>NW_004444056.1:7168858-7198285 GCF_000243295.1 Trichechus manatus latirostris | reverse complement strand
TTTTGACTCTTTTGGTGAAGTCTTTTGAAGAGCATAGGTGTTTGATTTTTAGAAGATCCCAGTTATCTAGCTTATCTGTTGGGTTTTGTGTACAGCACATATATTTTATGTGAATTTAAAACAAAGACTTGAATTTAAAATATTTTTTAGAAGGATACATATATATTCAAAGCATAGAGTATATCATTAGAATCTATGCTTCTTGGGGGTGGGACTGGAATATTACTATCGCTGTCAGTTGTCATCAAGTCAGTTCTGACTCCTGGTGACCCCACGTGTGCAGAGTAGAACTTCTCCACAGGGTTTTCAAGGCTGTGAGCTTTCAGAAGCAGATTGCCAGGCCTGTCTTCTGAGGCACCTCTGGGTGGGTTCAAACCTCCAACTTTCCAGCTAGTAGTTAAGTGCTTAGCCATTTGCGCCTCTCAGGGACTCAGGGATCGGAATAGCAGTAGGGAATTAGAGATGATTGGCGTAAATAATAAAATGAGAAAAAGACTTCTTATTGGCGAAAATAACTAGAATGTCTTAAAATATGAATAAAAGAAATAATATAAGGATATTATTTACAGTGAGGGCAGTGGAAGGAATAAAAACAGAAGCCTTTCATAAGAGGTTGCCTCTGGGAGTAGAACTGGGGTGGGAAGTGTTGGACAGGAAAGGTACTGCATGCATTTTAAACCACCTTCACTTATTTTATTTTTTAACCATGAGCTGCACCACTTTGTTAAAAGTAGGAAAAGAGAGAAGGAACAAAGACTGTCAGTGAATGCAAACAAACCAGGTGGAAGCTGGCTTTGGGGAACAGTGTCAGCAGCCGGCTTTTGCCTGGACCCTCACATCCATTCCCATAGGGCAAGCAGCTAAGACGTCAACCGTTCTTCCTGCCCCTGCTCCCTTCTGATTGGGTTATGGTCGGTTTGTTTTCTGCATCAGTCGGGTACAGAAAGGCTATGCATCTGGAAGCTCACTCAGCTTCCTTCTTTAATAGGATTTTGTAACTCCGTGTCCTCAGCCTCTCTCCTGCTGCAGCCTATTTTGTGGGTCTCTGGCAGTGAGCTCGCAACAGAAAAGGGAGCCAGGTCTAGGAGTGGCTGGAGTTAGGGTTTGGGGCAGAAGGGACTTGCAGGACCAGTGGACAAGCTACTTCATGTTTTTGGCATTTTTTTCTTTTCCCACAGATGTCACTACCATGGCGGGATGACGGAGACACAGCCCTGGTTGGCAGGCAAGCGTCTGCAGAAACCCCGGCTGCCCCAGGATGGGAGACTTTGCCAAAGCGAAGCTGCCTGGTAAGCTGGTGCTTCCTGGGAAAAAGCAGCCATTATTTCTACATAAAACACACCTCTGTCCCTGGTTGAAGCCTGTCTGTAAACAAAATTATTTCTACAAAACTGATGGGAAAGGCTGCAAAAAATGTGCTCTAGCTGCAGTCTCCCCATGCACCATTCTCAGTCAAGTGCAGTCAGGCATGCTTAGGGCAAGGACTCAGGAGGTGAAGGGAGAAAGAGCAGACTCTGCACGCAGGCTCTGTCCACTGTCATGGTTCCAAGGCCTTAGGCCTTCCTTGGCCCTAACTGGTTGGCAAGCCCATGTGTGTCAGAGTAGAACTGGGCTCCATAAGGTTTTCAGTGGCTGATTTTGCAGAAGTGGATCACCAGGCCTTTTTTTCAAAGGCACCTCTGGGTGAACTCAAGCCACCAACCTTTGAGTTAGCCGAGCATGCTAACTGTTTGTGCCACCCAGGGATTCCTCCGTGGGCCCCAAACCCAGCTAAAGTTTTGGCCACATGCCTTCTTCTATGATTGACTGTTTCCTAGAGCAGGGTCATGTCGGTAGATGGTGGGCGCACTGGGAGATGGAATGGGTCCTGGACACTCCCTCCATCAGTCTGGAATCAAACCCGCCTTCCCAATCCTTCACGACCTCCATCAAACCTCCCAGGAGCGAGCACGGGGCAGACCAGGGTAGGCTATGCCTCCTTCTTTCCAGCAACCTGGCTGTGGAACTCTCAGGGCAACACTCCTCACACTCTGGTCCCACACCCAGGCTCCTCCTGCCTCCTTCTCCCACCCCTGCAGGACACCTTTGTCCGCGGCCATCAGCATCAGGCCTGCGGGGTCCCCTGGCCAAGCGTGGTCCTGTGAGTTACCGAGAGCTGATAACTCGCCCTATAAACGTGCGCGAAGTAAATGAAACCAGTGTTGGATCACGCTAATTATTTTTCCTTAAAATACCAAATTTTGAATTTGGAAAGTTTACAATTCAATTCGGAATGAGATGTTCAGATAATGCGTAATAGCATAGCTGAAGGGCTACAGAGTTTCCTTACAGCCACCGATGATACACTCCATTTTGGAGGTCATACCTTAAATGGGACTGTTGTTGCTGCCATTGAGTCAGCCCCCAACTCCATGACAACCCCGTGCACAGTGGAACTATGCGCTGCCTGGTCCTGTGCCAACCCCATGATTTGTTGAAGATTGGACCATTGCAATACATAAGATTTTCACTGGCTAATTTTCAGAGGTAGATCTCCAGGCCTTTCTTCCTAGTCCATCTTAGCCTAGAAACTCTGCTGAAACCCTGCTTCCACTGACAGACAGGTGGTGGTTATGCGTGAGGTACATGGCTGAGAGTTGAACCCAGGTCTCCTGCATGGAAGGAGAGAATTCTACCACTGATCACCACTGCCTCTGGATGGGACTATTACCTTGAACATGGACACGAGTCTCTAACACACCCATGTGCTCTGCATTCCTTGTCATATCATTCCTGGAACTGCCCGACCCACAGACAGCTGGACCCCCAGTGAGCCTGGACAGAGATTGAACTTCAGGGCCGTCGGAATGCGTGACCACAGCCCAGGTTGAACAAAAGTTTGAGGGCAAGATTCTCGAAGCCTTCTTCTGAGAGTGGCATAGCTGTCCTAAGGGTGGCCAACTTCTCCACACTTCGTCATCAGATGGGGAGGCATCCCACTGTGCCTGCCCTTGTAGGTACCTGGCACAGTGCTGTGGGCACTCCTATAGGAGAAGCCAGGCATCTGGAAGGGCCAAGTCTGCATTGACAAGTCTCCCATCATCTGAGCACTAACTGCACAGGGAAACCGGGCTGGGGCCAATGATCTCAGAGGCGGAAGCCTGGGAGGGGCTTCAGGCATTTGAATGAGGCCTTCCTGGGCTCTGGATTCTTAGCTTAAGCGCAATGGCCCTGGAAGCACAGTCTTGATCATGTACCTCTGCCCAACACACTACACTCAGGCCTGCCTGGCTGGGATCCACGCGAAGAAACACAGTGGCCAGCTGCCGCTTTTCCAATGAATCTGGGAGTCTGGGCCATCAGAGGTTCTGATGCCAAGACCCAGCTCCAGTGTTTCTCCAGGAAGACACCTGCCACCTGAGCCAGCAGGGCTCAAGGCCCGCACAGGCCAGGGCATTCTTTGAGAAAGTAATTCCAGAGAAAAATGCAAGAGCTTCCCTTCACTAGTGATTTTTAATGCAGTTTTCCACCCTTGTGGGGGCCAGGAGAGAATATTTCCCCCTCGGCTTCATTTCTGCAAACTATTTCTCTCTTTCTCTAAATCACTTCCGGGGAGCCGATGCCTATCGGGGGCCTTGAAGGAAAGAAAGAATAGGAAGGGGCATCAGAATCAGTCCCAGCTCTTAGGAGAAAAGAAGGCCCATAAAGGAGGGTTGGTGCTTTATTCTGCTCTCATCCATTTGGAGCCTCATATGCTCAGGGTATTGGTGGGTGGTTCGGTGGTAGAATTCTCACCTTATATGTGGGAGACTTGGGTTTGATTCCCAGCAGTGTACCTCATGGGCAGCCACCACCCATCTGTCAGTGGAGGTTTGTGTGCTGCTATGATGTTGAACAGGTTTCAGTGGAGCTTCCAGATTAAGATGGACTAGGAAGAAAGGCCTGGAGATCTACTTCCAAAAACCAGCAATGAAAACTCTATGGAGCACGATAGTTGGATCCGCAACCAATCATGGGGATGGCGCAGGCCAGGATGGAGTTTTGTTCTGTTGTGCTTGAGGCGGTCATGAGTCAGGAGACAGCAGCCAGCAACATCAACAAGGCAAGGAGGTGTCTGCTGGCAGCAGACCCAGGTGTGCTGACCTCGCCAACAAAGAGTGTTCACCTGTAAAAGGCCAAGCCAAGCCGGACTGGGCTGGGGGTCGGAAAGTCAGTCTCAAGGGGGGAGACGTTTTACAAAAGGTATTGAGAGACTAGTAAGCATGGCAGAAGTTTAACGTAGCGAATCTGTTCCCCTCGCATGCACTGGAACGGGGGTCAGCACATGACAGCCAGATCCTGCCGGCTGCCTGACTGGGAGACAAAGTGTTACTGGGACACAGCCATGCCCCTTCGCGGACGTATTATCTATGGCTGTTTTGGCAGAGCTGAGTAGCTACAACAGAGAATAAGGCGAGCAAAGACTGAAACATCTGTTATCTATCTCTTTATGGAAAGTGTTTGCTGAGCCCTGCACTAGGGCGTCAAGGCCCTGTGGCAGGGATTTGTGTCTGTCTGTCTGCTCATGCTGTATCCCCCGCACTGAGAGCACCGCTTGGCACCTAGCTGAGGCTCATTTCGGTACTTGTTGGGTAAATGCGTGAGTCTGTGCATGTGGAACTGAGGTGTGGTGAGAACTGTGGGGGCTTTGCCCAGGACCCCCCTTAAATTATCCCAAGCAAGTCTCACATCTTGGTAATAGCGGCCACATGCATTATTTCAACGTTTACCATCTGTCCCCAGCAAGATGGCAAGGACAAGCTGCCCTTTCTGTCAGGAAGGGCTATAGGCTCTGGTGACACTCGGGGGCTTCTGTTGGTTGAAATTATTTGGACCGACTAATTACAGATGGAGCCCTGGTGGTGCAGTGGTTAAAAGCTCGGCTGCTAACCAAAAGGTTGGCAGTTCAAATCCACCAGCCACTCCTTGGAAAACCTATGTGGCAGTTCTACTCTGTCTTATAGGGTTACTATGAGTCGGAATCAACTCAACGGCAATGAGTTAATAATAAATATCTTCACCAGTCTGTCAGTTTGTCAAACTGTGGTGGCTCACGTGTTACTGTGATGCTGGAAGCTATGCCACCTGTATTTCAAATACCAACAGGGTCACCCATGGTAGACAGGTTTCAGCAGAGCTTCCAGACTAAGACAGACTAGGAAGAAAGACTGGTAATCTGCTTCTGAAAATTAGCCGGTGAAAACCCTAGGGAACACAACAGAACATTGTCCGACTTGTTTGCTTGGGACATGTCATCAGGAGGGATCAATCGCTGGAGGAAGACATCATGTCTGGTAAAGTTGGAGGGCCAGGGAAGGTGAGGGAGACCCTCGGTGAGATGGATTGGCACTGTAGCCACAACAAAGAACTCGAGCATGCTGGCAACCCCCAGGATGGTGCAGGACTGGGCAACGTTTCTTTCTGTTATGCATGAAGTCTCCATGAGTCAGAGTCAACTCAACAGCTAACAACAATTACAAAAAATCCACCACCAACCTCATTCATGAGCACACTGCCCAATGCCTTCCTTGCCTCCAGAATGTCATAGCATAAACTCTATTTAGTATGTTCTTCAAACGCTATTTAGGGCCTAAATCAAAGTGTAAATGATGTTGGACAAATCTTCAGGCTAATCAAGCATTTGCAAATGAGGGGCATAACCCACGGTCCTTCCCTTAGTAATCCTTGACCTGGACACTAAGAAGTAAAAGCTTTCTTCACTATCCCAAGAATTGCATTCTCATGGGATCCCAAGGACTTTCCTCCAACCACAAGAAACTCCAGGGCCTAAGAGGCATGGTGCTCTTCTCTCCCTGACCCACAGCTCGCATAGGTTCAAAAGCTCCTGACGCTCCTTGGCCTCAGACTCCCAAGGACACCCCTCTGTTTTTCGGTAGCATTTTCCTCCAGTCCACTGGGGGCAGCACTGCAATACCAGAAGTCTTCCTCACAGGTCCGCCCACTGGCCAGAGACACAGATGCAAACTGAGTCCCACGAATAGCCTTGGGCATCCCATCAATCCCCAAGGTAAAATTGCAAAATAAACTCTCTTGTGCCCTGGGTTCCTTGGGGCCCTTGCACAAGCTCATTAACTAGAGAGACAAGAGGAAGAGGAAGAGCAGGCGGAAAAAGCAGCTCCCTTGGTGGTGTGGACATTGAGCTCCCTGGAAGCTGGAGGCTAATAGCTGGATGAGCTGCCCAGGTCCTTGAAGGGCGTCTGACTCCACCTTACCAGCAGGGCCCTGCAGAAGTGCCTCCCAAGGTCAGAGGCCCGAGTAGGAGCACTGGTTCTGATTTGCCCTGGGTATAGAACTGTGAGAAGGCCTCACTTTCCACATCTGTAAAATGAACATGATAATATGGACTTCAAAGTGTTTCTGAGAGGATTAACGGCAAGGTCATAGATAAGTGCCTGCCTGGCACATAGGAGGAGCTTAAAAATATTGAACATTGATGAAACCTGGATTGTAGGATTGGAATGGAAGACAAACAAAAAAGCCTGAAGGATTCTGGGAAGGAAAAGGAAGCACATTTTCTAAACTTGCTAGGAATAATTTTTTTTCAAGAGTTTTAGCAGGACAAAGTGGGAACAAATAGTTGAGTTTTATTCCCCAGGCTGATGCCTACATGCAGACACACATAAGCATACAGAGACATACATAGGCATAAGGAGGACAGTGGTGGTTCAGTGGTAAAATTCTCACCTTCCATGTAGGAAACCCGAGTTCGATTCCCAGCCAATGCACCTCACATGCAGCCACCACCTGTCTGTCAATGGAGGCTTGTGTTTTGGTTTCAGCAGAGCTTCTGGACTAAGACAGTAGGAAGAAAGGCCTGGCGATCTACTTTTTTTGAAAATCTGCCAGTGAAAACTCTGGATCACAGTGATCTGATTAGCAACCTATCACGAGGATGGCCCAGGACTGGTCAGCATTTTGTTTCACTGCGTATGGGGTTGTGATGAGTCAGAATTGACTGTACGGCATCTGGTATTGGTAGGATGGCACAGGACTGGGCAGTTTTTTGTTCTGTTGTTCATGGGATCGTCACAAGTCAGGAGTCGACTGGACGGCAGCTGACGACAACATAGGTGTCGGATCGTTCCAGCAGTAACAGGATTCAGACAATACCGTTGTTAAGATGCATTCAACATCAATCTTCTGCTCGTATGGTCCACCCAACACACACTTTCAAAAGATCAACCTGAGAAATATTTTCCATCTCCACTGCTCAGGTTGGCTGTACCTTAGTAAAGAGAGACATGTAGTGTGCTTATTTCAAACCACAGTTTGGCCTAATGACAGGCGAGGTTCCCTCTCAGTTATGGCCTCAAATGTCTACCTCAGCTCTGTCACAGGTAAACTACCTCATCTTTCAAGACTGCGGTGACCATATGCGTTACTTTTAGCAGTGTGCTGTGTGGATGCTAAGTGCTTCTATTATTAACCTGACATAAGAGAGAGAAATATTTCCCCGGTGACATGTAGCAACTCCTGGCATCCAGGGACTTATTTCCTAAAGTCCTTTCCAAATAGGGACACTTGCAGCACACTAAAAATGAACCACAGGGACCCCAAAGAATCTGTGGATTTGAAAATATTCAACACATTCAAAATACCTTTCATCTTAGCTATTCAGAACAAATTGTGAACTCTGAAATATGAAGATCTTATGACCACAAAAAATGCAAAAGGGTAGACTACACCAGAAACCCTCAGTGCTCCCTGGCCAGACTCTTTTGCAAAATGCATTAACACCTCAGTCCACTTAGGTATTCTCTGGACACTTACATTTTTAATTTCAGCCTTCAAAAGTACAACAGTGCCATCTCAGAAACTCTAGTTTATTGTGGAACACAGAATATAGCTCTTTTCCATGAAAACTTACTTAAGTTTCAAAAGTAATGAGTAGCTTGAAAATTCAGAGAAATTTAGACAGTATAATAGCTAGTATTTCTTGAGCACTATGTTCTGGAAGGAAACCCTGGTGGCATAGTGGTTAAGAGCTATGGCTGTTAACTAAAAGGTTAGCAGTTCAAATCCACCAGGTGCTCCTTGGAAACTCTGTGGGGCAGTTCTACTCTGTCCTATAGGGTGGTTATGAGTTGGAATTGACTTGAGGGCAATGGGGTTTGGTTTTTTTGGTTTATGTTCTGGAAGGAGCTCTGGTGATGCAAACGGTGAAGTACTTAGCTGTTAACCAAGAGGAAGGAAGGCCTGGCAATCTACTTCCATAAAGATTACAAAAAGATTACTCTATGCAGCAGTTCTACTCTGTCACATGTTGCTGTGAGTCAGAATTGACTCGCTGGGAGCCAACAGCAATAACAATGACTATGTTCTGGAGTCCCCGGGTGGTAAAAACGGTTAACACACTTGGCTGCTAACAAAAAGGTTGGAGGTTTGAGTCCACCCAGAAGTGCCTCGGAAGAAAGGTCTGGCAATCTCATTCCAAAAAATCAGCCACTGAAACCCTATGGAGCACAGTTCTACTCTGATACACATGGGGTTGCCATGAGTCAGAACCAACTTGACAGCAGCTGGGTTTTAGCTATGTTCCAGGTACTGGGTTTGGATTCTTTTATTTGATCTCACCACAACTCAATGCTTTAAGGATGATTATCAATTTCAGTTTTCATTCATTCAGAGTAGTACCGTGCTCCATAGAGTTGTCAGTGGCTGACTTATTGGAAGTAAATTGCCAGGTCTTTCTTCTGAGGCACTTCTGGGTGGCTTCCAACAGCCAACTTTTCAGTTAGCAGTCGAACACTTAACTGTTTGTGCTACCCAGGGACTCCTTGTCTCATGACTAAGGAAACCGAAATGGCCAAAATGGCCCCATGCATGGCAGCTGGAGGACTGCCAGGATCAAGAAGCTAACAGTGTGACATGCACCTAGCCTTGCCACCCAAAGGCAGTTGGCTGTGAAACTACGTACACCTCAGGTTCCAGCTCTCATGTGCTGTTCCAGCTCTTGTGTGCCGTTCCAGCTCTCATGTGAGTGCCACATTTGCCATGTGTGGCATTTGTTGGCCTTGGTCCCCAGTGACACAGCAGAGGCCTTAAAATCTGAGGACGTTCTTAAAGGGAAAAGGTGCCCTTAAGTCCTAAGTCTCCAGCTTTGGTTAGGTTTGCAGCAGCTCTTCTTATCTCAAATTGGCATTCTTATCTGTGACTTCCAGTCACAGAATTCCTGGGAATTAAAAGAATGTGGCAAGTCATGTCCCCTATCTCCACAGGGCCCTGGAGGACCATGCTTAAATGCCCCACAGTAGATAAAAACACACACAGGTCTCCAGATAGGACCACATGGCACCTGTTGATACATTTGTCCAGGGTTTAGCCACCGTTCAGGAAATCCTCTCCAGAAATGAAAAGCTGGTCCAGCCATTTTCTACCTGAAGTCCTTTTCTACCTTTTGGAAACAACTCTCCCTTTTGCAGAACAGAACGATCCTAATCTCTCTTAATCGGCAACATGGAAGACTTGAGTTTGGGCACACAAGAACTGTGGATTGCAGCCGGAAGTCTCAAGATGACCTGCCAGATCTATTTCACTATGACCCTACCCGCACCTGAAGCCTGAGGGATCAGCTTGAGGCTGTCAGCAAACACTCACCCTTGTCCTGAGGGGTTACAGAGCTCCAGATAAGCAAGGGAGCAGCTGCTGGCAGGACAGCCTTGTCTTCAAACTCATCAGCCAGACCTACACTGGGCTAATCAGTAAACCCCCTTGGTGCCAACCTCTGGAACACTGTGTCTTGCCCAGAGCTTTTCAAGATGCCTTTCTTTGGGAACTGCCAGCACTCAGAGCCTTTCTTATTAACCCTTCTGAGAACACAGACCCACCTCCTCCAACACTCTCTGTCAGCTGGCATCTGGAAAACACCAGTGTTTCCAGGCTGCTGCTCCATATGGTTCCCTGTGAGCGTCTATGTATTAGTAGCTCATATTGAGCAAAATGTCCTTATTTATGTCTTTGCCCTAGATGTGTACTTGGTGGTGCGTGATTTCAGCACCCCTCAAGAGCTCCCAGGGACAAGGGCACCAACGGCTTTCTGGAAGACCCAGGGAGTTACCCAGTTAACAGAGTCTCTGTGGCTGGTTTCCATACTCCATCTTGTTCACATCATGCAACCCCACAGAACCACAGAGCTTCCTGGTTAACTCAGCACGTCAGGACATGGTGACAAAGCAGTGAAGAACACACCATCTATTAAGATCTCAGGTAAAGAAGAGAAGCCCGCTCTGCCGGCTTGCTGCGCAGTGAGTTTGCAGAGGAAGCAGGAGCTCCTGGAGAGTGGGCGGGGCCTGCTGGGGAGGCTCATTCTCCTGCATCTGCAGGACTTGTCTCTTGTTCTGCTTGGTTGATGTTCAGGGCCCAGTGGCTTGTTTTTAAGAACTCTTCTTTTCTTCTCCCTCTGCTTATGTAGTAAGTTGATTCATTGCAGTTACTAAACCAAGAGAAGTTTCTCAATTTGCTACCAAAATGTATACGTAAATATGAGTGGTGTATCCTGTATTTCCAAGTATCTATATGTGTATATATTATAAATGCATATGTGCGTATCTATTGGGCCAATATTTTCACTTAATATATTGTTGTCGTTCACTACCATTGAGTCAAACCCAACTCAAGGCGACCCCATACACCACGGAACAAAACACTACCCGGTCCTGCACCATCCTCAGGATCATTCTGGATCCGTTCTGTTGTGATCCACAGAGTTGTCATTGGCTGATTTTCAGAAATAGGTTGCCAGGCCTTTCTTCCTGCACTTAATATACACTCATTTAAAAAAAAAAAACAGTTAGTTGCTGTCAAATCGACTCCAACTCCTGGCAGCTGTGTGTGTCAATAGAACTGTGTTCCGTAAGGCTTTCCATGGCTGATTCTTCCGAAGTAGATCACCAGGTCCTTCTTCCGAGGTACGTTTGGGTGGACTCAAACCTCCAACCTTTTGCTTAGCAGCCAAGCACATTAACTGTTTGAACCACCTAGAGATTCCACATGTATGAGACCTACATACATATATGTACATGGAACACAGAAAACAAGAGGCGAGAATTTGTGTTATCTCACCTCTGTCAAAAGTCATATTCTAATGAAATCTTCCTGTGAGCCTGTGAGATGTGTGTGTGTTTGTGACATTGTGTGTGTGGTATTGTGTGAGTGTACGGTAAATAAGTCACTGGGCGTCTTTTCTGAATATGCTGGATGACCCAGGCAGTCCTTGAGTTTAAAAAAAAAAAAAAAAAGTGAGAAAGTAAGTTCAAGGGCTAGAGGTAGACCAGTACTTTCTTTTACTTCCTCAGCATAGTCTCCTTTATTTATTTAAAGATGGTGCCTTCCTCCAGCAGGCACACACTGAGCTCCTCAGCCTTTCAATGCTCACCAGGGGTAGCTTTCTTTACAGCTCTGTTCGGTCACTCCCAGAAAGCCCTCTGATTCATAGTGCCTGGAGTCAAGAAAATGGAACATTTGGTCACATCTCCAAAACAAATGTTCTACTCTAAAACAGATTACTTCTGTTCCAGATGGCGCTTCGGGCTCATGCTGTACACTTTCTCTTTTACTCCAGTCACAATATTGACACACTGTATAAATAAATTATATTTACATACACACATAAGCACACACACAGCCATATACATCACTTAACCACTCATGACAACACAGCCATACACAGAGCCACACACACACAACCATACCACACATCATACACTCACACCACACAACCACACACACCATATACTCACGTAACCACACACACAACCACACACATCACATGTTGGCACAATCATTTACACAACCACACATGATCACACACTCAACCACACACACCATACCACACATCCTACACTCACACCACACAACCACACACACCATATACTCACGTAACCACACACACAAGCACACAAGCACACACAATCACACACGCAACCACACACACAGATATATCTGTTTGAGGACTACAAAGGAACTCACTGTGGCTGGGCCGATTTATATCAACATGTGACTAAGTCATGGCTCCTAAGCCTCCCCAGAAAGACTTTCATTATCAAACACTTCTAGGATTCCCAAAGTAATGTAGTGAAGTGAAAGTTTCTGGAGTGCATTTCCACAGCAGGAATTTCAGGGGCAGCTTCCCTATACCACTGTTCCTCCCTGCAGCCCTGTGACCAGAGGCAAAGGCATCGCCAGACCTGCTCCTTCCAGATGGCGCTTCCCAGTGCTAGGCCACACCCTCCGCAACAGAATCCCTGCAGGCTGGGCCCAACTCTGAGCTTTCAAAAGCCTCCAGGGGTTATTCCGCCACTGTTCTTGCTTGTGGTCCTCCACGGCAGGCCGAGTCCAATGTCAGAATCCTCACCTGGGAAGTGCTGCAAACTGCAGAGATGGGGGACATGTGGTTCCTCACTTTCCTGAGGCCTGAGCTACAGGGGCCTCTGCCTGTGCGCCACAGAGTAGAGGGCCCATTGAGACTCCTCTCTCTGCACAAGTCGCCTTGGGCTGCTCCCTGGCCACACTGGGCCTTTCCCAGTCAGACGTGCGTTGGTGTGCACATCTGAAGGCTCCTTGGGTGGGCAAGAGGCAGCTGTTGCCAGGGGGTGTGGACAGAGATTGGATGTGCACACCAAGTCCCGATTGGTGAGAGACAGAGCTGGGGTGAAAGGGGAGAGGTGAGACCCCAGGACAGATCCAGAGTCTGGGAGCCACCATGTGCCAGCAGGTACGTTCAGGACTGAGGACTCCCATGGCAACTCGGCCTTCAGGTCATTGAAGGCATATTGCAGAGAATGGAGGATAGAGCATATCTTATTTACTAGTTGATTCAGGTGGGGCATCACGTTTAAATTCTTAAACCTACAGTATGAAAACCTCTGCCTGCTCTTACACTGATCTCTGGCAGAGCCTTATCCCACAGTGAACTACCAGACTGGGTTTTTGGAGCCAGACCTCAACTCAGGGAGGTGTGGTCCCCGCTAAGGCTCATGGGCTGTGAAAAAGCTGAATGTTCTCCATATTCTGAGGAGTGAGTGTCTGGAGCACCTGGCCAAGGTGCGCCATATTGGGAAACTTTGCCCGGTTTACTTGCAGGCCCACTCCTTTGTCCTAGTCAAGCATCTCTGTGGGCATTCCCTGCCACCACTTGCCAGGAGTCTACTTACTTGCAAAGTTTTGCTATTTTCACATGATCTGTCATTCCCATGGAACCCAGACCAATACCATCACCACCACCTGGGATTTTGTTGACAATGCAAATTCTCAGGCCCCACCCCAGTCCTACCAAATCAGAAACGTTGGGGAAGGGGCACAGCAATCTGTGCTTGAAACAGAGATTCTGCTGCTGGCTCACATTTGAGAACCACTGGTAAGGAGGATGAATATAAAGGAGAAAAAGAGAAGGAAGACCCTAAAGGGGGGCGGTTGTTTCTCATGACCAGCTTCCCTGGGCAGCAGTGGTGGCATTGCTTGCAAAATGCATGGAAGTAAAGCTTGAAGGAGTGTGCAGGACTCCACACTGTGCATGTCACAAGGTGTCATGGAGTCCAGCAAGCTGGAGAGCCTCAGGATGACACTCTCCTCCCCAGGCAAAGAACAGTGCACCCCTCTGTGTCACTACATTCCATCTGCAGAACTCCCTGTACTCCGTGTTGATGGGCATTATGGGGCAACCACAGCCCATGATAGGCTCCAGGGAAGCCTGCAGCTATTGTCAGCTGGGTTCTGTCACAACCAAGGACTCTTTATACCCTTCCCAGCTTAAGACCCCCTGAGGGTTCCTATAGGATGAAACCCCAAAGTTTTTGCAGCTCCTAATGGCATACCATTGCAGATGTGGTCCCAGCTGGCTCCCAGGGCATGCCAAACTCTCCATGGCTCCATGCCTCTGCACATGCTGTCCCTGTTCTCTTGGCTGGTCCATCCGCCACTGACTCTTCCTTTGAAACTCTGCTTCAATGCCACCTAGTCCTCTGGGGTAGAATGAATCCTCTGCTCTCTCTGCTCCCACTGCCCTTGGTCAGCTCTCCCTAACAGCATCCAGTATGCTGCCCAGTGTATGGACTGAATTGTGTCCCCTTAAAAAATCTGTTGAAGTCCAAACCCTCATACCTGTGCACGTTATCTTGTTTGGAAATAGGATCTTTGAAGATGTTAACAGTTAAACTAACACGGGGTTATATCAGAGTAGAGTGAGTCCCAGGCCCACCTGAGTGCTGTCCTTACAAAGCAGGAGAAGAGACAGAGGAAAGATGCATCTACACACCAAGGAACACCTGGAGCCACCAGAGCTGGAAGGGACCAGGAAGGATCTTCCCCTAGAACCTTTGGAGTATAGCCCTGTTAACACCTTAATTTTGGACTTCTAGCTTTTAGAGGACCCCCTGGGTGGTAAACATTAAGCACTCAGCTGTTAACCAAAAGGTTAGAAGTGTAATTTCACCCAGAGGTATGACAGAAGAAAAGCCTGGTGATCTACTTCCAAAAAATCAGCCATTGAAAACCCTAAGGAGAACAGTTCTATTCTGACACACATGGGGTTGCCATGAGTCAGAACTGACTCCAGCAACTGGCGTCATTAGCCTCCAGAACTGTAAGAGAATAAATTTCTGTTCTTTAAAGCCACTCACTCAGTGGTTCTTTGTTATGGCTGCCCTAGAAGACCAGCGCAGCCTGGAATTGAGCTGTTAACACTTCAGCTCCCCACCCTCCACTGAGACCCACCTGAGTGCTCTTGTCTTTGTCCTCTTAGCAGTCCTGGTCCTCTCCCCGAGTCACAGCTTCTGCTCAATGCATTGTTTAATAATTGAATGAGATTTCAGGACAACACTCTGCATGGAGAGAGACCCCTGGTTACATACGCCCAGCAAAAGCAAAGAGTAAAATTGATCACGCCTCTTGGAATCCTGGGCCTGTCTATCTACCATGATAAAAAATTTCCAAACGGTTCCTCAAACTCCATTTCCTTTTCTGCTGTGGAGACACACTCAAGATGATATTCTGCGTATTTAAGTTTTCTATTTCAACCAATGCCTATCAGAAAAATAGAAGGCAAACATATCATTCGGGATGTGGATTTGAAAACTTTTTGATACATTAGGACAAGAACAGGGTTTCACCTCCCTGGTCCCCTGCTCTTCCCAATCACCTCCCCAGTCCCCTGCTCTTCCCAAAGCCAGGTCCATGTGAATTGGGAGTAGAACAAGCTTTCTTCTCCTCCTTCAGCTCTCTGGGGTATGGCACAACTTGGCCCCTGAGGGGATACGATGCAGGCTTACAACACACATCCTGGTAAGGAGAGTAGGGCCGTTTCTCAGAGCAAACCCAGCATACCAGGCAGTGACTGGCCCAGTGAGGTGGCTTTCCTTCAACCCCTTTCCATGCACATGAATTTGAAACTTTTTTTGGTTCCTTCCAAAATAATCTATTTTAAATTATAGTTAAATTATGGATTATTATAATTAAATATGGGTGTCTCGGAGTCCTGGTGGTACAGTATTAAGAGCTCTGCTGCTAACCAAAACGTTGGCAGTTCAAATCTACCAGATGCTCTTCGGAAACCCTATGTGCAGTTCTATTCTGTTCTATAGCGTCGCTGTGAGTTGGAACTGATTTGACGGCAATGAGTATCTAGGTTGCAAAAGCAGTTAAGCTCTCGACTACTCACCAAAAGTTTGGCGGTTCCAATCCACCCAGACAGACCTGGCGATCTGCTTCTGAAAAGTCATAGCCCTGGAAACCCTATAAAGTAGTTCTACTCTGCACACATAGGGTCGTCATGAGTCAGAATTGACTCAGTGGTAACTAACAACAATAACTACATGACTAAATATAAATAAAGCACGTTATAGTAAAGGATGAAATAGATCAACAATCCAGGCCAAATGTTGAGGTAAGGCCTGAGGTTGGGGCCCTGGGATTCCACAAAGCAGCCTTCACAGCAAATACAACAAAAACTAACCTCAAGTTGGGGCGAGCTAGTGGAGAGCGCCTCCATTCCCCTGCGAGGCAGCCTCTGCATGGGTAGCATGGACAACTCAGGCTTGGAGGGCAGCTTTCTGCTCACTCTCTTGCCTCCCTGCTTGGAGGTAGCTGTTAAGAGCGAGGCATTCTCGCCAAAGGAGGGAACTGCCCCAAACCTACAATTTTAGCGTTAGTCTTTCTATGTATGTGTTTATGAGCTCTGAGAAGCTCAGGTTGTTTCTGAGGAGCACAAGGGGTATAGAGCGAGAGCTGGGGTCCTTCTGCCCTTTGCTTGCCCAGTCTTTGACTTTCGAGCTAAGCTTTGAGAAGCAATGAACAATACACTATGTTCTAGGCCATCTGACAAATCAAAAAAAAAGGACAAAGGGAGTTGTGTGATGAGACCAGAGGATCTTCATGTGTGGCAGTGCGAAGGTGGGCATAAGACAAACAATGAACCGGTCCACGTGGTAGTTGATTCCTCCAGAGGCTACAAGCCATTCTTGGCCAGCTCAGATTGTTCCTTCCCCTCCAGGATGCTCCCTACTACCGCAGTGGATTCGTGAGAATGGGGAGAACTGGGGAACCCAAGAAGGCAGGAGAGGGAGGCCAGGATGAACCTGTGGAGAAGTTGTTGTTGTTGTTAGTTGCCTTCAAGTCAGTCCTGACTCTTGGCAACCCCATGTGTGCAGAGTAGAACTTCTCCATAGGGTTTTCAAGTCTGTGGCCTTTTGGAAGCAGATTGCCAGGCCTGTCTTCCGAGGTGCCTCTGGGTGGGTTCCAACCACCAACTTTTGGCTAGTAGTTGAGTGTTTAACCATTTGAACCATCCAGAGTGCAAACCCAGAAGCAGTTAGGCTGACTTAAAGAGACTATCTACAGACTATGCCCTATCCTAGAGGCAGGGGGATTCGTAGCCCCTGAATTCAGCTGGGGAAGAAGGAAGCTCAGCTGAGCCCACAGGGCTCCCTGTGCTTTAATTAGACAGGGAAGGATGGGAAGGAGCACTTCTTTGGTTTTGAAGTATATGCAAATGTGCTGTGGTTTACCGGGAAGGTCAATTTGGCCTCCCATGGCTCTAGCCTCGCATCTGAGCCCTTCACAGAGCCACTCTCCCTAGCTTCAGGTCCTCTTCCCCAAAGCCAGTCAAGACAAAGGGGCAGGTGTCTGCAGAAATAAAGACATCCGGGCCACACAGTGCAAGACAAAGAGAACACAGATACACTATCTGTCAGGTCCCCGTTTCTGCATGAGCCCTGATGAGATAAATGCTAGATCTTTGTACAGAATATGACCTCTGCCAAGGACAGCAGGATGAGCTTGGACTTTCCAGAGGAGTTTGAGGAGCAAATGAAACAGCAGATACTTCTGCAGAAAGGGGTCCAGGACCCACAAGCCTGACACAATATGTGTGGAAGAGGTAGAGCCAACATGGCACCCTAGACAGATGAACTACACTGACCCTCTGCAGCAAAGACCCAGAAAACTAAGTAAAACAGACACTAATGTCAATCCTGAAACCCTAAGCATCAAATGAAGGGATAAAGAACAAGATAGAACACAAAATGGAAGAAGAAACTGATGGAAAACAGAGAATGAGGAGAGATATGGAGTGAATGGCACAGTGTGGTCATCTTGAAGCACAACCAGCAATGACCTCAGACAGGGAGCATAGGAAGCAACTTCATGGGGTTCCCAACAGGAGACAGAGCACCCAGTAACAAGAGAACACACTTTCCCACCCCTCATCCTTCTGGCAAGTAGAAGCAAGAACTCCTCCCATCCCAGCAGCACCCCCACCACTGCTTGGGTACACAATATGAGCCACAGTACAAGTAGAAGTAAGAACTCCTCCACCCCCAGGCATATCTCACCCCCTCCCACACTGCGGGCCTTTTTTTCTCCTCTTTCTTTTTTTTCTTTCTCCCTCCCACCTAGCTCCACAAGACACCCCCGCTCCTTCTTGCCAACCCCTGCTATGCTACCGTGGCTAGAGAGCCACTGACCCGCTTCCATCCCGCGTCCACCCAGCCGCCATCCACTGGCTCCTGCCACGCCACCATTTTGTTTTATTTTTCTTATTTTTTCTTTCTTTTCCTTCTCCCTCCCACCTAGCCCCATATGCCACCTTCCATCCCTTCCCACTGGTTTGCCCCATCGCCACTCACCAGCCCTCACCAAGTTGCCTTATTTTTTCTTTTTCTTTCTCCCTTCCACCTAGCCCTGTATGCCACCTCCCCCCCTCCCGCCAGCCCCCACTGTGCCACCGTGGCTAGAGAGCCACTGGCCCATCGCCACCTGGGTCTGCTTCACTTTTGCCAGCCAACACCCTCTGTGCCGATATTTTTCTTTCCTTTTCCTTTTTCCTTCTTTCTTTACTTTCTCCCTCCCTCTTAGCCCCTTACACCACCTCCCCATCCTCCCACTTGCCCTTGCTGCACCGCTGCAGCTAGAGCTCCCTAGTCTCTCAGGCCTGTCGCCTCACTGGGCCTGCACTGCTCCTCCCCTCCTGCCACTTGACCAGCTGCTGAATGGTGGGAAGTGAGCCCATGCCACTCTTCATCCAATACTGCAGTCCATCAGGTGAGGGGCTGTAAATGCTCCTACACCAAAGGATCAACATCAGGAGGCAGAGCATGCCCACCCAGTCTTGCCACCTTGCCAAACCAGTGTACAGTGAAGTGGGCTCGCCCTTCCTGCTGCTGTCCTACCCACCCAAATAAGGTGGTGAAAGCTATCACGCCCACAGATGAGCAAGCAGCAAAATATGTCTGGCCTGCCCACCCTGACACATCAAAATAAAATTAAAAAAGTAGGATGAAACAAATGAATGTATAATCAATAAATAATACCTTAATGTCTCAGAGACAGCAAACAATATCAAAACATATAAAAAAAGCAGGACAAGATACCTCCAGCAAGTTACCGCCCGGTCAGAACTGCACTCGAGCCACGTCAGCTGACCCAGAATGTCAGTGGGCACGCTCCTCCCTCAACCGTGTTTGATGTCCTCAGTCAGCTTGGAAGAGGGGTCACCCGTGGGAGGCTTGTTTTGTAAACTTTCTGGTGAATCTGCCATGAACTGAGACCGACAAACACAAGCATCGAAGGGCCTTGGCCGTTCTTCCACAGATTCGTGACTACAGAGACTTACTAGTTTGGAGAAAAGCTGAGCCTGAGTTCCCCCATGTGCCGTTGGCGTGGACTCCACAGAGAGAGGAAGCACAGTCAGTCGTTCTTCAACTAAATCAGAATCTTCCCGAAGGTAGGAGCACTTTGCAGGCAGCGTAATTCATAGGATTGCTGATGCTTCTCAACAGAAAGAGAGGAGAAGAGAAAAAGAAGAAGAAAGGGAGGTGGGGCCAAAGGGATTTGTGCAGAAGTCAGTGGGTGGTGTTTCTCTGTTTGAAGAGCATAAAAGAGGAAACAGGTTTCAACTGAGAAGTAGGGTTGCGCCGTGTAAGGAAGGACTTCTTGGTTGCCATGGGAGCAAACAGTCACTAGTGCAGGTAAGGTGCATGCACCTGTGAAAGATTCATGAGACGGTGGGGCCTCTGCACGCCAGCCCCAATGACTTCCACCAAGCAGCCTGCCCGACTTCCTCTAAACACAGCAACAGTGACTCCAGGGGGCCTCTGATTGAGATGTTACTTAGGCTCAGACCACAAAATAAACACAAGGAAGGACCAAAACAAGCCCAGGAGAGAAGGGAGGTCAGATCCTAGTCCTAAGAGAAACCAGGCTGTGGGAAGTCAGAGAATGTGGGCCGTGTGGATGCACATCCAGGGTCTACACAACGCGCGGGACGTACCCACATCTGGTTTCTGGGTTTGCGCTTTCATTCAATTTTTCAATTGTAGAATCCAGGATGCACCCCAGAATTCTCTGAACACCCGCTCAGCTCAGGTCGGTTCCCACTGTGAGAGGAGATGATAATTATTCTTCTTGGGGGAATTTTTTCCTAATACTGACTTTGTGAGAAGCTGGCTTCTCTTGTCTCATTCCTCTTCTTCACAAGGTCAGCCCAGAGTCAATGATGAGGGACATCTTACACCTAGGCCTGACTTGATGCCATCTTTCCTTGCTGGTGGCTTCCCAGAGGTAAGGGGGGGTGTTCCGGAGAGATCCCATCAGGCAGGAGGCAGGCTGAGTGAGGACCTGCAGAAACTTCACCCCTATGTGTAGACTGAGGGGAAGGGGAAGGGGACATTGACGTCGATCCCTCTTTCCCATTGTTATTTAATACCCATTTCTTTTTTTTTATTGTACTTTAAGTGAAAGTTTACAATTCAAGTTAGTTTCTCATACAAAAATTTATACATATATTGTTATGTGACCCTAGTTGCTCTCCCTGTACTATGACAGAACACTCCTCCTTTCCATCCCTGATTTCCTGTATCCATTCAACCAGCTCCGGTCCCTTTCTGCCTTCTCATCTTGCCTCCAGACAGGAGCTGCCCATTTACTTTCATGTATCTATCTGAGCTAAGAAGCACTCTCTTCACAAGTATCATTTTATGTCTTATAGTCCAGTCTAATCTATGTCTGAAGAGTTGGCTTCAGGAATGGTTTCAGTTCTGGGCTAACAGAGAGTCCGGGGGCCATGTCTTCTGGGGTCCCTCCAGTCTCAGTCAGACCAGTAAGTCTGTTTTTTTTACTAGAATTTGAAAATACTCATTTCTTGGGGTAACCATGGAAGAATAGTCTGGTACTCTTGAGGTTTACCACATAACCGGGACAAAGAGGAGTGCGTGCTAGGCAGGGAATTCCAAATTCTAGAGAACCTGTGACCACAATCTCGGGGGGTGGGGGCGAATCCAGGCTGTCCTGAATGCCAAGCAAAGTTAAGCAACAATCCCCACCGGGCACCGCCGCTGTGTCAGCAGGTGCCTGGCATACTGTATTTCCACAGGCCTGGAGAACTCAAAGATGAAGTTCCAACAGGAGGCCCTGAGTTCACCCAGTGACAGGATCTCCCATGTGGGCAGAAGCTGTGCAGACACCTTGGAAAGGAGCATTGGGTCTGAGAGCCTCATGGTGGTTGGGAAGTCACAGCATCCCAAACCGCCTCCCCCCAGTGTACTTGCTCAATTTACCACATCAGGGGGCCTCTCAGCAGCCTGATAAGCACTGAGGAGGGTCTTTTTCCATTTTACAGATGGGGAAACTGAGGCTCAGGGTGGCCCAGGGATGGCTCAGGGTCATAGGTGTGCAGGGGCAGAGACAAGACCCAAATGGGCTCACAGCTTGTGTTCGTGACTTCCTCGGCACTGTTCCTGCAAAGCCACTCAGCCTGCCCCAGGCACACAGAGGTCAGGACAGGGCTCTGGAGAATGCTGAATATTATGGGTTGAATTGTGCTTCCCCCAAAATGTATGTTGGAGTTCTATCCCCCAGTACCTGTGAACATTACCCTATTTGGAAATAGGGTCTTTGAAGTATCAATTAACAGGTCATACTGGAGTATGAAAAAAAAAAAAAAAACCATTGCTGTCTAGTCGATTCCTACTCATAGCAACACTACAGGACAGAGTAGAACTGCCGCACAGGGTTTCCAAGGAGTGGCTGGTAGCATTCGAACTGCCAACCTTTTGGTTAGCATGACTTATAAACAGGACCCATTGTCGTTGAGTCAATTACTGGAGCCCTAGTGGCGCAGTGGTTAAGAGCTACGACAAAGCCACCACTCCTTGGAAATCCTATGGGGCAGTTCTACTCTGTCCTATAGGGTTGATATGAGTCGGAATTGACTCGACAGCAATGGATTTTTGGTATAAAACAGGAGAAACACCAAGAGACAGACAGGAAGGACGGTCATATGAAGATGCACCTACAACCCAAGGAGGACCTGGGGCTGCCAGAAACCAGGAGAGTCAAGAAATGGCCCTCCCCCAGAGCCCGGAAAAGCGCAGTCCAGCTGACACCCTGAATTTGACGTAAGACAACAAACTTTTGTCCTGATAATCCCCCCAGTTGACGCTATTTTATGATGACGGCCCTAGGAAACTCATACCCTGACCGCGGGGGCCTCCCACATCCAGCACCCCCACACCCACAGACAAGGGTGGACCTGCACACGTGCGGGGCAGGGAGGAAAGAGAACCTGTTTTGCTTGTCTGCTTCATGCCTGACACTTTCTGTACACTAACTTATTCAATGATCCTGCCAACCCTATGAGATAGGTAATGCTAATCCATTTTATAGATCAAGAAGCTGAGGTTTAGGGGAGTTAAGTAATGTGCTATCATCGCACAGCTTATGACAGGTAGGAGATTGGAATGCAGATCTCTAGGACCAAAGTCCACAGTCTCCCTCCCACTACCTATGGTGGCTGCTATGGTTTCAGAGGACACAGAAAGGCCTTGGGTTGCTGAGAAACCTGGCATTTCCCCCCGTGCCCTGGAAGGCCCTGTGTCATAGACCAGCAGCTCTGAGTGTGGTCCCCAGACCCACACCATCAGGTGCTCAGAAATGCAGATTCCCAGCTCGACTCCACCCCAGGCCTCCTGAATGGGAACTTCAGAATGAGGCCGGCCATCTGTGCTGCCACCAGCCCCAGGGAGGGTCCTGATGTCCCTGGGTTGAGATGCCCTGGTCAAGACAGGGCAGCCATCCAGTTGGAGCCCTGGGACAGGGAATCCCAGAGGTGTATGGCATTCGTGAAGTGGGACACCGGCCAAAAACCTCAACCCACCCAGCCATGCCTCTCTTGAGAGAGCCTGCCAGGGCGTGTGGTTCCGCTCCCCATGCCCCCCACCACCTCCTGGAGGACTGGTACGCCCCAGCACGCAGAGACGGACAGATCAGCGTAAGTGGTGAGGGGAGACTGAAAATCTAAAGCCCAGCCCTGCACCAGGCCCTGGCCACTCCCAAACCAAGGGAGATGTGATGGCCCTGCTCCGTACAGTACACTGGTGGAATCCAGGTCAGATAATTCCAGGGAGGGGCCCTTGGTAATTAGACAGTGAAGTCAGCTTGAACTTCAAACAGGACAAAAATAGGATCCTAAAAATAGCTCTGGGACAACTGCGAGCAGAGCTGGAGGCCCAGCCAGGAAAGTTGAGGGCTGGGTTCAGAGGCAGGAAAAGGCACAGGAGTTAGGACAGAGTCCATGTGTGTGTGTGGTGGGGTTGGGGGGAGACTGTGATGAGGAAAAGTGCGCGGAGCTTCTGGGGCACGAGCTCTGGATCATTTATTGCCCAGCGGTCCATAGGGTTCGCTTTAAGTTGTTCATTAATGTTTTAGGTATTCTTCTATGTGTAAGAGCTGGCTCACTGCATACGTAAACATACGTGTTTCTCCTTTTTAATGGGGTGTTATTGCTTACCTGACCTTCCCGACACTCTCTGCTAAAGTATGGTCCATGGACCAGAACGCTGGCATCACCCAGAGCTTGTTGGAAATACACAGTCTCAGATGGGCATGTTGACAGGACCCTTGAGCTACCCTTGCACACAGTAATGCCTGAGAAGCCCTGCTCCAGGCTCCCTGGGATCCATCCAAAGCCCAGGGGTGGAGCCAAGGGTACTGCAAGGGTCCACGTGGTTTCAAAGTCTCAGCACTCAGGAGCTGCTGGGTGTGAGGCTGCTTCACATGGCCAAGAGGGCAGCTGGCAGCCATGGCAGACTCTTCACAGCAGCGGGTGCTGGCTGAGGGGGTCTGGGGACCCTGAGTATCTGGTCCAGGTGCCAGCTCAGGGCTCTGGCCCCCATCTGGGCAGGTGCTGAGTGGCCCTGTTGAGGTCTGCCATCAGTGGCTGAGACACCGAAGTAACCATGACACACAGACACCACTCCCTGTGTCCCTGGCCTCTGCACTCCAGGGAGAGAGGCCAAGCTTCATCTGTTCCTCCACAACCTGTGAGAGCTCCCACCACATGCTAGGAAGGGGTCCGGGGGAGGACACCCAGTCCTGCCCTTGAGGGCTCCTAGACCTGGTGGAGAACAGATGTGAAAAGGGAGGTCATGAAAAAACCAGTGGATACACAGGGCCAGAGTCATGGTTCAGATATTACTAGACTCCAGGGAAGGACCAGCCATGTACCCAGCACCCTAGGGTTGGGTCTGTCTAACCTGAAATAGATGACTCCTTGTACACTGGTTTTTTTCACTTCTCCAAATCTACTTTTCCTCTGCTTCTGAATTCTTGTTTTTATTGAAGTATAGTTGACATATAGGAGAGCACACTAATCATAAGTTTACAATTGGGTAAGTCATGACAATCGGATACACACATGCCACTACCCTCCCCCATCCCATCAATGTACAAGACATTTCACCATCACAGAAAATTCCTCCAGAGATGGCACGACTCTGACTTCTGCTGCCGCGGACTGGTTTTGTATGTTCCTTACCTTCATATAAATGGACTCACACAGTGTGTGCACTTGTGTCTGGCTTCTTTTGCTCAGCACAGGTTTTGGAGGTGCACCCTGCTGTTGCATGCCCAACGGGTGCTCAGAGCCTCCGTCCCTACTGCTGTGTTGAGCTCCAGCATCTGGGTAAGTCACACTTTGTCTATCATTCTGCAATTGATGGACATCTAGGCCATTGCCAGTGTTGAACTATTATGAATAAAGCTGCTATGGGCATCTTTGTACATGTTTTTTGGTGGACATATGCACTCATTTCTCTTGCTTATATACCAAGGAGCGTCCTTGATGGATCACAGGGCATTTTGCTTCAGGCAGTGCACAGTTCCTGGGGTCTTAACCAATTGGGGACAGTATGGATGGGTCCTGTGACCATCGGCCCTTGTGGTCATATAGATGTCCTTCCTCTCTGTTGTCCAAGTCTGCATCGGGATAGCCACGAGCCCAGGCAGGGTGACTGGGGTCCAACCTTCTAAGCCGCAAGAAACTATTCTTCTCTGCAATCCTGCCACCTCCCAGGGGTCCTGGTAGGCTTGGGGTGCCAGGCCCGGTAACCCATGAGACCCTAAAAATAACCCCTCTGCCATCTTGGACAACCTCCCTGCCCTCCTCCATTCCCCAGTCAGCTCCTGAGCCAGAGTCTATCACTTCAGTATTCTCTCCCCGCTCCCTCAGGGATCAGCTAACATAACTGTCTTAGTCAACTAGTGCTGCTATAACAGAAATACCATAAGTGGATGGCTTTAACAAAGGGAAGTTTACTCTCTCACAGTCCAGTAGGCTACAAGTCCAAATTCAGGGCGTCAGCTCCAGGGGAACGCTTTCTCCATCGGCTCTGGAGGAAGGTCCATGTCATCAATCTTCCCTTGGTCTGGGAGCTTCTCTGCACAGGAACCTCAGGTCCAAAGGATGCGCTCTGCTCCTGGCACTGCTTTCTTGGTGGTATGAGGTTCCCATGTGTCTTTGCTCGCTTCTCTCTTTTATATCTCAAAAGAGATTGGTTAAAGACACTATCCAATGTTGTAGACCTCATGAGTATACCTGCCACTAATCCATCTTATTACATCATAGTGATTGAATTTACAACATAAGGAAATCATATCAGATTACAAAATGGTGCACAATTATACAATACTGGGAATCATGACCCAGCCAAGTTGACACATATTTTGGGAGGACATAATTCAATCCATGACAATAATCTCTCAGTGAGTTTAGAGTTCTCCAGATGAACGTAGAACAGGGCTGCTGTTGGACTCAACGACACAATCCCCTGGGCACCAAGGGAGGGTAAAACCCTGGCTGTCTCTCCTTGCTTTGTTTTATTTTACTTTACTTCATTTCATTTAGTTATTTTTATTTTATTTTACTTTTAATGGGAAGGGATATAACAATAGAATCCAAACTAACATATCCCCTAAATCATTTCACCTCATTTGTCACCCCTTGGGTATCTTTAGTGGCCAGTTGCTGTCTGACTCTGGGGGTGAGTCTGTCCACGGTGTCTTGAACCAGGGCGGCTTCTGTACACCCCTTTTTGTCTACTGGAACCTAGCGGACAGCGATCCTGAAGACTACAGTTACTTGGGAATCACCTGTCACTTTTAAACAAATCACTCCCCAGGCCCCACCTCCCAGAGGTGCTGATTTAATTTAATGTGCAGTCAGGCTTAAATCACTGAACACCTGACTCACCTCATCTGCTCGCTGCCCCCTGTAAGTACCACTTAGTCAGTGACACAGCCTCAATGCATACGGGCATTAATTCATTCAGCAGCCTATATTCCCGCCACAAAAGTGCCTCCACTGCCCCCGTGGCTGCCAGAAGCCTGGAAGAGCCCACACTT
Organism: Trichechus manatus latirostris; assembly: GCF_000243295.1. Taxonomy (NCBI): domain Eukaryota; kingdom Metazoa; phylum Chordata; class Mammalia; order Sirenia; family Trichechidae; genus Trichechus; species Trichechus manatus. The sequence continues at coordinate 7,172,080 of NW_004444056.1, read as the reverse complement.
CACCCCTCTACGTCAGCCCTGACGCCCACCTTTCAGGCCCCTGTGTGTCCACGAAGGACCTCCTTTTTTGGCTACAGTCCTTTCCCCCAGCAACTGGTAGTGGAAGACCATTCACAGGGCAAAAGTCATTAAAGGAAGGGTCGGGTCCCTCCTTAGCCCTTCCGAGTGCTGGACAGACTCTCTTGTTCCTTGATGGGTTTCCCGGGTTAGCCATAGCTTTCCAACATTGCATCCAAGTCCAGTGGTAGAAATCTACACTGAGTGCTCACACTGTGAGCACAGTGGTGTTTCAGAAAAACGTGGAGCCTGGTCTCTGCCTTCCAGTAGCTTCTGCTCCAGTTAGTGGGAACAATTATCCTCATTGAGGAAAGCCTTAAATACAAAGAGAATCCCATTCCCAGTGTGTAGGTTTTGGAATACACATGTAGCTTTAATTTTCCCCATATTTCCTGAGGGCCCAATTCATTGATTTCCTTTTCAGTAGGACATATACTCCAATGAAGCACTAAATACACAAGAACACATACACCACGAGGTATTTTCTACAAGGTTTCTTTGGTAGCCTTTAAGTAAAGAAATTAGTAGCCTGTAGTGTACTTTCCACTGGGGTAGAAAATAGCTAAATAAACACAGCACCCTGCCCAAAGGACACCAGTACAGGAATAAAGTGGGAATGTTCCTGCACGTGGTTTTCTGCCAAGCCAAAGTCATTTATCACTGACACCAAGAAGGCTCCATTTCTGAAAAAACCCAGTGCACTGTGGCCAGAGTGTAAAATCAACAAGACCTGGTTTGGTTCTGAAGGCCATTTAAAGAGCTGTTTTCTTCTCCTTACATGATATTTTTAAATTTTTTCCCATACAAAAACTTATAGATACATTGTTATGTAACACTAAGTGCTCTCCCCATACTGTGACAGCACACTCCTCCTTTCCACCCCTGATTCCCCATGTCCATTCAACCAGCTCCTAAACCTCTCTGCCTTCCCATCTCACCTCCGGACAGAAGCTGCCCGTTTAGTCTCTTATATCTACTTGAGCTAAGAGCACACTTCTCACAAGTATCACTTTATGTCCCACAGTCCAGTCCAATCCCTGTCTGAAAAGTTGGCCTCAGAAATTGTTTTAGTTCTGGGCTGATAGAGAATCTAGGGGCCATGCTTTCTGGGGTTCCTCCAGTCTCAGTAAGACCATTAAGTCTGGTCTACTTACTAGAATTGGAGTTCTGCACCTCACCTTTCTCCTGCTCCATCCAGGACTCTGTTGTGTTCCCTGTCAGGGTGGTCATTGGTGGTAGCCAGGCATCATCTAGATCTTCTGGTCTCAGATTGATGAAGTCTCTGGTTTATGTGGCCCTTTCTGTCTCTTGGGCTAATACTTTGTGTCTTTGGTGTTCATCATTCTCCTTTACTCCAGGTGTTTGGGACCAATTGATGCATCTTAGACGGCCGCTTGCAAGCTTTTAAGACCCCAGACGCCACCACCAAAGTAGGATGCAGAACATTTTCTTAATAAGCTGTGTTATGCCAATTGATCTAGATGTCCCCTGAAAGCATGGTCCCCAGACCCCTACCTCTGCTACTCAGTCCCTCAAAGTGTATGACTGTATTCAGGAAACTTCTTAGCTTTGGTTTAGTCCAGTTGTGCTGACTTCTCCTGTCGTGTGTGCTGTCCTTCCCTTCACCTAAGGTAATTCCTATCTACTATCTAGTTAGTAAATAACCCTCACCCTCCCTCCCCACCCTCGTAACCATCAAAGAATGTTTTCTTCTATGTTTAAACCTTTTCTTGAGTTCTTATAATAGTGGTCTTATACAATATTTGTCCTTCTGTGACTAAATTCACTCAGCATAATGGCCTCCAGCTTCCTACATGTTATCTTTCACGGCTTCATTGTTGTTATCTTGGCATAGTACTCCATTGTGTGGATATACCATAATATGTTTATCCATTCTTCCGTTGATGGGCACCTAGATTGTTTCCATCTTTTTGCTATTGTGAACAGCACTGCAATGAGCATGGGTGTGTGCATATATCTATTTGTATGATGGCTCTTATTTCTCTAGGATATATTCCAAGGAGCAGGATAGCTGGATCGTATGGTACTTCTATTTCTAACTTTTTAAGGAAGCGCCAAATTGATTTCCAAAGTGGTTGTACCATTTTACATTCCCACGGTGTATAAGTGTTCCAGTCTCTCCACAACCTCTCTAGCATTTATTATTTTGTGTTTTTTGGATTAATGCTAGGCTTGTTGGGGTGAGATGTCTCATTGTAGTTTTGATCTGCATTTCTCAAATGGCTAATGATGGTGAGCATTTCTTCATGTGTCTGTTAGCCACCTGAATATCTTCTTTGACAAAGTGCCTGTTCGTATCCTTTGCCCATTTTTTAATTGGGTTATTTGTCTTTTTATTGTCGAGGTTTTGCAGTATCTTTTGATTTTAGAGATCAGACACTGATCGGATTTGTCATAGCCAAAATTTTTTTTCCCAGTCTGTAGATTGTCTTTTTATTCTTTTGATGGAGTCTTCTGATGAGCATAAGTGTTTGATTTCTAGAAGCTTGCAGTTATCTAGTCTCTCTTTTGGTGCTTGTGCATTGTTACTTATGGTTCGTATTGTGTTTATGCCATGTATTAGGGCTCCTAGTGTTGTCCCTATTTTTTCTTCCATGATCTTTATCATTTTCGATTTTATATTTAAGTCTGTGATCCATTTTGAGTTAGTTTTTGTGCACAGTGTGAAGTATGGGTCTTGTTTCAGTGTTTTGCAGATGGATATCCAGTCATGCTACCACCATTTGTTAAAGAGACTGTCTTTTCCCCAGTTAACAGACTTTGGGGCTTTGTCAAGTATCACCTGCTCATAGGTGGATGAATTTATGTCTGGATTCTCAATTCTGTTCCATTGATCTATGTGTCTGTTGTTGTACCAGTACCAGTCGGTTTTGACTACCGTGGTGCTATAATAGGTTCTAAAATCAGGTAGTGTGAGGCCTCCCAATTTGTTCTTCTTCTTGAGTAATGCTTTACTTATTCAGGGCCTCTTCCCTTTCCACATGAAGTTAGTGATTTGTTTCCCCATCTCACTAAAAAATGTCAGAGGAATTTGGATTGGGATTGCATTGTATCTGTAGATTGCTCTGGGTAGAACTGACATTTTCACAATGTTGAGTCTACCTAACCATATGTTTTTCCACTTATGCAGGTCTCTTCTGGTTT
>NW_004444056.1:7156829-7167220 GCF_000243295.1 Trichechus manatus latirostris | reverse complement strand
ATGAGACCAGTGGAGTATCTTAGATGGCTGCTCACAGGCTTTTAAGACCCCAGACACTACTCACCAAGGTAGAATGTAAAGCATTATCTTTATAAGTAGTGTCATGCCAATTGAGCTAGATGTTCCTCGAGACCGAGCTTATTCTTACTGACTCTCCTTTGTAGATGACTTTTCATTTATCCGTAGCTGCTCTTAAAATATCTCTTTATCTTTGGTTTTGGCAAGTTTGATTATAATACGTCTTGGTGACTTTCTTTTGGGATCCACCTTATGTGGGGTTCGATGAGCATCTTGGATAGATATCTTCTCATGTTTCATGATATCCAGGAAATTTTCTGCCAACAAATCTTCAACAATTCTCTCTGTGTTTTCTGCTCCCCCCTCCTCCCCCCCGCCACGTTCTGGTACTCCAATCACTCAGGTTATTCCTCTTGATAAGAGTCCCACATAATTCTTAGGGTTTCTTCATTTTTTTAATTCTTTTATCTGATTTTACCTCAAATAAGTTGATGCCAAGTGCTTTATCTTCAATCTCACTCATTCTGACTTCCATTGCCTCAATTCTTCTCCTGTGGCTTTCTATTGAGTTACCTAATTCTGAAATTTTATTGTTATCTTCTGGATTTATGATTGCTGTCTATGGATTTTTGCAGCCTGTTAAATTTGTCATTATGCTCTTCTCTAAACTTTTTAATTTCCTCTATTGCATGTTCTGCGTTTTGCTTAATTTCCTTCCTAATTTCTTGAAGGATTCTGTATATTAATCTTTTGTATTCTGCCTCCAGTAATTCCAAGACATTTTCCTCCTCTGGAAAATTTCTAGAGTCTTTATTTTGGGAGTTTGCTGAATCCATCATGTATTGCCTCTTTATGTGATTTGATATTGACTGTTGTCTCCAAGCCATCAATAAATTATTTATTTATTTTGTTTGTTTACTGTGTCTTAACTTCTTGTTTTGTTCTGACATGCCCAAATAGGCTGCTCATATGAGCTAGTTTGATTAGTGGCAACTTTGAAGCTCTAATGTCCTGTCACCAGGTGGTTAGATCTGTTACTAGGTATGTGAGCTCAGGAGTCCACCCACTCTTCCTGTATGGATTCAGCTCAGGTGCCCAGGTAGATAGCCACCAAGTGTATGGTTTAGGCTCTCACTTACAGTCCTAGACAGGCATGGGTGATTGGTGTAGGCACAGGCATCTGGCTGCAGCATGGGGACACACTCTGAGCAAGGCAGGGGGCTGACGGCTGCCAAGTGTCCAGGAGGAAGTCATGTCCCTGTGCCCTAGAGTGCATAGGTGGGTGGGTTTTGCAGCCGGACTATGAGCACCTAATGCTGCTGGCTGTAAGGACTGGGGGACACCTCTTATTCATGGGCCCCTATCGCAGGTTGCTAGGTGGCATGGGTGGAGCCACCAATCCTCAGGCCTCTGATGCGGGTAGGTGAAGACACTGCTTAATGGGTATAGCAGTGTCAAATGTCAAGAACCTACTACTTCAGGGCTGAAACAGTTGAAGTTAGACTTCTGGTATATACCCTGTTGTACTGTGGTAACAAGGGCCTACACTGTTGAGATGGGCCCACACAAGTCTCTGCAGAGGGAAAGGCACTCAAAGTCCATGGAGCCCTTATGCCTGTGCCTAGGCAAAGGAGCTGTGCCTACCCTGGATTCCTGGCTTAGGGGAGTCGGCAGTTTATTTTTTCCTCTGTTTGTTAATTTGTTCACTCTCCAAGGCAGGGAGAATGGCTCCAGGCGTGTGACAGATCCTACTTCCAGCCCAGGGAACTTGGCAATTGCTGAAGCCAGTCTGGGACCCAGTGCAGAGCAGGGAGCAGGGAGGTAAATGGGAGAGAGGTTTTTCCCTAAGGGGGTGTTTTTGATTCACGCAGTAGGCCCGTAAGCAATTACTTATCTTTCATCGATCCAGGGCTGCTTCTCACTGGTTCTGCGTGGCCGTGTTGACTCTCTGGCGCTGGGTCTCTCCTGGTGTGGAAAACGCACCTCCCCAGCACCTCTGCTTGCCTGCCTCACCGCTCACCCCCAAACTGATGAGGCCTGAAGGGCTCAGGCTCTTGCCGTGTCTGGCAACTCTTTGCTGCTTCTGACCCGTCTCTCCCACCCCCTGCCACTCAGTCTGGTTCCTGAACTCTGCCTTTGATATTCAGGGCTCCCAGATTGCCATATATAATTGAATGACTTGTTTTTACAGGTCTTTGTTGTAAGAGGGTCCACCAGAAGTGTCTGACTACTCCGCCACCTTGGCCCCGCCCCGCCTTCCATGATGTTTTCATGCATGCAGATCCATGCATGTTGTTGTTACTTGCCGTGGTGTCAGCTCTGACTCATGAAGACTTCATGTAAAACACAATGAAGAGTTGCCCTTCCTGCACCATCTTCACCATCTTCATGATTGCTGGTATATTTGAGTCCACTGTTGCAGCCACTGTGTCAACTCATCTTGTTGAGGGTCTCCCTCACTTTTGCTGGCCCTCTACTTAACCATGATGGCCTTCTCCAGCCATCAATCAGTCCCACCTGATGGTGCATCCAAAGTAAGTGAGTCAAAGTCTCAAGCAATATTCTGTGCTGATTCATAGTGTTTTCATTGGCTGATTTTCAAAAGTAGATCACCAGGCCTTTCTTTCTAGTCTGTCTTAGTCTGGAAGCTCTGCTGAAACTCGTCTACCATGGGTGACCCTGCTGGTATTTGAAATACCAGTAGCATATCTTTCAGCACCATAGCAACATGCAAGCCACCACAGTAGGACAAACTGACAGACTGGGAGTAGAGGTCCATGCATACACACACAAAAAACAGAAAGGTAAAGCGTTGTATCAGTATGAACAACGAAGGTTGCAGACACAGCAATCCCAGGTCTATACTCACTAGTACAAAAAAAGTATTCAGCAAATATCTGTGTGATAATATTGCAGGGAATTCATGTTCAGAGCATGGGGTGAATTTGATCCGTGCTCCCTATATTTCTAAAATAAATTGAAGGTGAATAAAAAAAATAAATTTATTATCTTTTTAGTACTCTAAATGACCATAGCAGGTTTGTTTCAAGGCCAGAAAAACATGTGCCTACTTAATGTCATTTAACATTTATTGAGCACATTCAATCACAGACAATGTCTGTGCCAGTTACCCATCTAACAGGGCATACCACCCATCTGTCTCAATGTGCCATACTGTGGTGGCATGCATGTTGCTTAATGCTGAAAGCCATGCTGCTGGGGTCACCCCTGGTGGAAAGGTCTCAGTGGAGTTTCCATACTAAAACAAACTGGGAAGAAAGGCCTGGCGATCTACTCCCCAAAATTAACCAATGAAAACCCAATGCAGCACAATAGAACACTGTCTGATATTGTGCTAGAAGGTGAGTTTCCTAGGTCATAGCAATGGACTCGAACATACTAGCTATAACAAAGATGACACAGGACTGGGCAACGTTTGGTTCTGTTGTGTATGGGGTGAATTTGATCCATGCTCCCTACGTTTCCAAAATGAATTGAAGGCAACATTTAACAGGGCAAGGAAAGAAGAGTTGGAGAAAGAGGAGGTATTTCTTAAAAGCTAACATGTTCAGTGCAGAAGTCTTTGAACCAAATGTCACAGAAAGAACTGGAAGTTAAACTACTAGTAGGGAAAGCCGTTCTAAAGTGCAATTATCAAAGGGAAACATGAAATAATAAAATTTTAGAAGTCTAAAATTTATTGAATATTTCCTATGTGCATAGCATTTTACTAAGTGCTTTGCAATGATCACATTTTGAAATAACTTTTCTAAAAGATGCAATTCTTTAAGCCACCCCACACATTCCAGCATCTCCTAAATTTCTGTAAGTAACTCTGAAAGCTACAACTAGTTCCGCAGGGGTCTTTACCTGTTCGTGCTACTCCTCTGTCTGTACTCTACTTGAAAACACGGATTAACTGACCACAAATTGGTAGCAATTTAAATGACCAGAAATGGGGTTCCACCAGAGCTGGATCTACAGGGATTGTGGTTCCACCAAAGCTGGATCTACAGGGAGTGTGGTTCCACCAAAGCTGGATCCACAGGGAGTGTAGTTCCACCAAAGCTGGATCTATAGGGAACCAAGGAACACCTGGGACAGCCTATAGGTAAGGAATCCATATAGCCCAGACCCTGATCTGGACTTTGAGCCTCTAGGGCTGTGAGAAAATAAATTTCTGTTCTTTAAAATCACCCAGCTGTGGTCTTTCTGTTGCAGCAATACTAAGTAACAAAGACAGTTGGAAACATTTGTCTTTTTTTATGGCCTGATCACAACCCTTTACCCTTCTCCTGTGTGTGTGGTCCTGGAGAGAGAGGAATTCCCAGCGACCTTCCCCTCTGGTGAAGCTCAAAGGGCTGATCCTTCCCCGATGGGGTGTAGCCATGACTTCAGCTCATTCACACCAGGCCTCGCTCTCCTTCCGCCATGAGGATGTATTGCAAAGAGAGAAAGTGACAGGAAGCCGGTCCCCTCAGCTCAGACCACTCTTGCCCCTGACTAGTACATCCACACCGCCAGAGCTCCTGCACCTGGGGCTATTCTGCAAGCATCACAATTTTCCTAGTGAGTTCCTCTTAGCCTAGGTTATGCAAAGGCAGCATCCACTCCTCTCAATGAGGCCCCTGACCAATGTCAACCTCGTTTGGGAGGGGAAAGTGAGGAAAAGGAGTGCAGACTAGGCCTGAACATCAACTGCAAAGCCTACCTATGCAAGCTCCTGCCTTTCAAATGTGCAGGGACAACAATAAATACCCGAAACCAGGCTGGATAACAGTTATTAAAAAAAAAAAAAAAAAAACACTAAAAATAAAATAAAACAGATTTTTAAGAACACTTGTTGGAAAGGAATTCACCAGCAGTCAGAGCTATATGATTGTAAGGCAAGTATCTCACAACTACATCTTTCGTGTCAGTGCGATGGCCCTGAAGTCCCTAATAGAGAGTGTAGTGAAGGAATGGGAGGGCAGCGGGGCCGAGCTATTCAGTCGGGACAAGCCCTGGATGCGACTCTTTGGACTTAGAGGCACAAGAGCCTTGGTGACCCAAATAAGAGTTCAGTGTGTGGCCACATGGGGGTGGAAGCCAGACTGGAGAGGACTGAAGAGGGCGTGGGAGGTGAAAACGGAAGACCTAAGACATTCCCTTCTCTCAAGAATTCTAATGGAGAAATCAGAAATGGGGACTAGACGCGTGCCTGCAGGGTGAAGGCAGCATTTGCTTTGTTTAACAGGAGAATCTCGCTCATAGCTCAAATTTGGAAATTGACAGTGGTGATGGTTGCCCAGCATGACGGATATAATTAATGTCACTGAATTGGACATGTCAAAAATGTTCAAATGGAAAATGTTTTGTTATATGTATACTTACTACAAAAAAAAATTATATCAAGCAACTATGAGAAAAAAGGAAAGAAAAAGGAAGAACAAGAGCTCACCTGAGAACACATCTAAGAAAACAGTCCATCCAAAGGAAAGAGAACAGGGATCCAGATGGGGCAGCGAATGTCGGAACTGTGGGAAGTCCTCACCTCTACCACCAGGAGACAAATGCAGTGACCCCAGGGCTCAGGTCAAAAAGGGCAAGCCACTAGAGAAGGAGCTGAAATACAGGTAGGAATCCTCAGGAAAAGTAAAATCAAACCAAATAGACAGGAAGCAAAAAAAAAAAAAAAAAAAAAGAACGAACGAAAGGAAGTGGCTCAAAGGAAGAAAGAAAAAGTGTTGGAAAGACCCCATTAGAGGGAAGGGAAGGATACACCGGGGAGAGAGGGTCATGGAAAGTGTAAGGGCCATGAAGAGGCAAGATTGGACTGGACTCAAAACCTGGGTGGACACACTTTTCATCCCATCCCAGAAACAGCCTCAGGCCCAAGCTTGTGGATTAATTTCCACTCTCCTCCTATGGGGGGGGACCCATCTCCCTGCAGCCATTGAAAGGGAGCCCATTGGAGGTCTGACCCCTGTCCGGCCACCATGATTTGCTTTAACTGCCTGTTGATACTGAGAGCAAAAACTTAGGGACATCCTCTGGAGCCAATATTTCCTCTTCATCTGAAACTCAGCAGCCCAAGCAGAATAACCATAACTATAGCTGGAGGGAGGAAATTCACAATTTTGTTATTCATAAATACGCTGACTGAGAGGAACTGCAAAAGGCCTCTAGCTCACGTATTCTAGCTCATAAGAGCTAGAATAAATTGAGTATCCATGTATATGAACACATAGATGGCTATCATATGGCCCCTGATGATGGCCTAGTGAATGCAGAAAGATAAATAAGAAATTACAATACTATATTCTAAATGTTACCATGGGGTTAAGTGGAGGAGACGGGGGAGTATGGAAAGGGCCTCTTATCTTCATCCAGGGGTGTTAGCAGAGACTCCTGTAGAAAACTACATCTAAGTCGCATCCCTAAAGCTTGGGGAGGAGGCGGCCAGATGAAGCTGGAGGGATCTCCATTCCATTCCACACAGTGTAGCAACAACCAGCTTTGTCCTTGCAGGTGCTCAGATGAAGGACGGCTGCCACCTCCCTTTCTGACCAGTCCTTTCCAGCCAGTCTTGAAACATTGTTGCCAAAAAGCTTTTACTAGACAGACTATATCCCTTCTGTTGAACTCTTGAGCTATTCCTCATGGTCTGTTTACCTTAATTTCTCTTATCTGCCATTCACTGGACAGAATTTGATCACTTACTTAGGAATATTATTTAGGAGAAATCTTTTAAACTGTTATATCACAGTGTAAAATGGTATTGTGGCTTTGCAAATATCAGATTCTCGAGACAAAAGTATATAACAGAAACACCCAAAGGTAAGTCATTACTCCTTCAGGGATAAATACATACTGATTTCAAAATCTAAATTTACTTACAAGGGTAGTCCTTAAAATGGTACGATATAAACTGTGAAATTTCAAAGAAAACAGCACATTGTTCAATACCCTAAAAGCATCTGAAGAATTTTCCATAACTTTATGTACAAAATCAGTTATATTCTCCTTAAATGAAAGTGTGTTTCATGCATTCAGGGTTAAGATATAGAGCATTCCCAAGATACACTCTTATTGGAAATGCCTATTTGAATGTTTACACGTACATACCTTTACATACCTTTAAATGTGGTCTGCAGCTATTCAATTTCTCTGCTTTTTATAGCTACAAAATGGCTATTCAAACATGTACTTTTATATACCAAGTCTACGTTTGAGTAGTTTCCATCCTAATGAAAACAGAAGACTGAATATGCCATGTTAATGTACCACAACCCCCCCTCACTCTCCACCTCCTACCACCTCCGACCACCTTCTGTCACCTCTTAATACTTCCTACTACTGCCTGTGACCTTCTCCCACCTTCTATACCACCTTTGACTACTTTCTACCACTTCGACCACCCTGCCGCACCCAGACTACCATGTAATGGAAACAGAGGGGCAGAGGGCATGCCTCTCCCTCTTCCCCAACCAAACACCTGCCAGACCTTCTGCCTCACCTTCCCCCTCGCTGGTGACAGTCCCTGCCCTGATGCCCGCCCCAGGCAAGGTGAGGCCACTGCCTGGGGCATCCTCCATGGAGAGTAGCCACCTGCCAGGGCTCTGAGACCGCTTACTGCAGTGGCAGGCAGTCCCTGGTTCCCACGAGGAGATATGTGTGTTTGGAGACAAATTCTAGAACTAGGATACCCTTGTCCTCTTCCCTGGGTTTGACCATCTTTTCCCATCTCTCCTGGAGCAACGAAGTTGTCATGCCAAGGTGACATTGCATCATGTTTGATTCCGTGTCCGTTGAGGATACCCCAGCAATTGCTGGAGCAGGCACACCCTCTTCGAGCCAATTTCCCGAAAAGCTAGAGGTTTTTGTTTCTTGCCAAGAAGTACTAATACTGGTCCCCTGTGACATCAGCTGGTGGGAAACTCTTCCCCCCTGAAGCTAAAGCTCCCTCCTCAACTTCTCACTCCTAACTTCTGCTGCAGTTACCTTTGGAGTTCTTCTAAAAGAGAACAAAGTTATTATTTCTCCCTCTGATGGCCTCTTTGGCCCAAGAGGCATACGGTGGTCCCAGACAGCTCTGAGGATCATGGGGACATGCCAACATCTTCTGATGTCACAATGGTTATGATGACAATAATAATAAATACTTCTTGGACACCTACACTACTCCTGGTCTGGAATGGTCTCCCTGAAGCTCCTCAGAGCATTCCTGAAGGGAGATGCTGCTTAGAGCAGAAAATGAGGCAAGTTTGCATGTGGAGTGCTGGGGCAGTACAGTTAACATACTAAGCTGCTAACCCCAAGATAAAAGGTCCTAGTCCATCCAGAGGCATCTCAGAAGAAGGGCCATTGAAAACCCTGTGGAGACAGTTCTACTCTGACACACTTGGGGTCTCCATGAATCGGAGTCAACGCCACACAACTGTTTTGTTTTGTTTTTTAATCCCTGTTTATACATACCCAGAGGGCGAGACAGATGTGTCTGGGTAACAGAGCCGAGGCAGCCAGGGAACCGGACCTAGAGCCCCAGCATCCTGATATCTCATCTCGCCTGTGCTTTGAGGGTGGAAGACCCCGAGCACAGCACAGAGTCTTCACAGCAGCCTGTGGATGTCATCTGAAGTGTCACATTTTTCCAGAGAGGGAAGAAGGAAGGCAGAAGCAGCCAGTGTCTCCTGGAAACCCAGCCACAGGGTCAAATGTTGTGACAATTTGCAACATGCCTGTGGACTCATCCTAATCGGAAGTCAAACCTGCCCGGGGAACAGCCTGCCTTTGAGAACTACTAGCCCTGTGTTTCACCCCTAAACGGCATCAGAAGCCTAGAGCCAGCCTGTGGTGTGGCACCACATCACATGAGACGTACTACGGCAATCACCAGGTCTTTACGGACATCACCAGGTCATAAAGTGTGTCATAAACATAGGAGGGAGGATGTCCTTCTCATTAGGCCACAGTGGTTTCAGTTTTGCTGAATCTGGGGCAGGGAGGGGGCCACCAGGAAATGGATCATTTGGGTGGTTTATGCGAGGACATTGTTTTTGTGGCAGCCAGTCCACTTCTTATGGCTTACTGTAAATATGAGCACAAACAGACCAAGTGGCCAGTCCCCTGGGAGGTTGCAGTTGTCACCCTGCTGGCCACAGTTCAGGCTGCCCTCTGCTTCCAGCACTTCTTGACATCTTCCTGCCTTTTCATTTAGACCAGTGGTTGTCAAAACCTCACTTGTGAGCTCATTAGAAATGTAGGTTCTTGGGCCCCCTTAGCCCTACTGAATGAGAACCTCTGAGTGCAGGGTCCTGCAATCTGAGTTCTAACAAGCTCTCCTGGAATTCTGGTGCTCCTTAAAGTGTGAGAACCATGGACTTTCCTAGCTGATTTTGCTGTCTCTGGATTTTCCTTTCTGTCACCCATACAGAATTACTACTCTAAACCCACACGGCCAAGGTAGCCTTACACTTAAGTGCTGGAGACCTCACCATTGCCTACTTGGTAAATTGCCCTCATGTGCACAGATTTCAGAGGCTGTTTTCTCCTGAACTACCCCCTGACTCACCATCCAGCCTCCCTGGAGCCTTAACCAGCTCTACCAGCCGTCTGCATGACACATGCCCCTCCCTTACCTGAGTATCAGGGTCTCCGGGAACCTGTTAGCAACAGTTCTGCAGGACCATCTCCTTATGAATTCAGTTCAGAACATCAGGGGGGAACTCAGGAATTTGTATTTTTAACAGATACAGGTGGTTGTTATGACCAGACAACTTTGGAAAATACTGTAGAAGAGTTTCTCACTGACATGTGTGCTACAGACTTCCAGAAACAGAATGTTACTAGGAGGATGCTAGTATCTTTCACTCTTCATAAAATGCTACTAACAAAAGAGGAATATCTATTATCTTTGCCCACTTACCCCATGCCAGTCACTGTCCTATGCACTTGACATATATTAACTTATTTAATCCTTCAATAACCTTGTAAGATAGGTCTCATTGTTATCACTCCGTTTTACAGATGAGAAAAACAGACGCACAGAGAGCTTAAGTAATTCCCCAAGGTCACACAGCTGCCAAGTAGGGGAGCTTGGACGTGAATCCAGGCTGTCTGGCTGGAAGCCCTCAGTTTGTCGGCCCAGGCAGCCTTCACTCTTAATAACTATGCTGTCAATGTTTAATGACTTAGGAAATTACTACCTCCTCAGAGACACCACAACATGCAAACTGGCATCAGCCACCTGTACCTCCAACACTCCAAGGTCCCAAACTGCTCCTTCAAGAGATCTCTACATGTAAACCAAGTCCTTCTGTCTGAGGCTGGGTTCTCCAGAGAAGCAAAACCAGTAAAGTGTATAAATATATATATATATATATATATATATA
>NW_004444056.1:7118148-7156729 GCF_000243295.1 Trichechus manatus latirostris | reverse complement strand
ATATATAGAGAGAGAGAGAGAGAGAGAGGGAGATTTATATCAAGGGAACAGCTCATGCAATTGTAGAGGCTAGAACATCCCAAGTTCATGGATCAGGGTAGAGGCCTCTCCCAAGTCACGCAGCCACAGAAACTGGCAAGCCCAAGATTGACAGGTTGGAGAGCAGGGCTCCCGCTCACAGGCTGTGAAGGTCGACAAATTCCAAGATTGGCAGGCAAGACTGCAAGGTTTCTCCTGATTACCGGTAGCTGCAGGGGCTGGCGAACCCAAGATTGGCAAGTCAGAGAGCAGGGCTCTGCTCACAGGCTGCGAAGATCGATGAATCCCAAGATCGGCAGATAACCTGCTAGCTCAAGTCCCAAGAACCAGAGGTCAGATGAACAGGAGGCAGCCACAGGATCCAGAGCCAGCAAAAAGCCAGAACATCTGCTTATGCTCAGATGCAGGCCACACCCCCAAGGAAACTCCCTTTCATCTGACTGGCTACTCACAGCATATTCAATCATGGGAGTGATCGCATATAAACACTGAGAATCCTGGCCCAGACAAGTTGACACACAATCTTAACCATCACACCTTCCCTCAATACCCCTCATGCAGCAGTTGGCACTGCCAACACCCCCTGCTTGGAGCTTGTTTTTCAGACTGCGTATTCTCCACCTTCCCTGATCTCCTTGTTTTCTGTGGGTGCTCTCCTTCACGCCCATTAGATGCTGCCATGTCTGGGGCTTGTTTCTAAACTTTCTTCTCCCTGGGCAACCTTACTATCTATAAGCTGACCACTCCCAAACCCAGGCTTCTACACAATACTACAAGCACAGGGGGCAGGGCCTTCTTCTGTCCCTATGTCCCCCACACCTGGCGGGCCCTGCCATTTAGTCACAGGACCAGATCACCTAATAGAAATGGCCCTGCAGTAAGGACAGGCTGCTGAAGACATACTCCTTGTTGTTGTTAGCAGCTGTCAACTCAGCCCAGGGCTCATGGTGACACCATGCACAACAGTTGAAATGCTGCCTGGTCCCGCACCATCCCCATGACCCGTTGCAGATCAAATCATTGTGCCTGGTTTTTTGTTGTTTTGTTTTGTTTATTATCGTTGAAAGTATACAGAGCAAAGCATACACCAATTCAAGTTTCTACATGTAAAATTCAGTGACACTGATAACATTCTTCAAGTTGTGCAATCACTCTCACCCTCCTTTTCTGAATTGTTCTTTCCCCATTAACGTGAACTCACTACTCCCTCTCCCATGCTTCCAATCTGACTTTTCGAGTTGCTGTTGTCCATTTGATCCCATATGGATACTTCTTTGAAAGAGCATGATGTTCCATGTAAAAAGACCAGACTTAATGGTCTGACTGAGACTGGAGGAATCCCAGAAGACATGGCTCCCAGACTCTCTGTTAACCCAAAACTAAAACCATTCCCGAAGCCAACTCTTCAGACAAAGATTGGACTGGACTATAAGACATAAAATGATATTCATGAAGAGTGAGTTTCTCAGCTCAAGTAGATACATGAGACTAAATGGGCAGCTGCTGTCCAGAGGCGAGATGACAAGGCAGAAAGGGATAGGAGCTGGCTGAATGGACATGGGAAACCCAGGGTGGAAAGGAGAAGTGTGCTGTCACATTATAGGGATAGCAACTAGGGTCACATAACAATGTATGTATAAATTTTTGTATGAGAAATTAACTTGAGCTGTAAACTTTCACCTAAAACACAATTAAAAAAAAAAAAAAGAGCATGATGTTCAAGGCAAACATTCTTTACTAAATAAGCTAACTCATTGTTTGGTTTGAAGAAGTCTTCAGGGAATATTTTTGGTTTAAAATTTAAATATTATCTTGGGGCAAAGTTTCAGAGGTTCATCCAGCCTCAATGGCTGCAGAAATTCTGGATTCTATTAAAATTTTGAATTTTGTTCTGCATTTTCCCCCTTTTGATAAGGATTCTTCTACAGAATCTCTGATCAAAATGTTCAGTAATGGTAGCTGGGCACCATCCCATTCTTCTGGCCTCGTGACAAAGGAGATAGTTGTTCATGGAAGCAATTAGGTACTCATTCCATTTCCATCTGCTTTTCCTGATTCTACATATTCCTCTGTTACTCCAGGCAAATAGAGACCAATTGTTGTACCTTGAATGACGTTTGCAAGCTTTTAAGATCCTAGGCACTATGCCACAAACTAGGAGGTAGAACAGAAGCACTAAACACAATATGGGGCCAGTTACCTGGGATGAAACCATGACCCTAAACCTCCAAACCAAGAAACCAAATCCCATAAGGTATTTGGTTGTACAGAAGCACCCTCTGCACCTGCATTTTTTTTTGTAAGAATATATATTATGCAAAATTTGCTTATTCAACTTTTTTTATAGGTGTGCAACTTATTGGCAACAGTTTATCTTAATTGGCTGTGCAACAGTTACTCCTAATCAATGCAAAGTTTCCATCTCCATATATAAAAACTCAGTGCTCCATAAGCACAAGCTCCCTGTTTCTCCCTCCCTCCCACCCCTGGTAACCCCTAAGAAAATTTGGTCTCTATACATTTGCCTGTTCTTGTCTTTTTACATAAGTGAGGTCCTACAGTATTTCTCCTTTTGTGATACTTACTTCACTTAACATAATGTGTTCAACTCAATCCATGTTGTAGAGTGTATCAGGACTTCATTTCTATTTTTGGCTGACCCACTGGGTTTTCATTGGTCAATTTTCAGAACTAGACCACTAGGCCTTTCTTCCTAGTTCAGCTTAGTTTGGAAACTCCACTGAAACCTGTTAGGTGTCATAGCAACATGCAAGCCTCCACTGGCAGACAGGTGGTTGCTGTACTTGAGGTGTATTGGCCGGGAATTGGACCCAGTTTCCTGCATAGAAGGCAAGAATTCTACCACTGAATTGCCAGAGCCCTAGAGTCAGCAATTAGCTATTCATGTCATTATCATATTTAAAAGCAGACTGTTTAAAACAGTAAGACACAATCCATTAGTGAGTCATAAAATCAATTTAGTGGATTGCGACCAATTTTTCTTTTAAAGTGAAATGGAATAGTTAAGTAAGTATTGCTTTGTGAAACCTTTTTTTCCCCCCAGTTTTGATTGTATGTGAGCATGGAGGGTGGTGGCTTTTGGATGGTAATATACAATGTACTTCTTACCATGAGTCACTTTCCCAAACCTTTGAAATCTGCAGTCCTGAGACTCCCTAGGGAATTTCTGGCAAAGCACAGCACCGTATCTACAGAGCAGGAAGACATGCATCATACAATTCCAGCAATTCCATTACAAGCGGTTACATCATGCCCACATTTAACACACTCAGATTTAACTATATGAGATCAGCAAGAAAAGTGGAAAAGAGAAAGCCACTTACAGAGTGCGGGTGTTTCCCAACACAACTCTGAGGGTCTCTGAGTGACAAAGGACACAGTAATGCCAGCAGTGTCTGGGGGCATGCATCTTGAGGGAGAGCATCTCACGGCAAGAAAGTGGGTTCTGGGATGCTAACGGGTGCATCTTTCCCATGATGCCTGAGACCTAGTGCTGCACCTGTGTTCCCATAAAAGACAGAGCCGCCTGACAGCTTTGAGAGAGAGCCTGCGAGGGTGCAGGGCAACTGGCACTTCTCCCTCTGCTGGTGGGTAGGAAAAGGCGCAGCAGCTTGGGAAGACAGCTGGGCAGTGTCTTATAAAGTTACACATACACTGGTCGTGCAACCCACATTTTACAGAAAAAGTCCAGTCCCTATGAGTGACTTGGAGGAGCCCTGGTGGTTCAGTGGTTAAGGGCGCTCGGCTGCTAACCTAAACGTCAGTGGTTTGAACCCATCAGCAGCTCCATAGGAGAAAAGACCTGGCGATCTGCTCCTGTAAAGATTATAGCCTAGGAAACCCTATGGGGCAATTCTACTCGTAACATAATTTTGCTATGAGTTGGAATTGAATTGACGGCATACAACAACAACAACATTAGCGACTTGAAAGGACATTACTGGTTTAGTGGTAGAAGTCTCACCTTCCATGCGGGATACCAGGGTTCAATTCCCAGCCAATGCACCTCATGCGCAGCCACCTTTCTGTCAGTGAAAATGATGTGCTGCTATGATGTTGAACAAGTTTCAGTGGAGCTTCTAGACTAAGAAGACTAGGAAGAAAGGCCTGGTGATCTACTTCCAAAAATCAGCCAATGAAAACCGTGTGGATCACAATGGTCTGATCCACAACCAATCATGGGGTTGATGCAGGACTAGGCAGCATTTTGTTCCATTGTGCACGGGGTCGTCATGAGTTATGGGCCGAGTTGACAGCAGCTAACAACAAGAAAAACATGAGTGGGAAAACGTGGATGGATCTGTGTATCTGAGCTGTTCATCGAGAGCTCCGCCACTATTGCCCTCTGTCCAGCTCAAGGTGCTTGTCCAGTGCTGATGTTCAGCCATAACACCTCGGGGAGAGATTGCTTCTCACCAGTACAAAGTGCTGTTCTAAGAGACTGAAGAACCACTTCTCGGCAGTCAAGCTTATTTGCATATTTCTCAAATGCGGTTTCTGTTGTGGACATCAAGGCAGGTAATCAAGGCAGATATCAGTGGGAGTGTTCACCAAGTAAGGGGTGGGGGCATGAGCAACCAGAAACCATGTGCCCGTGTGTTCTGCTGAGGTCATACCTTAGGACCGTGACTCAGTGGGGCATAACCATTCCTTAGGGACAGTCCCCACATGGTGAGGAAAGGACATAAACACTGCACCTTAGAAAATGATCTGGAAATATCTGGAATCCATTTGTAGAGATTTAGAAGATATACAACCAGAATGCTCCTTAGAAGTGAGGATGGCAAGACTTCAGCTCACTTACTTTGGACACGTCATCAAGACCAGTCACTAGAAAAAGACATGATGTTTGGTAAAGTAGAGGGTCAGCAAAAATGAGGGAAACTCTCAGTGAGATGGATTGACATAATAGCCACAGCAATGGACTCAAATATACCAGTGATCATAGAGACGGCACAGGACCAGGCAACGTTTTTTTCTGTTAGACATAATGTCTCCACGAATCCGAGTTAACTCGTCAGCAACTGACAATGACAACCAACAGAACAGACATGGAGGAAGAAAATATTTGTAGACAATTCATTTCCTGAGATGGTCAACTGATTCTTGTAACAATCATTTTATGGAAGAGGAATCAGAGACGGGGAGAGATGAGGCAATTTGACAAAGCTCTAGCAGGTAAAAGTGAGTGTGGTGGGTCTGATCCACACTGTGGTTGATGCTGTTGACTCTGAAGAAGCTGAGACTCCTTTACTCTCAGGGTAGGCCACCATCTGTCTCGTGGGTGTTGGAAGGTGAATTTCTGTCCTTGGTTGAAGGAGTCTTTGAGCTCTGTCTAGGAGCCCTGAGGGAGACAGACGTGGCCACAGAGGATCCAGAAACCTGTCTCAGAGCCAGGTAAGAGGAGAGCCGCTGCCAGGATTCCCTCTGCAGCCAGGCTCCTTCTCTCCCACCCGTGACCCGTGGCACCATGGTGGTCTGTGTGATGCCTGGCCGACCTAGACAGTGGGATCTTCAGAGGCAGGGACTCTGTCTCTATGGTGTCTGGCATAAGGCTGCTCTCACAGTGGGTATTCAATAAATACGTTCTCAAGGGTGAAATGTAAGGAAAAAAACAATAAAAGTGGAAGAAACTCTAGGCCTGTGGTTCTCAAGTGTGCATCAAAATCACCTGGAGATTTCTCATCCATGTGTCTGGGTAAGGCCAGATGCTGGCTTGCTAGTCCTGGGACCATCCCTGGAAAGCCCCAGCTCTCAGAATGGTCTACTCCAGGCCCCACTGTGATAGATGCTGAAGCGGAGATTAGGAAACATTTTAAAAAATTGCCCCAAATCTTGTGCTGGCCTGACGGGCACCTCTGAATTCGGCTGCCTCTGCTGTGGCTGGTTCTAAAAGCTCAGATAGGACAAGTCCCACCCAAGCTCAGCATACTGTTCAGCTTTCTGCCCCTGGGCTTCTCTGTGTGGGGGCCACTAGGCCACCTGCAAGTGCAGCCTGGATGCCAGGGATTAATGGTCAAGGGCCTGAGGGGACGAATGGTAGAGAAACATTGGCTGCATCCCATAGGCGGGTGGTCCTTGGAGGCACTGGGGTATTGGGAAGAACGTCCCAGTGACATTGAGTCCCTGCTGCCCATGGCCTCCTAGACAATGCCCTCCTCCTGCCCTGTCCCACCCCTACACCTCACTCCTATAGTCACTTGCCTAAGAAACTCCTTGCAGACAAACCCTTGTCTGAGGCTCTGCTTTTGGGGGAGCCCAAACAAAGCTATGCCCACACTGAGGCATGGGTGGAAGGTTGAGGGGGAACTGGTGTCAGAACCTAGACCTCTTCACAGGCATCAGCATCCTCCATCAACAGCCAATAGTCGTTACTGTTCTATAAGGTGGTTAACAACCACTCATGCTAGCTTGTAATAATGGAAACAAAATCTATTAATCACAAAAAGACTGAGCCATTGGGTTGATTTGGGATTGACACAGAGACATTTGCTGGGAGCTGTCTGCATAGAAGCACTGGGAGTCCCACTGTGTACCAGCACGGGTTGGGGTGCCGCTGAGTACCAGCACAGGGGGCCCACTGTGTACCAGCATAGGGGGAGCGCCGCTGTGTACCAGCATGAGGGGCCCACTGTGTACAGGCACTGGACCAAGGATTAAAGCTTCAGAGAAGAATGTAATGTTCTGAGGGGACCCCCAGTCTCTGGAAGAGAGAATGTAAGTAACCGTTTTGTCATAAGTGGAGAAGAAATTAAAGCTGTTAATGATTTCATTCCACTTGTACCAACAATCAGTGTTCACAGAGCCAGCAGTCATGAAATGAAACCATGTATTGCATTGGGAAAGTCGGCTGTAAAAGACCTCTTCAAAGTTTTAAAAAGCAACGATGGTCACTTTGATGACTAAGGTGTGCCTGACCCCAGCCATGGTCTTTCAATCCTGAGGCTAGATGGTTTTGCTGCATTCACCTGCTTCCCAGCCTTGCCTGCACATCACAGTCACCTAGCCAGGTTGTTCAACCTTCCACTGCCCACGACTCACCTGAAATCAATTAAATCCAAGCTCTGGGATCAGGATCCAGGCCTCAGCACTCTGCAAACTCCCCAGGCAATGACTATGTACCACTGAGGTGAAGAGTTGCCACTCTATTCCCAGGTATGGCCACCATCTTATAAAAGTGAGCAGCTGCTCCCACAGGACCCAGGCAGACACACAACATACATCACTCCACGGACCACCCCCAACCCCCCACCTCCACACATACAGACCAAGGGCATTGTCTTTCTATACCACAGAATATTTTTCAGCAGGGAACAATGCAGCATTTTTCAAACTTCAACAAAACACAGATTCCCCTTAAAAGAAAAAAAAAAGATCACAAATTCCTGGGTCAGCTTAATTGTTCTCATTGTAATATGACGTATGTATGTAAAAATTAAAAAATAGGCATAAATGTTATGAGCTTTCCAGCTTTTGTAACTATAAAATCAAAATAATTTTCATATTAAATACTACAAAACTACAAAGAAGCCACACTAATTGAATGTGGCAGGTGATATCATTTTGCAGAAACCAATTTGCCGATCGTGAGCATAGATCAGGAAGCTGTGGCCTTGCTGCTAGTTTTATAGACGATGTTTCTGAATTTTAATTTCAACAGAAGAACAATTGCAGAGAATGCTAGTCCCATAATCACATTCCTTCGAAAGACAGTAATAACTTCAAGACTCTGTGCTGGCTAAGGACGATCGTCCCTTGACCCCTGGGCACTGCCTGATTGGAAACACTGCTCTTTGAGGTCTTGAGTCAAAAGTCTTGACATCATTCTTGACTTTCTCCTTCCCTCATTTAGTTCAGCAAAAAGTTCTGTCAGCTCCTTGCCTAAGGCTTTGTTTTCAGGGAGAGCCCAAACTAAGCCAGCGGGAGAGCCAATAGGGGCACCTGACCTCAGCACAACTGTCAGCATCCTCCATCATTCTCCACCCTCCATTGTCCACCCTGAGCTCTGTGTATCCTCTGCCGTCTCCTGACTGGGCCTGCCACAGTCCCCTCACGGACCCTGCCTTCACGCCTGCTGTCCACCATCCACACCCAGAGTGACTCCTGACAAATACCAACTGAGCCATGCACCCCGCAGCTTCACCCTCCTTGGGTTCTCATTGCATTTTGAGTAGAATCCACTCTTTGCTTTGCTCTACAGAAGCCTCTTGGCCTGGCCCTGTCCACTTCTCCAATACACATGGTTGTATGCTCTGCTGCTTCCTTCTGCTCCCCAGACCCTCCAGGCCTGTCTACCTTAGGCCTTGGTCCACGTTTGTGTGCCCGCCTGGAGTGATCTTCCTCACCATCTAACCTCAGCCCCTCACGTCAGCGCTCACCTCACCTCATCAAAGAGGCTGCTCAGCCACAGCTGAACGACCAGTTATTTTGCTCAGCATCCCGCTGCCGGCATAGCACTTGGCACTGTCTGCTATGTGTCTTCTTCATGCGGTTGCTCGGTTAGAGTATTTGTTAAGGTCACACAAGCTACTGTAACATACAAACCCCCAAATCTCATGGTTTCAGAAGACATATTTAAAGCTTACTGCATACTCATGTAAAATAACAATGATTACTCCTGACTGGCAGGTGGATCTCCTCTAAGCAGTGACTCAGGGACCCAGACTCCTGCATCTTAGGCTCCTCCACCTTCACTCTGTGGCTCCCGTGGGCCAGAGAGCGGGGAAGTGGACGGGGGTCAGCCTGCACGCGTAGGGCTCTGATGCGGGTGTGCCCTGTCACCGAGTGGCCTGTGAAGGTTGCCCCCTCCCACTCCTGTTCACTCAGATAACTGTGAGTCACTTGTTCAGTTAACTCCGGACCTTCATTTGGTGGGGACAGCGTTATAAATAAGCATGCAAACACAGGAATGGAAGCCACAGGCCATGTTTATGTGGTGGGCATCCAGGTAATTCATAGCATGCTTATATTAATCTTTGAAAATTATTATCAGAACAGAAACCCAAAAGTATTCAAAGGTAAATTATTCATATATAAATATCCATGTAGATGTAGACGAGTGTATGTGTATATATACGCTTATACACTCATTTATACACACGTGCATGCATATTTATGGGAGTCCCTGGGAGGCACAACAGTTAAGCACTCAACTATTAGCCAACAGGTTGGTGGTTCAAACCCACTCAGAGGCACCTTGGAAGGTCTGGCAATCTGCTTCTGAAAGGTCACAGCCTTGAAAACCCCACAGAACAGTTCCGCTCTGCACACATGGGGTTGCTATGAGTCAGAATCGACTTGAAAGCAAGTGACAACAACACACGCACGCATACACATATAGTGGAAATAAGTTAAGATCACCAAGACGAGAACAATCAGGTTATTTATTTATAGCTAGAATCCCTGGATGGTGCCAACGATTAAGTGCTCCAGTACTAACCAAACAATTGGAGGTTCAAACCCACCCAGAGGTGTCTTGCAACAAAGGCTTGTCGATCTCCTTCTGAAAGGTCACAGCCTTGAAAGTCCTTTGGAGCAGTTCTAGTCTGAAACACACGGGGTCACCATGAGTTGGAATCGACTCAATAGTTTTTGTTTTTCTTTTCAGGGCTATAGCAAGGGAGTCAGTCACTTTCCCTTTCATTTGACAGAGACTCAAAGGCCAGCAGGAGAGGAGGAGAGCTTGATAGTGGAGAAAAGGAATAACATCGGGGATGATGCCAGATGATGTCAGAAAGAAAACAGGATTGGGTCTGATGCCTGGGTCGGGCCTTGTGGACAAGCGTAAGGATGGTGCTTTTCTCTGAGTGAAATGGGGAGCGACTGGGGAGTTTTGACCTGTGGGGTGCCATGGCCTGTGGCAGGTTGTCAAAGGCTTGTTCTAACTGCTGCATGAAGAAGGGCCACAGCAAAGACTGAAGCCCAGAGCCCACCAGGAGGCCACTGGAGTAATCCAGGCAAGAGATGCCTGGCAAAAGATGACAGCGCTGTGGACCAGGATGGTAGCAGTGCAGGGGGCGAGAGAGTGGCCAGATCCTGAAAATATTCTGAAGGTCGAGCTGATAAGAACGTAAAAACAGAGCCTAGCTCCCAAGTCCAAAAAAGTAACACCTAAGAAGGCAAATGTAGATCCCAAGTCGGTAGAGTGCTCAGAGAGTTGCCACCTGCTTCCATTCGTCATCTATTTACGCTTAATGTATCGCTGCTTTAAAAGACTAGGGTTCCTATTTCTTAGGTCAGGGCCACCAAAGGCAGGCTCATGGCCCAGTAACAAAGAGTAACAACAGCAGGAGAGAACACATCTATAAACATCAAATGCAAGCTTAAATTAAAACATACACATACAGAAATTCGGGAGCCTTGGGTTTAGGGGCAGGTGGTGTCACAGGTGTCAACAAGAGCTAAGGTAGCACATATGAATGCGGGTGTGTCAGACACCTCTGTGGTCTCATTAGACACAGACTGCTGGCCCTGTGCCCAGCTTTTCTGACCCAGGGAGTCTGGGAGAGAGCAGGACTCTGCATTCCTAACCAATTTAAGGATGCTGGTCTGGGAAGAACATTCCGAGAACTGTTAGCCTATAGTGGACTCTGCTTCACAGGTGCTTCAGACCCTGCTTAAGAAGCTAGTGAAATACGAGATATGCTGTAGGAAGATGTCCACCCTAAAGTGAGTAAATTAAAGTTTGTGCACTTAAAGGCAAAACTCCAATTACTTGTAAAATTCTACCTGTGTGATACCCCCCCCTTCCTATTCCAGAGCTTCTCAGGTGATGTCCTTCACGCCCCAGATCCCCAGAATGGAAGACCTGGATTGAGACCTCCAGCCAGAAGCCCCTGAGCTCCAGATCCCCCTGTACCCACGTGACACCTTCCCTTGGCTACCTCAAAGTCCCCTTGAACTCCACAGAACTGAAAGCAGACCCGTGACTGGCACCCACTCCCTGCACTCCCCGCTCCAACACCCTAGTCCTCCCCCAAGTGGGCCCTGCCCCAGGGGTGGACACCACCTTGTCTTCAGTTAGTAAATCTGAAAATTAGGAGTCGCCTTTGACGGTCATTGCCCTCACCCTCCACAGCCAATCCACTGGAGGCCCTGGAAAGCTGACTTCCCCAAAGTCTCTTACCTCTGTCCTTGTCTCTCAGTCACACCAGCCCAGTGTGGAGCAAGCTCCTGCCAGGCCTCATAGGAATGTCTGTGGTGTGAACCTCCCTGTGCTACTCACTGTCCTTCTGGGCCCTCTCCATTCTCTCCTCCACACAGAGGCCAGGGGTAGCCTTTCAAGTTACAGATGGGTACACCACCAGCTTTGAACCCTCAAAGCTCCAAGCTAGGGGCATGTAGGTGCCCCACCCTCTGCTGAGGGCCGCTGCTAGTGAGCATATCCACAGCTTTCTCTGGAGAAGTACCCTTGGAAGAAGAGTGTTTTGCTCTGGAAGGCCCAGGAGGTCATGTCCTCTTTCCCCAGCTGCTCCCCCACAAAATGACTCACTCATATAGGGTACAAAGACTGGTCTCCTCGCCTCCAGGTGGGACAATGCTGAGATGCCAGCCATGCCCCACCACTCCCCGTGGGGTCAGGATGGAGCTTGTGGTCGAGCCCACCTCTCTGCTCCGTTCCTCTCTGATTAGCTCAGGAGAATTTCCTCAACAAAGCACCTTCACGGGAATCCCACCTCAGGCTCTCTTTCTGGGACATGTAGCCTAAGACATTCTCCTTATCCTGACGATAAGCAAGAACTCCTGGCAAAGCCCAGCATGACCGAGCTCTCAGCTGTCTTTCCATCCCCATCACTCCCACACTCTGCCTGACCTCATGTTACCTTACAGGAGAAAATAATATTATCATTGCTTCCAGACTTTACAACTACCCTGTACCTATCCAGGTCACAAGGTAACTTAAGATGCTAATTCCAGGCCATTCCAGACAACAGGAATCAGCTAAGTTTTTCTCATTTTGTTAGGGCAAAGGATATCATTACAGAACAATCTACCGCGTGTCAAATCAACCTAGACAAACTAAACAAGTTACCATGGAATAGACTCTGACTCATGGTGATCCCATGTGTGTCAGAGAAGAGCTGCGTTCCATAGGGTTTTCATAAGTAAACCGCCAGGGCTTTCTTCCAGGGCACCTCTGGATAGACTCTAACCTCCAACCTTTCAGTTAGTGACTGAGAGTGTTAACCATGTGCACCACCCAGGGAACTCCAGACAAACTAAGGAGAGGGATATAGAATCATTTAAAATAATGCATTCTATAAGCACACATAGTTAAATGTTTATCCTGATTAGATCATTGTCAGTCCAATGTGCTAGATGTATTAGTTTCCTATTGCTGCTGTAACAAATTACCAAAAACCTAATGGCTTAAAACACCACAAATTTATTATAGTTTTGGAGGTCAGAACTCTGAAATCAGTTTCACTGGGCTAAATCAAGGTGTTGGTAAGCATTCATTCCTCATGGAGGCTCTAAGGCAGAATCTGCTTCCTTGCTTTCTCCAGCTTCTAGAGACTGCTCCAATTGCTTCCCTGGTGGCCCCCTTTTCCGTATTTAGAGTGCATCAATCCAACCGCTACTTCTGTCCTTACAACTTTTCTCTCTAGTTCTAACTCTACTTCCTCCTTCTTACAAGGACACTTGTGATTACATTGGGCCTGCCCAGAAAATCCAGGATCATCTCCATCTCAAGATCCTTAACTTAATCACATCTGCAAAGTAACTTTTTCCATATAAGGTATCATATTCACAGGTTCCAGGAGTTCCTGGGTGGTGCAAATGGTTAAGCCCTTGGATACTAACTGAAAAGTTGATGGTTCCAGTCCACCCAGAGGCAACTTGGAAGAAAGGCCTGGTGATCTACTTCTGAAAGGTCATGGCCATTGAAAACCCTATGGAGCAAAATCATACTCTGAAAACACATAGAGTGACTATGAGTCAGAATATACTCGATGGCAACTGGTTTGGGTTTTTGTTTGTTTGTTTGTTTTGTTTTTCATTCGCAAGTTCTAGGGATTAAGATATGGACATCTTGTTGGGGGGAGGGGGATAATTCAGCCTACCACATCAGATAAATATCAAATAAAATAAAGGTGGTTTGATCCCATATAGATAGATCTTGAAAGAACACAATGGTCAAGGCAGATATTCTTTACTAGTTAAGCTAAACTATTGTTTGGTTTTAAGAAGACTTCAGGGGATATTTTTGGTTTAAAGTTTAACGATAATCTCAGGGCAATGGTTTCTGGGGTTCATCCAGCCTCCATGGCTCCACAAAATCTAGAGTCCAAGAGAATTTGAAATTCCGTTTGGCATTTTCCCCCCTGTTTCTATGTATATTCTCAACAACAACAACAAAATAAATAATTTTTTTAAAAAATGAAGGTGGTTTAGATCAATCTGCACATGTATTGGTGATCACTATTTCCCTTAAAGCCCTCCAAGGATTCCTGTTGGAGTTAAAAGTCAGACAAACGCACACTTGAATCTTCTGGCAATTTACTGTTCCACACGGGGAAAAAAGAGCAATAAAAACATTGGAAAAAAGGCTTGGAGCAGCTCTAAGGGACGCTCATCAACCAGTACACAACTGAGCTGCTGGCAGGGCACCATGGAAACACTTTCTCTACAGCTGCTTAAAACGCTCCTGCCCAGTGGATTAAGAGAGGACTAGATTTTCTTGTCATCAAAACTTCTTAAGAATATATATTTCCAGAAAAGTAAAATGGAAAAAAATAGTGTGAATCTATTAACATTTTATAATGGCCTTAGGAGATAAGTTGCTGTTTCTGTGAATTCATGCAGAGCAACAAGAAGAAACACCAGAAAGATGAAGCCAATACTGTGAGATACCATTCTGGTTCCTTCAGTTTGGCCTTCTTTCCACCCCCTTGCCACTAGCCTCCACTGTTGTTGTTGTTAAGTGCTGTTGAGTCAGTTCCGACTCATAGCAACCCTATGTACAACAAAACAAAACACTGCCCAGTCCTGCACCTTCCTCACAGTCGTTGTTATGCTTGAGCCCATTGTTGCAGCCACTGTGTCAATCCATCTCAAGGGTTTTCCCCTTTTTCCCTGATCCTCTACTTTACCAAGCATGAAGTACTTCTCCAGGGACTTATCCCTCCTTATAACATGTCCATAGTATGTGAGACTAGGTCTCGCCATACTTTCTTCAAAGGAGCATTCTGGCTGTACCCTAATTAAAAAATCTGCAGGTTCCAGACTCTTTGAACATCAAAGAAAGCCCCTGAAATCATTATTTCTAAACCCTAGTTCTTTTTGAGACTCTTGTCATTGTTCACAAGAGTGGTTACCTGGAATCAAATTATCCCCATGGTTCCAAAACAAAAATGTGCCCAACTCAAAATGCCAGATTCTTCCTTGACTCTTACCTCTTCCTTTTCCATAGAGTTGGCAAAGCCTGCCAACTCTATCTGCAGAACATATCTCAATCTGACCCCCTGGTCTCCTTCTCCATGGTTAACACACCCTTCCAACAGCTTTGCTTATACGTGGACCAGTGTGATAGGATCCTGACTGGTCTCTCCACTTTTGCCTTGCTCCCTCCTCAGCCTCTTCTCCACCATCTCCAGAGAATCCCGTTTAATCCAGCCCCACCACACCAACCTCTTCTCTTCCGTCCTTTCTGTTTCTCACCATGCTGTCATCACTGGCTTTCTTTCTGTGTCCTAGAACATGTTACCCTCTTTCACACTTCAAGGTCTGCACATGCTATTCCCTCCACCTGAACTCCCTTCCCCTTACTCTTAGCAATGATGAATGCTCCCAAAACTTCAGTTTAACTTCAGAGAAACCTTCTTTAACTACCCATGGAGCATGGGTTCTCCAGCCCAGTCAGCCTTCTTTGCTGTACACTCTTTGTTTCCTCATGCCATATATCACAATCTATACTTACCTTCCTTATTCATTTGCTCTTTTACTTGTTCAACATCTATCTCTCCATTAAGATTCCACAGGGAAGGGGGCTACTTCTTCCTTCTTTCTGAAAGTTCCTTCCATGTGAAGGGAGCTCACCAGAGGTGATGTTCTTGGTCACTCTCTATCTCTCCTCACTCACTCCTCCCGGGGGAGGATGAGGGACTTATTAGAAGAGAAACTACTTAGGCTTTCTGTGAGGAATCTGATCTGCAAAGGGTCTGTGGTCTGTTCTGCTCCCCTTCCTCTCACAAGCATTCCAAGGATGCTTGTATGGTGAGCCTGGGGTTGTCTGGCCTTGCCTGGCCACTGGATGGGTAACCAAGTATCAAAGTCAATCTAGATAAACTAAGGAGGGGGATATAGAATGACTTAAAATACACCTACTCCTCACTTATAGACTATCTCGTTATCTGACATTTCACATTTATGACAATAGTAAAAAAAAGTCTAATATCTGGCTATCTTGTACATTAATGACATATGTTTGGCAGTAACCCTTTCATGACCAGTGGGACATACAGTGCCCACCTATATCTTCTGTCTCTTGGGTCCAGAAGGACATACTTGTCGCACATAATATTTTTGTGATCTGATGTGGTCATCTCCCACTCTTCCATAAAGCCAGTTTTTGCATAATCACCTGGTCTTTGGAACCTAACCATGTTGGTAAGTGCGGAGTGGGTGTAATGAATTCTTTGGGCTCACATACTTAAATGTCCATCTTATGTGATTAGATGATTGCCATCCAATGTACCAAATGTATTAGTTTCCTACTGCTGCTATACCAAACTATTAAAACTTAGTGGTTTAGAATATAAATTTATTATCATGTTACCTCCTTGTTGTTCAGTATGGGCACCTTTTGCCCCAGATATTACTTCAACTTATCACTTCCAAAGCTGATATCCTGACCACCCTACGCCTTACCTTTTTCTCTTATTTCTCAGTTAGCTGAGAATTTGATCTGTTAAAAGGTTATCCATTGCCCATCTCCCACACCAAACAAACAACCCATCATGAGCCCTATGAGAGCAGGTGGCATGCACCCATCCCTGGTCCTGGCACCATGTGTCAATCAACAAATATGCATTATATGAATTTATCCGCAGTTTGAATGAATGAATGGGTGAATAAATGGGTTAAAATGCTGCTTGCCCAGAGAGGAAGCCAGGAAAGAATAGCAAACAGCTAGGACACCCTAGAGGCATGTGGTTGGGCCCGAGGTCTGGCAGTGCACACTGGGACAGGTTGCAGCATCGGCTCTGCACCATTTGTACTGGCCCTGGAGGTGCCCACTTGCACTAACTCCAAGGGAAGTAGGTGGGCAGGCACACAGCGTCCCAGCCAGCTCAGCCCAAGCAGGACTGACTTGCTATAGTCCTGTTTAATGTTGACATCAGGCCTAATGTTGAGTGAGCGGGGGCTGATGAATCTCACTCACCCCTTCACTAACTTCATCCTAGGATGATGTTTCATTCCACTTGATGCCCTCGCTACTGTTCTTTAACCAAATCAGAGTGAAGTGTGGCCTATGAGAGACTCTATTCCTCTTCAGAAATTCATTCACAAAGGAAAGAGCACTTTCTACTGAAAACCAATCATAGCATACTCCAAAGATAACATTTTAGATTTTATGTAGTTGTCCTTGTACTTTTCCTTGAGACCCACTTGATCCTAGATTGAAAACTGTGCGCATCTGCTCCTTCCTTCATTTCTTTGTCTGCACAAACTTCATGATGATGATCCAAGGAGCACTCATAGAAAACTTAATGGAAGATGATTTGTTCATAAATACCACATCCTCAAAGAAAAACCCAATTTAAGATGGAGGGCAGCAAACAGCCAGAGCATCAAGAACTTGGAATCGATTTCTAGTGATTATATTTTTTCCAAATATTATCTTACTCTAAAAACCATGCCTCTGATACCTGTGGTTGTACATATGCTCCTGCACAGCCAGAACGCAGCTATGAATGCCAATCACCACCCTATAGGAGAGGACACATTCCCAGAGCCATGAACATCAGCATGAACAGGCAAGGGCTCCTGAGATGAGGGTAACATCAATGCTGTATGAAGGTAACAGGATACACCACTTCTCTAATAAGAGCTCACAGGAGTACATCAGGCTTAAACATCACAGTCTCTAAATCCATTTCCTTACACTCTAGGCAGTTTGAGAAGAAAAAATTTCAACAGAAAATCACCTGTGTAGAGACGAAAATAGTACATCCTGGATGCTCTAAGAAGAAAAAAAGGCATTTAAGTCTTTAAACTTCTGTTTAAATATTTGGGGACATAAAATAATGCTATGAGATTTTTGAGATACTTTCAAAGAAATCAGAATCTCCCTCCATTTTTACCCACTCATCTGCTGATGCTTGCATTACGAACATTTTTAAAGTCTTATTAAATATTTTTCCCATCTGAATGCATGCTACAGCTGGTGTCCTAAGTTTATAGAATCAGGGTCACAGGGTGTCTATAACCCAATCCTAAAAGCCAGAATAACCCAATGTTTGAAAGCTAGAATTACCCCGTGTTCAAAAGCCAGAATATTACCCGAAGTCCTGACAGTGGCCACAGGGCTATCCCCACTTCTTGATCTTACCTCCTCCCACTCCCATTTACCATACTTCAGACCCTCTGAGCAACTTTGCTGTCTCTCAAACATACCCAGTGAGTTCTCACCTCACAGTCTTTGTGCTGTTGCCCCTGCCTGGAAAACATCCTCCCCAGAAACCCGCACAGCTTTCTCACTCACTTTCCTTTAGATCTCTGCTCAAATACCTCCTAGAGTGCGGCCTCCCCAGCCCACTCTTGTCATTCTCTTCCCCCATCACTTTCCTTATAGCATCCATCACCTCCTGATACATGGTGTAATATTAACCACCTCTCCCTTCCTTTCCCTGCCTCCCTGATGAAGGAAGCATGTATTGATATGGAGACACCGTGGACAGCTTAGGATGTATCCCACACATGGAGAACTGCCTGGGCCTGTGGCAGGCATGGGAGCAGTGAAAACAAACTTTTGCTGTGTGAAGCCATTGGGATTTGGGGGTGATTGTTAACATACCATAACCCAGCCCATAATGACCAGTATAACACTTAACAGTGCTGGAGTCATGAACATTTAAAGCCATGGGACTAGATTAGATGATTAAGGAGTAGGTGTAGGCAGAAAAGGAAAGAGCTAAGGACCACTCCCTAGAGAACTCCAATGTATAGAGACTGGGAAGGTAAGAAGGGTTCCGGAAAGCGAACTGAGAACAAGCAGTTAATAAGATAGAGGAAATGAAGAGAGTGCTGTCCAGGAAGGCAGATGAAGAAAATGCTTCAAGAAGGAGGACTGATCCACAGTGCCAAATGCTCTTCTGCAATGTGACCCTGCCATTCCCTCATCAAGACGGGGAGTTTCTCTACTCCCTTGAATCCGAATGTGTTCTGTGACTATTCTGACCGGTAGAATACAGTGGAATGAGCCTGTGCTTTTTCTGGACATAGCCTTTACCTAGCCTGGCAGCTTCTGCTTCTTGCCTCTTGGAATGCTCACTCTTGGGATACTAATTCTTGGAAATTTAAAGTAAGAGGAGGAACTTAACTTACTAAATATACGCAAGTTGGAGAGGGTGGTCAGATTTGAGGGAAGAACATGTGAAAAACAGGAAGAAATTAAAGGGCTATAATGCAGGGACTGGCAGGATCAGTGTGTGCTGGGGCTGGAATGCACAGAGGCAGGGACTGCCCTGGTCTTTATGGAACAGGTAGGATGCACACGGGTACAGAGGACAGATCTTGGTGTTAAGTATACTGCATTAAATCTACACTTTTGGATATATGACAAGTGTTAGTACACCAGGGTATTTATTCATTCATCCAACGAATAATTATTGAGTACTGTAGTAATTAAAATTAGTTTTGGTTTTATATACAAAGATACCTATACTGGTAAAGGAGTCTGGAAATTATCAGTTCAGTTCACTAGTGTGGTACCTTCAAAATGACATCAGAAGCTGTAAAAACGGCTGGAGGGCAGTGTCTGACCTCCTCTAACTTCACAAGGGGGAAGGAGAACTAAGATCAACAGCCTAAGGCTGATTCTTGTGCGGCTGAGGTCAGACATGCCTTCTCTCTCCACCATTTTTACCAACTCTAACACCAACCATCCCTCCCACAGCACTATACTACTCTGCTAGGTTCAATAATTCATTGCAGTGGCCACACAGAACTCAAAGAACATACTCATGATTATGGGGTTTATTATAAAGGAAATAACAGTTACAATTCAGGCTCAGGAACACTCAGGATACTGTTCTTTCATTAGGACAGCCATTTCCCAACTGTGCTCGAAGGCACGCTTCTCCCTGGCCCTAGGCCTCTTCCCAAAGGCACTCAGCTTTCTCTCTCTGTGGGTCAGGAAACCCACCACGCCATTTCCTGCTGCCAGGTCTTTGCTGCCAGGTCTCTGCTGCTACCACTTCTCAGCGTCTTCAGGGTTACAGCTTGCACTCTCTCTCTCTCTCTCTCTCAGTCTCCTGCTTCCAGGAGCTTCTCAGCACAGGGATCTTGAGTCCAAAGGATATGCTGTTTGCTCCTGGCTGGCTGTTCTTCCTTGGTGGTGGTAGGATCCTCCTCTCTGCTCTCGAATTGGCTCTCTTTTAAGGCAAAACTGATCAATCCCCTTGGTGGACCACAACTACCCTATCCATAGTCACACCCAATCACCTGGGTGGGAGTTACAAGACCATGACTAGAAAGGCCACACAAAAGTAATCAATCACACCGCAGGAGCACAGACTTTGTTCTGGCTTCTATTCCACCATTTTTAGCATTTTGTCTCTTCCTTGAGCTTCAAAATAGTTGCCAAAGCTCCATCCATCACATCTGCATTCCAGGGCACATCTTTCCTTTAAAGGAGATGTACCAAGCCCAGTTTTTGTCCTTCCTCAGATTTTCTAGGTATTGGCCTTTGGCTCAAAGGGGAATCTCAGCCATGGCCACTCTTATCTCATCTCCTAACAGGCTGGCTCTCTCAGCCTTCTCTGGGAAGAAGGCTGGCTTCATCCTAGCTTCTCTCATTCCTGCCACAGAGGATGTGGCAGCAGCTCTGGTAACAATGCAGGCTCTACTCTTCTTCACCCTTGCATCATGAGACATGAGGCTCAGATGAAGACCTGTGCCATGGGGAATGGGGCCTGGTCTTCCTTAAGGTTACCCAAGGGCTGAATGATGCAAACAGGAAGGGAGGATGTTTAATATCCCACTGGTCAAACTTTGACCAATAAGAGGCCTGAGACAGGAAGCTGGCAGATAATCTACTCTCCTCCCTCCCCCAATGGACTCTCCCCATTTGAAAGGAGTCTAATGTGACCAGGCAACGGCTGTGTTGCCCTGTAAAACTGTGGACAGCTCAGTCATGCCACTACTGCCTTCTATTTCCTTTGCCCTGACTCTTGCTGCCCTGGGATTACACTTCCCAATAAATCCTTAGTATTTAAGATTTGCCTTGGCCCTTTTCCCTAGGAAACATGGGCTGAGCCAGGAGACTGCCTCGAAGTTGACACAATACTTCGACTTACATTTCACGCAGCAAAACACAGACAAATGGCCACATCTAACTGCAAAGAACGTTTGGAAAGGTGGACTTTCATTGCTTACAGTAGTGAGCCCAACTAAAAAATTAGAGCCCTTATGAAGGCACTATTAGGAAGAAAGGAGAGAAGGGATGTTAGGTAGAAGACCAGCAGACTCTGTGATAAGTGCCTACAACGAGCAAGACACATATTGAATTAGTTAGAATGCCTCATCTAAATTTAAAAAAAAAAAAAAAAAAATCAAAAGAAATTTTTGGTATATACTGATTATCTTGGTTTCCTAGTGCTCTTGTAACATAAATAGCACAAGTGGGTGGCTTTAAAGAACAGAAATTTATTTTCTCACAATTCCGGAGGATAAAAGCCCAAATCAAGGTCTCAGCTATGACGATTCCTTCCTTCTAGGTAGTTCTGGGTGTTACTTAATTTCTTGCCTATAGACTATCTCACATGGCATCTGTCTTCTCTCCCCACCCCCTCTGAATGTGTGTACTTCTGTGTCTAATCTGCTCTTTTTATAACTCAGAAGGGATTAGATTTAGAATCCACCGTACTCAGGTTTTATCTATCCTGAAGGGCAACACTGTCAGTGATAGGATAATATCCATAAACCAACAAGGAATACCAGTTAATACAACTATTATTGAAATTTACATAACAACCACTAATCCAAAAACTGAAGAAAATGAAGATTTTTACCAATTTCTGCAGTCTGAAATCGATCAAACACGCAACCAAGATGCATCAATAATTACTGGTAATTGGAATGCAAAAGTTGGAAACAAAGAAGGAGGATCGGTTGTGGGAAAATATGGTCTTGGTCATAGAAACTACTTGGGAGATCGCATGATAGAATTTTACAAGACAAAAAACTTATTCGTTGCAAATAACTTTTTTTAACAACATAAATGGTGACAATACACGTGGACCTTGCTAGATGAAATACACAGGAATCAAATTGGCTACATCCGTGGAAAGAGACAATGGAGAAGCTCAATATAATCTGTCAGAACAAGGCCAGGGACCAACTGTGGAACAGATCATCAATTGCTCTTATGCAAGTTCAAGTGGAAGCTGAAGAAAATTAAAACAAGTCCATGAGAGCCCAAATATGACCCCGAGTATATCCTATCTGAATTTAGAGATCATCTCAAGAAGAGATTTCTCATTGAACACTAATGACTGAAGACCAGGTGAGTTGTGGAATGACATCCAGAACATCATACATGAAGAAAGCAAGAGGTCATTAAAAAGAAAGAAAAGACCAAAATGGATGTCAGAAGAGACTCTGAAACTTGCTTTTGAACATACAGTAGCTAAAGCAAATGGAAGAAATGATGAAGTAAAAGACCTGAACGGAAGATTTCAAAGGGTGGTTCAAAAAGACCAAGTAAAATATTATAATGAAACGTGCAAAGACCTGGAGTTAGAACCAAAAGGGAAGAACACTCATGGCATTTCTCAAGCTGAAAAAACTAAAGAAAAAATTCAAGCCTCGAATTGCAATTTTGAAGGATTCTATGGGAAAAAAATATTGAAGGATGCAGGAAGCATCAAAAGAAGATGGAAGGAATACACAGTCACTGTACCAAAAAGAAGTGGTCTACAATGCAGCCATTTCAGGAGGTAGCCTATGATCAAGAACTGATGGTATTGAAGGAAGAAGTTCAAACTACACTAAAGGCATTGGTGAAAAACAAGGCTCCAGGAATACCAACTGAGATGTTTCAACAAACAGATACAACACTGGAAGTGCTCACTCCTCTATGCCAAGAAATTTGGAAAAGAGCTACCTAGCCAACCAACTGGAAGACATCCATATTTATGCCCATTCCAAAGAAAGGTGATCCAACAGTGTGGAAATTATCGACCAATATCATTAATATCACACGCAAGTAAAATTTTGCTGAAGATAATTCAAAAACAGTTGTAGCAATACATTGACAAGGAACTGCCAGAAATTCAAGCTGGATTCAGAAAAGGACGTGGAACAAGGGTTATCGTTGCTGATGTCAGCTGGATCCTGGCTGAAAAAAGAGAATTCCACAAAGATGTTTACCCGTGTTTTATGGACTATGCAAAGGCATTAGACTGAGTGGATCAAAACATATTATGGATAACATTGCAAAGAATGAGAATTCCAGAACATTTAATTGTGCTCATGTGGAATCTGTACACAAACCAACAAGCAGTTGTTTGAACAGAACAAAGGGATATTGTGTGGTTTAAAATCAGGAAAGTGTGTGTCAGGGTTGTATCCTTTCACCACACTTATTCAGTCTGTATGCTGAGCAAATAATCTATGAAGCTGGACTATATGAAGAAGAATGTGGCATCAGGATTGGAGGAAGATTCATTAACAACCTGCATTATGCAGATGACACAACCTTCCTTGCTGAAAGTGAAAAGGACTTGAAGCACTTACTGATGAAGATCAAAGACCACAGCTTCCAGTATGGATTACACCTCAACATAAAGAAAATAAAAATCATCACAACTGGACCAACAAGTAACATCATGATAAACAGGGATAATATTGAAGTTGTCAGTGATGTCATTTTACTTTGATCCACAGTCATCACCCACGGAGCAGCAATCATGAAGCAGCAGTCAAGAAATCAAACGACATATTGCATCGGACAAATCTGCTGCAAAAGACCCCTTTAAAGTGTTAAAAAGCAAAGATGCCACTTTGAGGACTAAGGTGAACCTCACCCAAGCCATGGTATTTTTAATCGCCTCATATACATGGGAAAGCTGGACAATAAATAAGGAGAACTGAAGAAAAATTGATGCCTTTGTATTGCAGTGTTGTCAAAGAATATTGAGTAGACCATGGACTGCCAGAAGAACGAACAAATTTGTCTTGGAAGAAGTACAGCCAGAGTGCTCCTTGGAAGTGAGGATGGCGAGATTTCTTCGCATGCACTTTGGACGTGTCATCAGGAGGGACTAGTCCCTGGAGAACGACATCATGCTTGGTAAGGTAGAGGG
Organism: Trichechus manatus latirostris; assembly: GCF_000243295.1. Classification (NCBI taxonomy): domain Eukaryota; kingdom Metazoa; phylum Chordata; class Mammalia; order Sirenia; family Trichechidae; genus Trichechus; species Trichechus manatus. Next base: position 7,133,138 of record NW_004444056.1, on the reverse strand, counting down.
TCAGCAAAAAAAGAAGAAGACCCTTGATGAGATGGATTGACACAGTGGCTGGAACAATGGGCTCAAACATACCAACGATCATGAGGTTGGTGCAGGACCAGGCAGTGTTTCATTCTGCTGTATGCAGGGCAGCTATGAGTCCAAACCAACTCAGTGGTACCTAATAGCAATGACTACTCAGGTTGGTCTAACTAACATAACAAAGAAAACTCTATTGACAAACAGGATTACATTCACTGATACACGGGCCAGGGATTCAAGGTATGTTTTAGGGAACACAATTCAATCTATCACATTGATATGTAAGATAATAAACTTGCACCAATAAGTACATTATGTGTTGTTATTGTTAACTACCATCACTTCAGCCCGACTCATGGCTACCCCATGCACAACGGAAGAAAAAGTCTGTGCCATCCCAGTGATTGGTTGTGGATTGGACCTTTGTGATTCATAGGATTTTCATTAACTGATTTTCAGCAGTAGATCATCAGGCCTTTCTTCCTAGTCCATCCTAGTCTGGAAGCTCCACTGAAATCTGTTCAGCATCATAGCAACACACAAACCTCCACTGACAGGTTGTGGGTGTGCACAAGATGCATGGCTGGGAATTGAACTAGGGGCCTCCTGCATAGAGAGAGAGTTTTACCACTGAACTACCACTGCTGTCGCATAACATGTAAAGGACTTTAAATGCAGACTACCCAACGCAAAGCAGTGCTTCCTCCTCACCCTGTCTGGTAAATACCAGAGTGGTCCTGGTGGTTTCTGAGGAACCAGTGAAGGAGAAAGAGCTGTAAACAGAAGCAGCTTCTCAGTCATGCCAGGAATGACACATTTCCAAGGAAAGCATGCGGCACTGATCCTCATATTTGCAGGCAGTTAAGCCCACACTCATACTGATTTCCTTTGTAGGCAAAGCACCATTGCCTGATGAGAGAAAAGAAGGAAGGCTAAGTTCTCGCAGTTCTGAGCACCAGAGAAACGGAGGCTTAGTTATCAACCTGGTCCCCTAGCACAATGTGCAGCAGCCAACGCTCTTAGTGAAAAGAAAAAAACTTTCTGCTAAAAACCAATTAAAACACACTTAGAAGGAAAGAGAACTAGATTCAAGCAATTAACTGGCATTTCCATTCCTTGTCTGTTGACTTAATTACTATCCATTTGCATACAAACTGTTGGGTGGGTGACGTTCAACATTCTGGAATAAAATGCTGCAGCATTCCAACTGTGATTCGACTGTTTCTGGATTTGACACTAAAATCTCCTGACAGTTTTCATTAAAAGCCCTTGATCTGGGGATTGGAAATTTTCCAAGCAAATATAACAAATAGATGGAAGTCTCTGCTCTTGTGTCAGATGCCATGGGAGGGCATAAGGGTGCATGCATTTTTTTATTCTTACAGCAACCCTCAGAGGCAGACCTTATCCCCCTCTTACACCAGCCTCAGTGCCCTGGCCCTAGCAGAAAGGGAGGGTTGTGTGGTCCATCCCCAAGGAGCCTCCGCCTCCCCTCGCACCCAAAGGAGGCGTAAACTGCTCCTGGGTCTGAGTCAGACTGAGACCATTGTGTGTATTTCAACAGGAGACCGTGAAGTGGGGGTTCAGACACTGGGCAGCATGGCTGTCTCCCCTCCCTCTCACACCCACACATCATGTGCTGTGGCCTCCCCTCCAAAAATGACCTGTCTAGGCTGTGGTCTCAACCCTCAGCTCTTCCCAGCTAAGCCGTCTGGTTCACTTCCCTGGACCCTCCATTGCCTCCTTGCTGGTCTCCTGGCCTCCACTTGGCCTCCCTACAAATCCTCCACACAGCAGCAGAATGATCTTCTCAGAACATAGATCTGGTCGTGTCTTTCCTCTGCACAAATGTCTCCATTCTCTCTCAGTTGTGTTTAGCATAGAAATAACTCCTGCAAACACTAACAGAAATACGTACATCAATGTTCACTGCAGCACTGATCACAGCAGCCAGAAAGTAGAAACAGCTCAAGTGTCCATCAACAGATGAATGGATAAACAAATCGTGGCCTATTTATACAACGGAATAGTACTTAACCATAAAAAGAAATGAAGCCCTAATCCATGCCACAATGTAGATGAACCTTGAAAACATTATGCAGAGTTAAAATAGTTTGACACAAAAGGACAGATATTTTATGATCTCAGTTATATGAAATATACGGGATAGACAAGTATGTAGAGACTGTATTAGTTTATTAGCAGTTACCAGGAGCAGGTGGGATGGAAGGAGAAAGGGGCACTCAGTGATTAGGGGACACTGATGGAAAAATCTGGAAAAGGATAATGGTCACTGAACTGTAAGTGTAAAGATAGTTAAAATGTCAAATGTTTTGTTACATACACATTGACCACAACTTAAAAAAATAAAAAAACTCCTGCAAAGGTCTGTGTGTTCCCCTGGCCACCACCTCTGGCTGGTCTCCACCACCCCATGCCCACAGCTCACCCACCCCCACTGGCTGTGTTGCCTTCCTCCAACAAACCCAGCTCTGTGGTGCTCCCTCAGGGCCTTTGCGCATAGTGTTCCTTCTGTACAGAACATGCTGCCTGCAGATTTCTGAGCACCAGCTTCTCCCTGCTTCTTGGATTCAGCTCTGCTCTGACCCTCCAGGCAGCCTGTCCGCAGTACTCAGTGGCCGCACCTACCACCTTTTCTTCAGGGCCCATGTGACCCTCTGAAATCATGGCGCAGTTCATCTGCTCTCTTGTTCATTTTCTGTCTCCCCGTTGGATCTCCAGCTCCCTAAGAGTCAAGACCTCCCCTTTGTGTTTGCCTCCTCACCTCCAGCACCAGGAAAAGTGGCCAGTAAACACCAAAAGGCCAACCTACGGTATCCCTCATCCTACGAACGTCAGTGGCTAAAGCAGAAACCAAACGGGTCTGACCTCTGAAAGAAACATCTATCCACGTTGAATGAGAGGCACAGGCATAAACGCTTGAGAAAGAAGAAAGAAAGTTCAGTCCAATGTGCTGTCTATCTTTTGCTTGCCTTCACTGATGCAGCACAATTCTTATAATGACCTGTCACTTGCAAAGTGGGGCCAGTCACGATTTTATTTTGCATCAGATCCTCTGCTCACCCACAAACAAGTTTTCCTTGCAAACCTACCATGTGCCATGTATAATGCGAGGCAGAGGGTATGAGAGGGGAATCTGAAAGAGGCCCTGCATCACAGACCCCATGGCCCAAGGAAGAAGACCAAACGGTACACACACGCACGTGCATGCGTGCTATGCACACACACCATACATGCATATGCACACACACGTACTGCACATGCATACATGACATACACATGCACACATCCACACACACACATATATGCCATGTGCACACACACCTATATGCCATGCATGCACACACGTATACCATACACACACGATACACATACCTGCACACCCACATACACCACAGACACACGTCATACACACACTATACACACACATCACACATGCCCACATACACATACATGCCATACACTCACACATACCACACACAACCACATGCATGTGCACATGCACCATACATGCACACACATCATACACATATGTTCATATACATGTCGTACACCATACACACATGTACACACACCATACACAAACACACTAGAAGCACACACCATACCCACTTGCACACACAAATGTGCACACATACACATGTGAACACACATATATGCACACACACACACCACATACACAATGCACAAACTCATGCACTCACATACACACCATACACACAGGCACACACACACAGGTCAGCACATGCTGCCTGAGGCCCACAAGAGCATATCTTCCATGGCCATTTCAGGAGATCTGCCCTTCTGTCGGGGGGGGGGGGTCTACATTCAAGCCCCTCCCCCATTTACTGCAGCACTGTAGGCTGAGCACTTTCACATTCCCTCCTTTCTACTGTGTCATTCGATTCCCATAGCATTCCTATGAAGTAGGGATTGCTGTTACCCTGACCTGACCTGGCAAGGAAACAGAGTCATGGGAAGTTAAAACAAGTTTACTGAGGCTGCACATTAAAGTGAAATCGGGGCTTTCACCTACATCTTTTGATGTGTTTGTTCATTTCACCAACTTTTGACTGAATTCTAGGTTTTGTGACAAGTTGCTCAGCAAGTTACTAGGTCAGAAAATAGCTCATTTTTTCCCTCTTGCACCTATGCCATTTATACATAAATATACTATGACCAGAGCATTACCAGCTGACACTTTAGAAACCATGCTCTTGTTTGTGGTCCCAGGGAAACACCAGCATCCTCCACAGATGGCATGTTTTCATTGTTATATTATACTTCCTTATGAGAAACACTTTGCAATATTCAAATTGAGAGGAAAATGTGCTACACCAAAATCCCATCTAAATAGACATTACTCCCAAAGAGGACATATGGAACCTGGTGCAAGATTGTAAGTGAGTCTCTATGACCTGTTTTCACAGGTTTTTTTTAAAGAAAAATAGAGAAAGATATAACATTTACACACCCAACTTTGAATGAAGACCAAAAGGACACCATTGCTTCATCCATATTGGCCTCAGCAGTGGGTCAAATGTTCTTCTCCCAAATTCCCCTAGGCACTGCTTGGCACAGACATCTCTGAAGACAGTGCTTGTGTTTCCGTCTCAGAAAACAGAGTTTGTTGATAAAGAAGGATGGGATATTTTGACAGTAATTTTCCTAAGAAATGTCTTTTGAAAAAAAGTGGTCTGGTAAAGCATAGGACCACCACCTATCTGTCATTTTGTCATACTGTGGTGGCTTTCTTATTGCTATAGTGCTGATAACTATGCCAATGGTATTTCATATACCAGCAGGGTCACCTGTGGTGGACAGGTTTCAGTGGAACTTCCAGACTAAGACAGACTAGCAAGAAAGGCCTGGCCATTTACTTCCAAAATTAGCCAATGAAAAAACCCTATGGACCATAACAGAATATTGTGTGATATAGTTCTAGAAGATAATCTGCCTTGGTTGAAAGTTACTCAAAATACACAATGACTGCAACAATAGACTTGAGTATACCAATGATTGCGAAGATGGCACGGGTCCAGGCAAAGTTTTGTTCTGTTGTACATGGGTTGTCATGAGTGGAAACCAACTCGGAAACTAAAAACAACAAAGAATGGGAAGGTGGTAGAAGAGACCTAAGGTCACAAAACCTGATAAATGATCAGGGGTGGGGCACAGCACTCCCTCCCACAACCACATATAACAAGCCCTGAATGTCACTTTCAGCGTCAGATGCTTGAAGAGCTGACACATAGCACCCATCCAATTCTCTAGAGCAGAGCTACAGGAGAAGGTCAGTGCATCTAGCGTTTTAAAATCTCACAAACATCTCCCCCACAACACACAATTTGGAGGGACTCACACTGGGGAGGAGGCAGCCCAAGAACAAGATATGATCTATACTCCCCACCCCCACAAATAAATGGTGACCCCATTGGAGACGGAAAAATCTTCCAGAATATAAAATTTTATGGTTCTGTGGGTGATAAGAAGGAGGAAGGGAGGACAGACAAAAATGTTGCATAAAATATGACCCCTGTTTGAAAAGGGGGCAGTGGTGGTTTCATGGTAGATTCTTGCCTTCTGTGTTGGAGACACAGGTTCAATTCCTGCCCAATGCACCTCAAGTGCAGCCACCACCCATCAGTCAGTGGAGGCTTGCATGTTACTATGATGCTGAACAGATTTCAGTGGAGCTTCCAAACTAAGACAGACTAGAAAGAAAGGCCTGGCCATCTACTTCTGAGAATCACTAGTGAAAACCCTGTGAATAACAATGGTCGAGTCTACAACTGATCATGGGGATGGCATAGGCCCAGACAGTGCTTTGTTCTATTGTGTATGGGATTGCCATGAGTTGAGGGTCAACTCGATGGCAGCTCACAATAACAACATGTTTTAAACACATCTACCCATGCTCCAAAGAGAGAAGAGAAGGTCTTTAAGTGCCAGAAACGAAGTAGACTCAAACCTCTGTAAAAATCATACTCTCCAGTGTCATCTCCCCGCTGCCCCTAGTATAGACCCAGTGACTGTGTGCTGGCATTCAACCCCCATTCAGGGTTGGAGATGAGACTGTGGGCCCACCAAGAGGACTGAAATCCCAGCACACAGCCAGGATTATGAGAAAGCTAGCCACAGATTACCATTTTACCTTGTGAGAAAGGGAATTACAGAAATTCCAACCATCTATCCAGGGTTGTGTCAATCAAGATCGTCATCTGCCTGGGGCTCCGAATGGGAGAAAAAAAAGTTTTCCCATGAGAAATCAAAACCTCAAGCTGTACCACATGTCTGCAAGAGTTCCAAATTTGCACTATTCATGTGGTTCAGGGAACCTCAAGCCAAGAAATAAACGTAAAAACTTGTCTTAGAAGGGTGAAACTGTGGGCCCCCAGCAGGAAGAAGACAAAGCCACTCTGTGGGAACATTTTCACAACCTGGGGCACACATGGCACAGGCCTCCAGGACCCACTCAGGCTTGGTCTCACACATGCCACTTCCATTTTCTTGTGAAAATTCTGTTAAGCACCCAGATTATACACTGTACATTTCCCATTTATAGGAAGCAGCTCCTGGAGAAATAGCTGATTCCAGGTCTGGGGAAGCAAGAGTACAAGATGCACTAGAATAGTTTGCCATACCTGAAAGCAAATAAGCTACTAAAACTATTGGGGTCATGTCAAAAGGAATTAGGAGTCACCAAGAATCGGTTGTCATTGACCAGACAAGAGAAGGGACGATAAAAGCAACAAAAAAGATAATAACAGCAATGGATTCAAACATAACCAGATGTTTAAATCTCTAACTACATAAAAGTTCTTAAAAAAAAGAAAACTCACTAGAGGAATAGCCTCATATTTTGAAAATTGGTAAAACAAAGGGAAAGAATCAAACATTTGTCTTGCATTTCCTACACAAGAGTCCCTGGGTGGTGCAAACAGTTAACATGCTTGGATGTTAACCAAGAGGTTGGAGGTTTGAGTCTACCCAGAGGCACCTCAGAAGAAAGGCCTGGCCATCTACTTCCAAAAAATCAGTTTTAGAAAACTCTATAGAGCGGAGTTTTACTCTGCCACACATGGGGTCACTGTGAATCAGAATTAACTCCCCAGCAACTGGTTTTCCTATACAAATTCTTCAAATACTGGGTATCAAATACTTGATGAGTACAAGTATCACTTTATAGAAATAATCCAGAAAATAAATGATGAAGGAATGCTAGAATTAGAACATCACAATTTTGCAAACTTCGATGTGTCAATCCGTCTGGGCAATGCAAATCAATGGCTTTGGACATCACAAAGAGAGGGAAGGAGACATCATGTGCCACTTGATAAAAGTTCACTCACCAGCCATAAAGTCATCTTGCCCCAAACAAGTCAATCAATCAATCAAACATTAGTGTGAGTAAGCCTGTTAATCCAACTTACAGAAAATACAGAGGACAGAGAAACAAGTTGTATAAAGATAAGGAGAGCGAATTATCAAAATGCAGACTGTTAGAATTTCTATAGGGTAAATGACTGGATTTGAGAGAAGGAGATTTGTGGAGAAGGAATCTATAGATTAAAAGAGACTTATAAGAAATAGCAACCATTTGCAACGTGTGTATCTTATTTTAATAATCATTCAAATAAATGGTTAAAAAAATGATACACCACAACCAAGCGGGATTTATTCCAGGTATGCAATCTGGGTTCAACATTTGAAAATCAATCAATGCAATCTACCACATCAACAGGCTGAAGAAGATAAACCATATGATCATATCAACTAATGAAGAAAAAGCCTTTGGGCAGGTAAAAACACAACACTCATTCATGATAAAATCTCAGCAAAGTAGGAATAGAGGGGGACTTTCATAACTTAATACAGAACATCTACAAAAATCCTGCATCTAACATCCTACTTAATGCTGAGAAACTGGATGCTTCTTCCCTAAGATCAGAAAGAAGGGAAGGATGTCCCCTCCCACCACTCTTATTCAACATTGTACTGGAAATCCTAGCTAGCACAGGCAGGACACAAAAAGAAAATACAACATATACAGATTAGGAAGGAAGAAATAAAAATGGTTTTGTTTGCAGACAACATGCTTGTCTATGTAGAAAATCCCAAAGAATTGACAAAATAATTCCTGGAACTAATAAGTGAGAACAGCAAGGATACATGATGCAAGGTTAAGATATGAAAGTGAATTACTTTCCTATATACCAGCAATGAACAATTGGAATTTGAAATTGAAAACACAATATCTTTTACAATGGCACAAAGCTCCTTTCACCAGGCCATACAGAGAGGAACCTCAGAAATATGCCCATAGCCCACATGGCAAGTCACCCTCAGTGACTTACCCAATACTCAAAGTGCCCATCAATCCCCCTGCCTAGACAGCACAGTGAGGAGCCCTTGAGACATGCCCACCCTCTGTCAGCCTGGTCTACGTGAGAGGATCCCCGGAGAACCAACCACCACTCCTCTCATCCAGTCCAAGCCCACCGCATGCCCTACCTGGCTTGCATGGTGAAACATCCAGGCAGTTCTCCCCACTCACTGCTTGCTCAGACCTGCCCAAGCCCACCATGCACCCTGCCCAGCCCATGAGGCTAGGCACTTCCAGCAACCTGCCCACCATGCACTCTTCCTATATTCTACCTAGCCCCTCAGGCCATCTGAGCATATGCAGAGACGCCCCAGCCCACTTCCCATCACTAAGACATCAATCCATAACCAAGCAGAGGGCTGTATTGCATCCTTGGGTCTGAGAAGATGACCTATCCTGCTCTCCAGAGGCCCTACTAGCAGCACACACCAATCTGGAAGGACCACACGGCCCCACAAGAGCTGTGGAGGGATTCTGTCCAGCTGATACCTGGAGCACCACAATGAGGAAGGGTCCTGCTCACACACCTCCACATAATCTTACAAGGGAAGACATATGTGCCCAACGACAGAGGATTCCCGTGTGTGTGTGACCCAGCATACCCACCAGTAAGAGAAAAATTACTCCCAACCAACTGACAGCATCATAGTCATACACAGACCAATATTACAAAGCAACATCAATTAAAACAATACAAAGGAAGGTATAATATAAAGACAAAGGGAAAAAGCTAAGCTCCATATATATCAAAACAACACAAAAAGATAAATAAACATATAATCAATCAAGAAATATATAAACAGAATAGAACTTTAATGTCTTGAAAACAGCAATTACAAATCATATGAAGAAATAGGATGAGATGGCTCAAGCAAACGAGCAAAACAAAGGGACCAAAAACCTTTTTGAAGAACTGATAATAGAACTACCTGACAAGGAATTCAAAAGAATAATATTTAGGCTTCTCAAAAAGATCACGGAAAAGACACACACGCACGCGCCCACACACACACACACACCTAGAAGAATTCCAGAAAACAATACAAGAACAAGATGACAAACTCAATAGAGAAATAAAAACCATACTAAAACAACAACTAAAAATTCATAAGTTTAACAATAAACTATCAGCAATAAACAACTCAATAGAACACCACAGAAGTAGAACTGAATCAATGGAAGAAATAATCAGTGAAATAGAGGACAAATCCCTTGATACTAATTTGTTTGAGAAACAATCAGAAAAAAAGAATGAAGAAAGCCTAAGGGTTATGTAGGACACCATCAAGAGGAATAATATACACATATTAGGAATCCTAAAGGGGAAGAGAGAAAAAAGAGTACATAGAGAATTTCTGAAGATATAATGGCAGAAAACTTCCTAAATATCAAAAGACAAGAATATTTCCATCCAAGAAGCTCCATGAACCCCATACAGGACAGACCCCAAAAGAAATTCACCAAAACATATCATAATCAAACTTTTCAGAACCAAAAACAAAGAAAGACTTTTGAGAGCAGCTTGTGAAAAGCAAAATATCACCTACAAAAGGCCCTCAATAAGACTAAGCACTGATTTATCTTCAAAAACCATCTAGGCAAGAAAGAAATGGGATGATATATATAAAGCCCTGAAAGAAAAGAACTGCTAGCCAAGAATCATATATGCAGGAAAATTACTGTTAAAAAATGAGAGCAAAATTTGGACATTCCCAGATAAGCAGAAATTAAAGGAATTTGAAACCACCAGACGAGCTCTACAAGAAATATTAAAGGGAGTCCTTTGGATAGAAAACCAACAACATCAGACAAAAACCTAAGACAAAGACACATGACAGCATCACCCAGATACCAAGCCAGATAAAGACTTCACAAAAGGAAAATAAAGCTACAAAATTGATTACAGGGAACCAGATATATTAAGTTGTAAACGATGACAACTTCAAAACAAAAAGGGAAATGATTGGTATAGTTATATAACTTCCGTATGGAGAGGAAGATATAACAGCCTGTTTTAAACATAGGATGACAAATGTAAACTTCAAGAGTAAACACAAAGAAAATTTAAAAATCTACTCATCAAAATAAAGGAGAAGAAAAACAAAGAGACTCAGTAAATACAAAAACAGTAACAAATAAAAGGAAAAGAAAATCCATAATCAAAAAGAACTCAGCACAGAAAGTAGAGAAGAACAAAGAAACTGTTCACACAACATCAAAAAAAAGGGAAACAAAATGGCAGCAATGAATTTTTAACTATTGATAATCATGTTGAATGTAAATGGGTTAAATGCACCAGTCAAAAGACAGACAGTGGCAGAATGGATAAAAATCATGACCCATCAATATGTTGTCTACAAAAGACACACCTTAGACACAAAGACATAATTAGGTTAAAAAATAAAAAGATGAAAAAAACACCATATTTTTATGCAAATAATGTTCATGTTCTACATTTTTTTGCCAACCACTCTCTTCCCCCAAATATTTTCGTACGTGCGCTCTGCCAATTTTTTTTTACATGTTGTTGTAAAACAATTAGCATAGCATGCTTACAAAAATACCTGATGTGGGGAGGCTGGGTTGGCAAACAAACATAGAAAGCATACATTATTTGCATAAAAATACAGGATACCAAGCACACAGCAACCGAAAGACAGCAGGAATGGCAAAATAGACTTTAAGTCAAAATCCATTCTAAGAGACAAAGAAGGAAAATGATTAATGAGTCAATTCACCAAGAAGATATAACAATTATAAAGATTTATGCACCCAGTGCCAGAGCTCCAAAGTTAATAAAACAAACTCTAACAGAATTGTGGAGAGAAATGAGCAGATCTAAAATAATAGTAGGAGATTTTAGCACACTACTTTTGACAATGGACAGAACAACTAGAAAGAAAATCAACAAAGATACAGATGATCTAAATAACGCTGTTAACCATCTGGACCTCACAGACACATAGAACACACCACCCACAGCAGCACAGTACACATTCTTCTCCAACCCCCATGGAACATTCTCCAGAATAGACCATATTTTAGGCCACAAAACAAGCATCAATAAATTTTAAAAGACTGAAATTATAGAAAGCATCATTGATTGTGGATCCAAGTAAAATGAAATCCTTGACAATTTCAGTATTTTCTCCATTCATCAGAGTCCTGGTGCCCAGTGGTTAAGTGTTCAGTTGCTAACCAAAAGGTTGGCAGTTCGAATCAACCATCAGCTCCTTGGAAACCCTATGGGGCAGTTCTACTCTGTCCTATAGTGTCTCTGTGAGTCAGAATTGACTAGATGGCAGTGGGTTTGGGGTTCTCCATTTATCATGATGTTGCTTATGGGTACAGTTGTATTTCTTTGTTGTTGTTGTTGATGTGTAATCCATACTGAAGGCTATAGTCTTTGATCTTCATTAGTAAGTGCTTCAAGTCCTGTTTGCTTTCAGTAAGCAAGGTTGTGTTATCTGCACATCACAGGGTGTTAATGAGTCTTCCACCAATCCTGATGCCTCACTCTTCTTCTTATGGTCCAGCTTCTCCAATTATTTGCCAGCATACAGATTCAACAAGTATGGTGAAAGGATATAACCCTGACACACACCTGATAACACGTGATTTTAAACCACACAGTATCCCCTTGTTCTGTTCAAACAACTGCCTCTTAGTTTGTGTACAGGTTCCAAATGAGCACAATTAAATGTTCTGGAATTCCCATTCTTCACAATGTTATCCATAATTTGTTATGATCCACACAATCAAATGCCTTTACATAGTCAATAAAACACAGATAAACATATTTCTGGTATTCTCTGTTTTCAGCCAAGATCCATCTGACATCAGCAATGATATCCCTCATTCCATGTCCTCTTCTGAATCTAGCTTGAATTTCTGGCAGTTCCCTACTGATGTACTGCTGCAACCATTTTGAATTATCTGCAGCAGAATTTTACTTGAGTGTACTATTGATGATATTGTTCAATAATTTCTGCTTTTTGTTGGCCAGGTAGCTGTCTTCCAAATTTCTTGAAACACAAGAGTGAGTACCTCTAGTGCCACATCCATTTGTTGAAACATCTCAATTGGCATTCTATCAATTCCTGGAGGCTTGTTTTTTGCCAACGCCTTCCATGCAGCTTGAACGTCTTCCTTCAATCCTATCATACGCTACTTCTGAAATGGTTGAATGTTGACAAATTCTTTTTGGTACAGTGACTCTGTGTATTTCTCCTATCTTCTTTTGATGTTTCCTGTGTCATTCAATATTTTGCCAATAGAATGGGACAGGACTAGTAGCCTACACGAATCATGGCCTCATCTATCCTGAGACCAGAAGAACTAGATAGTACCTGGCTACCACTACCAACCATTCTGACTAGAGACACAATAGGTTGTCCCAGATAGAATGGAAGAAAATGTAGAACAAAACTCAAACCCTCAAAAAAGGCCAGACTTACTACACTGGTACAGACCAGAAGAACTCCTGATACTATTGCACTGAGATATCCTCTCAACTTTGTACTGAAATCACACCCAAAGGTTACCTTTCAGCTAAATAAGAGATTGGCTCATAAAATAAACAATATCATCTGTGAGTCATGTGTTCCTTTAAAAAATCATCTATATGAGACCAAAAAGTCAATATTTACCCTAAAGCAAAGATGAAAAGGTAAGGGGGAGCAGGGAAGCTAGACTAATGGAAATGGAACAACCAGAATGGAAATATTGAGAATGTTGACACTTTGTGAAAAATGTAACCAATGCCAGACTTCCAGCAATATGGCGCTCTAGGCAGAAGCGCCACACCGTCCCTTCACAGCAAAGATCTGAAAAACTAAGCCAAACAGAGAAAACAGCAATCCTGAAACCCTAAGCACCAAATGAAGTGATAAAGAACTCAGCAAACCACCAGATGGAATAAGAAAGTGACAGAGAACAGAGAGCGAGGAGACATACGTGCAGAGGTCCCCTAACAGCTAATGCAGCAGGGAGCCGATATCTTGGACTCCTATCAGAGACCAGCGAACAGGGGGTACGAGAAAGCAGCTTCATGGTGCTACCAGCAGGAGACAGAATAGTCAGTAACTAGAGATATATGCTTTCCCAGCCCCCACCCTTCTTCACCCCCAGTCTCCTCTGCTTCCCATGGCCATAGTCTCTTGGCTGGGAAGCACCGGCTGCTTGGATTCCACCTGCCCGCACTGACCTACTCCCTGAGTGCCATTTGTTGGCTGCTGGTGTTGCTGTTTTCCACTTCTTTTGATTTCTTCCTTGCCTCTCACCACCTCCCCCTCCTTTCATTCAAATACCTGGCTCCATGCGCCATCTTTGCTTCTTCCTGGGAGGCTGTGAATCTCCGCTAGAGTGTATGAGGCTACATCCCAGTCCGTGCTGCCACGCTGGTGGGTTCCTGGGGCTTTTTTCTTGTTTCTTTGTTTTGAATTGTTTGTTTGTTTTCTTTTTTTTTCTCGAGTTGGGAGCCCATTCTGACCAGGCAGTGCTGCATGGCTTGGGATCTACTCCCTCAGCTTGAGTAGACGTGCAGAGAGATGGTCATTTCTTTTTTCGTGTTTTTTTTTTTTCTTTTCTGTTTTTATGGAGGGGTTTTCTGTTCTTTTTTTTAATTTGTTTTTTTCTCTTTTCCCTCTTTTTCCCTTTTTGTCTTTATTCATTCCTCAGTTTCTCATCTCCCTATACCTTCCTTGTCTTCCTGTCCCCTGAATACCTGGCGCTGAGTGACACTTCTACGCCTTCTAGCCAGGCTGTACTTCAACAACTGGAAACAACTTCCCCAGACCTTGTAGCCGCACTGGTGGGATCCTTGGGGGCTTTTCTTTTTTGTTTCCAATTTTTATTTATTCACTATTTTCTTTTCTTTTCTTCTTCTTCCCCTTTTTGTTTTTCTCCATTTCATAGTCTCTCATCTCTCCACTCCAATGGCAAGCTCCCCTAACACTCTTTTTTGTTTGTTTGTATGTTTTTGGCTCCTGTTCCTCTCTCCTCTCTCCCATACCCATCTTAGATCCATACATCACAATCTCACCCCCTCCATCCTGGCTACCTGCACAGTGCACTTAACATCACACCACCAAGCAGCACAGGCACGGCCTACCACAACCTGCCCTGCACTGATTACCGGTCCACCCTGGAGGCCATAGTAAGTGCCACAAACAACCCATCCCAGCAACTCCTCTTCAGCTACACCTGCCCTGCTGTATCGTATCTGAGCAACTGACCATGCCCATTGCAGAAAGAAGCGAAAAGAACTATCATGCCCACAGACAAGAAAACAACAAAGGACACACAGCCCAGCTGCTCAGACATAGTCAAATAAAACAAAAAAAGGATGAAACAAACAAGTTTACAATCAATAAACAAGAAAAATAACTACTGAATGCCCCCAAAACAGCAGACAATATCAAAACATTTACAAAAACAGAACATGATGGTTCCAGTAGGCGTCCAAAATAAAACACCAGAGGACTTTCCAGTAGAAGAAAAGGCACTAGAACTACCTGATAGGGAATTCAAATCTCTAACACTCATAATTATCCAAGAGTTG
>NW_004444056.1:7116579-7117896 GCF_000243295.1 Trichechus manatus latirostris | reverse complement strand
TCTCCATAATCTACAAGAAAATCCAACACCTCTACAACAAAAAGACAAATAATCCTATTATAAAATGGGCAAAGGAAATGAACAGACACTTCACCAAAGAAGACATTCAAGCGGCCAACAGACACATGAGGAAATGTTCGCATTCACTAGCCATTACAGAAATGCAAATTAAAACAACAAAGAGATACCATCACACCCCGGCATTACTGGCACGAATCAAAAACACTGGAAATAAGAAACGCTGGAGAGGCTGGGGGAAGATTGGAACTCTTATGCACTGCTGGTGGGAATGCAAAATGATACAACCATTTTGGAAAATGATATGGTGCTTCCTTAGAAAGCTAGAAATAGAAACACCATATGATCCAGCAATCCCACTCCTAGGAATATATCCTAGAGAAATGAGAGTCGTCACACAAATACACATATGTCCACCCATGTTCATGGCAGCATTGTTCACACTAGCAAAAAGATGGAAACAACCTAGATACCCATCAACATATGAATGGATAAACAAGCTATGGTACATACACACAATGGAGTACTATGCAACGATAAAGAATAATGGTGAATCTGTGAAGTACCTCATAACACGGATGGAACTGGAGGACATTATGCTGAGTGAAATAAATCAATCACAAAAGGACAAATATTGTATGAGACCTCTACTGTAAAAACCCATGAAAAAGTTTACACACAAAAAGTAACAATCTTTGTTGGTTACTAGGGATGGGAGGGTTGTGGGATAAATACTAAATAGACAATAGATAAGTGGTATCTTGGGTGAAGGGTGAGACAGTACACAATACTGGGGAAACCAGCACAACTTGTACAAGAAAAGGTCATGCAAGCTCCATAGACACATCCAAACTCCCTGGGAGACTGAATTGCGGGGCAGTGGGCTGTGGGGACCATAGTCTCGGGGAACATCTAGCTCAATTGGCATAAAACAGTTTATAAAGACAATGTTCTACATTCTACCTTGGCGAGTAGCATCTGGGGTCTTAAACCATGAGCAGCCATCTAAGATACTCCACTGGTCTCACCCTGTCAGGAGCAAGGGAGAATGAAGAGAACAGGATACAAGGAAAAGATTAGTCCAAAGGCCTAATGGACCACAGCTACCACGGCCTCCACCAGACTCAGTCCAGTACAGCTAGATGGTGCCCAGCTACCATCACTGACTGCTCTGACTGGGATCACAACAGAGGGTTCTGGACAGAGCTGGAGAAGGATGTAGAACAAAATTCCAACACACAAAAAAGACCAGATTTACTGGCCTGACAGAGACTGGAGAAACCCCGAGAGTATGGCCCC
>NW_004444056.1:7060071-7116317 GCF_000243295.1 Trichechus manatus latirostris | reverse complement strand
GTCATAGGGCAACATGTATACTAACTGTTTAATGAGAAACTATTTTGTTCTGTAAACCTTCATCTAAAGTGAGAATAGCAGCCCAACTGGAAGAACGTAATCGATGTCACTGAATTGTGCATGTAGAAATTTTTGAAATGGTGTATCTTTGGCTATGTATATTTTCACCAAAAAAATAATGTTGAGAACGGAGAGTGTTGGTATGTCGTGGGGTTGTTAACCAATGTCATAAAACAATACATGTACTGACTGTTCAATTAGAAACTATTTGTTCTGTAAACCTTCACATAAAGTGAATAAAGTGAGAAAAAAAATTTAAAAAAAAAGTAACCAATGCCACTGAACAATATGTATAGAAATTATTAAATGTAGACTTTTACAAAAAACACAAAAAAAGTATTATAATAATAATAATTAAAAAACATGGATGGTTCAGTTCCATCAGGCAGAGTTTGAAGGCTGCTTCAACTAGAAAATTGATTGGTGTCGATGGCTTGGAGATCCTACGTTGTCTGAATCCTCTGAATATACCCACATATCCCCATATATACAAGTCTCAGGATCTCACGCTTTCCTGATTCAGTGCCCTAAAACTTACCCAACATATCTGGCAAGGCTGTGAATTCAACTGATATTGCAATTTTATAACACACAAAATCAAATTTTGCATTTATTTTTTGGCCCTTTGAGCTCTGAAGCTGCAAGAATTAGAAATTATTTTAGCACAACCATAGCCATTTCCCAGATTTCAGTCCATGGTTCAAGCTAAGAATGTGAAGTTGTTATTTTCCTTTACTCTGGATGTTGCCATTAGAAATGACCACATCACACATTGTCCTCAAATTCCTCATGTTTTTCTTGCAGTTCTGCGGAAATTGCTACTTCCTGTGCCAAAATCTTGTTAAATGGATAATTCAGTCCAGATGACAGTAAGTGAAAATTTAAGAAATCTCTTCCTATTGCTAACTATGGATTTCCAAATTCCCATTCCATAATACTAGTTGGATTTTCCCCGACTTCAGCCATAACAAAATCATAAAAGCAACCCTGGATTTCATCCATTTTCCTGAGAGTGTGAAGATACCGATTTCAGTAGTAGTGAGGGACTTAGTTGCAAATACCAGAAAACAATTATGGCTGATTTATACCACAAGCCTTCTCCCTACTAAAAAAAAAAAAAAAAAACCCAGAAACTAATTGCATAGACTGTGGGTAGTTCATAGAATCCTTGGGAAATCTGCTGAACTAAATTAGCAAGATTAAAGAGGGCCAGGACTGCCATTACCATAGTCAAAAATAATTACTTAGAATGGTCCTGATGAGGACATTGTTGCTGCCACCAATGAATCTTGAACACTGCTTTTTGTACTCCCACCTCTGTCAGCTGGACCACTACTGCCTCTGGACATGGGACATTGCTACCATTGTTGCCAAGAAGGATTCACCACTCTTCCTGCTTCTTAACATTGCTAGCTCCCAGTTCAAATACCAGATGTCTTCTCTTCAGCCAAAACTAAGTGACATGCAACCCACTAAGATTCACATGGTGGAATATACCTCAAACATACAAAATGGATAAAAATACTAGGTAGCCACAGAAATGACTAAGGTCCATTACACCAGCAAATACTAACCAAACGAAAGCTACTAGTATAATTTTACCATCCTATGCGATAGATATCAACGAAAAATGCATTAAGAGCAATAAAAGGTCACTATTTAATGATTAAAAAACATTTCCCTAGGAATTTATAACATTCTTACCCTTGTGAACAGTTATCAGTATTGCCTCAAAAGAAGGATACAAAAATTGAGAATTTCAAGGAGAAAGTGAAAAATATACAATGATATTAAGAGATTGTATCACCTCCCTTAGAAAATGCAAGATAAAACAGACAAAAAAAGTTAGGATTCAGGTTTGAATACAATTAAATATGTTGGTCTAGCAGACATATACAGAATCCAGTAACAAACAATGGAAAATACACATTTTTTTCAAGTACTTATGCATTGTTGTCTAAAATAAACCATCCCACTAGCCCACAAAAGAAGTCTTAACCTATACTACATCATCAATATCATGTAGACTGCACTCTGTGCCTATTAGACAGTAAAATTAGAATTCAATAACAACAAAACAACCAAAAACATACCTTCTATCTGGAAACGTAAAGGTACGCTTCAAAAGACGTGTGCATCACCAGATTATCTGCTCACTGAAGGCCTGCTGACTTTCAACTGCAAATGGCCCTCTCTGTTTCCAACTACACGGATGGGGAGACTTTGTCACTCACTCATGTTGTGGGGACCAAGGGGACAGTGGAAGGTTGGCAGGCCGCACAGTCCATGACATCTCTCTAGGCATAAACATGTCTCACCAACATTTCTACTCCGTTGAAGCTCTCCCAGCTTTATGTAGGGCCCTCCATGGGCAGTCTCCTCCAGGATACCCAAAAGGAATTGGGGTCTACTCTTGTTGGAGCCTCTCACCTGCAGCACTTTTGTCCAGACGGACAGAGCTAGGAAACTCACGTCTAATCACTTGTTCTTCTTCTGTCTTCCTCAGGTCCTTCTCATGGAATCAGGTCCATCTAATTCTGCTTTCCGTCAAGTGGAAACTTCTGTATCTCATGCCATGTCATATCTCTCAACTTAGTGACTATGCTTGAAATCACTCTTTCCTTACCTGATAAATAAGACCGATAACTTAATCTTAATGCGGAAGGACTACAGGAGGATATGATTAATGGTGGGCTTAAAAATATGAGATTAACGTTTTCAAAACTTATCTGAATTATACATTTCCATACCGGACAGGGTCAAAAGTTGAAACATGAAGATAGATGAATGAAAGACACAGGGAGGATAAAGTGAGCGTTTGGCTAATTCTTTTTTTTTTTTTTAAGTGGATATTAATACTGTTTGAGGGGGGATTTTTGGCTTGAGAGGATAATTCAAAGTTTAAACACTTAAATATTATTTAATTCTGTAAAGAAAACCAAAATAAGAGAAATATCCCTCTAAATTACCAAAGCAAAAAAGACTACTTTCCAAAAGACAGAAAACAAAGAAAACTGCTAATAAGCAGTTTAATAAACAATAAATATAATGTAAAATTAAAAGCAAACATCTGAAATGTCAATAAATGTGTGATACACTCATTTGTCTACAACAAAGTCAAGAAAGGTGTGCATCAAGGTTGTATCCTTTCACCATACTTATTCAATCTGTATACTGAGCCAATAATCGGAGAAGCTGGACTGTATGAAGACGACTGTGGCATCAGGATTGGAGGAAGACTCATCAACAATCTGCAATATGCAGATGGTACAACCTTGCTTGCTGAAAGTGAAGAGGACTTATAGCACTTACTGATGAAGATCAAAGACTACCACCTTCAGTACGGATTACAGCTCAACATAAAGAAAACAAAAATCCTCACAACTGGACCAATAAGCAACATTATGATAAATGGAAAAAATACTGATGTCAACGATTTCATTTTACTTGGATCCACAATCAACGATCATGGAAGCAGCAGTCAAGAAATCAAATCACGCATTGCATTGGGCAAATCTCCTGCAAAAGACCTCTTTAAAGTGTTAAAAAGCAAAGACGTCACATTAAGGACTAAGATGCGCCTGACCCAAGCCATGGTGCTTTCAGCCGCCTCATACGCATACGAAAGCTGCACAATGAATAAGGAAGACCGAAGAAGAACTGATGCCTTTGAATTATGGTGTTGGTGAAGAATATTGAATATACCATGGACTCCCAGAAGAACCAACAAATCTGTCTTGTAAGAAGTACAGCCAGAATGCTCCTTAGAAGCAAGGATGGCTAGACTTCATCTCACATACCTAGGACATGTTATCAAGAGGGACCAGTCCCTGGAGAAGGACATCACATATGGTAAAATAGTGGGTCAGTGAAAAAGAGGAAGGTCCTCAATGAGACTGATTGACACAGTGGGTACAACAATGGGCTCAAGCATAACAATGATTGTGAAGATGAAGCAGGACCGAGCAGTGTTTCATTCTGTTGTACATAGGGTCACTATGAGTCAGAACTGACCCAAGGGCATCTAACAACATATGTTACAAAAGGAACATATGTAAAACAATGTTCAGTGAAAAATTCATAGTAATTCACCTTACATTCGTAAAAAAGAAATAATAATTTTTATAAAATGGATCAATCATTCTACTCTAGAAGAGATTTAATGAAGAACAATATAAGCATAAGACATGCAGAAGGAAGAAAATGATTAAGGCAAAAATAGAAACTAATTTAGAAATAGAAGATAGTAGAATTGATTAATAATGTTAAGTCCTAGTTCTTGGGAAGAGGAAGAAACACGACAAAATACTTAAGTAGTGAATTATCCTTTTCCTAAAATGTGAGGAAATGCATAAATATTGAAAATTAGAAAGGAAGAAATAGAGTGTGGGATTAATCAAAATTATGAGAGATTGCTTTGTTCAAAAATTTAAAATATATTTTAAAACCAGAAAGAGAATATTATTTAGGCAAACGCATATTTGCAAAACTGACCACAAAAAGAAATAGATAACCCTATATAGACATACCTTGGAGATTGCGGGTTCGGTTACAGACCACCACCATAAAGCGAATATTGCAAGAGAAAGTCACACTAATTTTTTTGGTTTTCCAGTGCATATAAAAGTTAAGTTTACGCTATATTGAAGTTTATTACATTGGCAATAGCACTATGTCTAAAAAAAAATGTACATACCTTAATTTAAAAATACTTTATTGCTAAAAAAATGCTAACCATCATCTGAGCTTTCAGTGGGTCACAATCTTTTTGCTGGTGGGGGATCTTGGCTCAGTGCTGATGGCTGCTGACCGATCAGGGTGGTGGTTGCTGAAGGCTGGGGTGGCTGTGGCAACTGCTTAAAATAAGACAACAATGAAGTTTGCCACATAGATTGACTCTACCTTTCACGAAAGATTTCTCTGTAGCATGCGATGCTGCTTGATAGCATTATACCAAGAGTAGAACTTCTTTCAAAATTGGAGTCAATCCTCTCAAACATTCCGCTGCTTTATCAATTAAGTTTATGTAATATTCTAAATCTTTTGTTGTCATTTTAGCAATGTTCACAGAATCTTCACTAGGAGTAGATTCCATCTCAAGAAATTATTTTCTTTGCTCATCCATAAGAAGCAACTCCCCATCTGTTAAAGTTTTATCATGAGATTGCAGCAATTCAGTCACATCTTCAGATTCCACTTTTAATTCTAGTTGTCTTGCTATTTCTACCACATCTGCAGTTATTTCATCCACTGAAGTCTTGAACCCCTCAAAATCATCCATGAGAGCTAGAATCAACTTCTTCCAAACTCCTGTTAATGTTGCTGTTTTGACCTCCTCCCATGAATCCCAGATGTTCTTAATGGCATCTAGAATGGTGAATCCTTTCCAGAAGGTTTTCAATTTACTTTGCCCAGATCCATCAGAGGAATCACTATCTATGGCAGCTATAGCCTTACAAAATGTATTTCTTAAATAATAAAATTTGAAAGTCAAAATTACTCCTTGATCCATGGGCTGCAGAATGGATGTTGTGTTAGCAGGCATGAAAACAACATTAATCTCCTTGTACATCTCCATCAGAGCTCTTGGGTGACCAGGTGCATTGTCAGTGAGCACTAATATTTTGAAAGGAATCTTCTTTTCTGAGCAGTAGGTCTCAACAGTGAGCTTAAAATATTCAGTAAACCATGTTGTAAACAGATGTGCTGTTGTCCAGGCTTTGTTGTTCCATTTATAGAGCCCAGGCAGAGTAGATTTAGCATAATTCTTAAGGGCCCTAGGATTTTCAGAATGGTAAATGAGCATTGGCTGCAACTTAAAGTCATCATCTGCATAAGCCCCCAGCAAGAGAGTCAGCCTGTCCTTTGAACCACTGACTTCTCTCTAGCTATGAAAGTTCTACATGGCGTCTTCTACCAATATAAGGCTTTTCGCCTACATTGGAAATATGTTATTTAGTGTAGCCACCTTTATCAATTATCTTAGCTAGATCTTCTGGATAACTTGCTGCAGCCTCTACATCAGCACTTACTGCTTCACCTTGCGCTTTCATGTTATGGATACAGCTTCTTTCCTTAAACCTGATGAACCAACCACCGCTAGCTTCAAACTTTTCTTCTGCATCTTCCTCACCTCTCTCAGCCTTCATAGAATTGAAGAGAGTTAGGGCCCTGCTCCGGATTAGGCTTTGGCTTAAGGGAATGTTGTGGCTGGCTTGATGGTCTATCCAGACCACTAAAACTTTCTTCATATCAGCGTTTAAGTGTGTTTCACTTTCTTATCATTCGTGTATTCAGTAGAGTAGCACTTTTAATTTCCTTCAAGAACTTTTCCTTTGCATTCACAGCTTGGCTAAATGTTTGGCACAAGAGGCCTTGCAATCCGCCTATCCTGGCTTTTGACATGCTTTCCTCACTAAACGTAATCATTTCTAGCTTTGGATTTAAAGTGAGAGATGCACAACTCTTTCTTTCACTTGAACACTTAGAGGCCATTGTAGGGTGATTAATTGGCTTAATTTCAATATTGTCATGTCTCTCGGAATAGGGAGGCCTGAAGAGAAGCAGAGACACGGGGGAACAACCGATAGGTGAGTTGTCAGAACATACACGACATTTATTCACCGTCTTATGCGAGCACGATTTGTGCTACCCCAAAACAATTACAATAGCAACTTCAAAGATCACTGATCACAGACCACCATAACAGATATAACAGTAATGAAATTTTGAAATATTTCAAGAATTACCAAAATGTGACACAGAGACAGGAAGTGAATACATTCTGTTGGAAAAATGGTGCCGATAGACGTCCTCAACACAGGGTTGCCACAAACCTTCAACTTGTAAAAAACACAATAGCTGCAAAGTGCAATAAAGTGTAATTAGACAGGTATGGCTGCAAATCCATGACCTTGGAAAATTGAAGACGCCATCAGAAAGCTACCTTCTGCCCCTGAAAATAAGTACCTTTTCAAATGGATTTTTGTGGAAATCTTGCAAAATTTCAAGGAAGGAATAATTCTGCTAACACATATACTTTTCTAAAACACAACAAAGAAGCAAAACAAAGGTTCCAGATTCTTTTTGTCAAGGCCAGCACAACACTGATATTAAAATTTAACTAATACAAACAAAAAAGGAATCAGACCAGACTTGCATAAGAATAGCAGTGTCAAAATCCTAATGAAGTATTAGCAAATACAATTCAACAGTTAGAAACAGAATACACTATGATCATACGGCGTTCTTTCCAGAAATGCAAAAACGGTTCAATATTAACAATTCTGTTTATGTAATTCACTGTATTGATCAGGGTTTGGTTAGAAAAACCAGACTTCTCTTGGTAGCTTAGAGAAGAAAGAGATTAATTGCAGGGTATTAAGTGACTCCCAGAATCACAGGCAGGACTGGAGAAACAGACATGAAGATGAGCTTAGGAAACAGCTCCCCAGGCATCTTTGAATTAGGCCAGCAAGAGTGCTGTTATCCTCCTTTCAATCAGGAAGCCTCTGGTTTCAGTACCACACCATTGCCACCATGATGGGGAACACCCACGACCAACAGCTGCCTCCATTGGGAAGCCACCGTGGCTAGGAAATGACCTGACTGGAGAATCACTGCTGCCAGCTCCAGAGCCACATGACCCTTGCTGTGATTTGCACCAGTTGAAAGGATGCCCCACATCCTGCCTGTCAGCACTCGCAAAGCTGGAGACTGGAGACGGCTCTGCTTAGCCCTTCCCAGGGAAGTCATCAGAAACAGCAGATGAGCAGGGATGCAGCCTTCACAGCGCTCTGCCTGCCACATCACAGGCCAAGTCATCTAAGTGCCCAAACCTAAATCAAATCCAGAAGCCTGGTAGCAAAGGAGTCTTAGAGACAATGTTTTAGCTCTCCCCTCTCTGTTGCCCATCTGGAAGGAGGATGGGGTGAATGCAGAACACTGAGTCATCAGAACCATCACCAGCTACCCTTTGGAGTCTCAACATCCTTATACTTCCTTCCTACCATAATCATATTTCCAAACAGCAGCAAGAACAATATGGTCCCACTAACTGAATATGACCCTTCTTACATAAAAGCAAGCACATGCACCCTCTCCCCAGAAGGGAAGATCCAAAATTCTATTTGCCATTTGTGGTCTGGTGAATTACTATAATATGGCCTGTCATGGATTGAATTGTGTCCCCCAAAAAATGTGTGTATCAATTTGGCTGGGCCATGATTCCCAGTATTGTGTGATTGCCCTCCATTTTGTGATTGTAATTTTATGTTAAAGAGGATTAGGGTGGGATTGTAACACCTTTACTAAGGTTACATCCCTGATCCAATATAAAGGGAGTTTCCCTGGAGTGTGGCCTGCATCACCTTTTATCTTACAAGAGATAAAAGGAAAGGGAAGCAAGCAGAGAGTGGGGACCGCATACCACTGAGAAAGCACTGCCGGGAGCAGAACGCATCCTTTGGACCTGGGGTTCCTGCACAGAGAAGCTCCTAGTCCAAGGGAGGAATGATGACAAGGACCTTCCTCCCCTGGAGCTAACGCTCTGAATTTGGACTTCTAGCCTACTAGACTGTGAGAGAATAAATTTCTCTTTGTTGAAGCCATCCACTTGTGGTATTTCTGTTACAGCAGCACGAGATGACTAAGATATGGCCCTTTTAGCCATAGTCTTTGTGACTCCTACAAAATGATCGGGTGGGACTACGCAAATAAGGTGCTTCTGGCCCACCAAGGGGATTGGTCACCTTGCTAAGAATGCAAATAAAGTGCATGGCACCATTGCAGGGGTGGGGCCACGCAAATCAGGTATATGGAACACTAATGAGGGGATTGGAATTATTAATAATATATATAGCATCCTATTGATATATAATGCACATATCACACAATTTATACATTTAAAGCATACGATTCAATGGTTTTTAGTATATTTGCAGACTTAAGCAATTGTAGTCACAATCGATTTTAGAACATTTTCATCACCCCTATAAGAAACAGCATATCCACTAGCAGTCACTCCCCATGTGTCCCCAGCAACCCCCCAACCCCTAGCCCCAGGCAACCACTAATCTACTTTCTGTCTCTATAGATTTGTCTACTCTGTATATTTCATATAAATTGAATCATACAATATATAGTCTTTTGTGACTGGTGTCTTTAACTCAGCATAATGTTTTCAAGGTTTCTCCAGGTTGTAGCACCTACCATTACTATTTATTGCCAAATAATATCCCATTATATGGATATTGGGGCCCTGGTGGCACAGTGGTTAAAAGCTTGGCTGCTAACCAAAAGGTCAGCATTTTGAATCCACCAGCTGCTCCTTGGAAACCCTATGGGGCAGTTCTACTCTGTTCTATAGGGTGGCTATGAGTCGGAATCGACTCGATGGCAATGGGTTTGTTTGTTTTATATGGATGTACCTTATTTTATTTATCCATTCATCAGTTGATGGACATTTTGGTTGTTTCTACTTTTTGGCTATTTTGAATAATGCTGCCATGAATATATGCATTCAAGTTTTTGTGTGGAGATGTGTTTTCATTTCACTTGGATATAATCTAGAAGTGAAAAAGCTGGGTCACGTTAACTCTATGTTTAACATTTTCAGGAGTTGCCAGACTGTTCTCCGGAGCACCTGCACAAATTTATGTTCCTACCAGCAGACTATGAGGATTACCATTTCTCCCCATTCTCATCAATATTTATTATTATATATCTTTTTTATTATAGCTATTCTGGTTAATGTGAAGTAATATTTTACTGTGGTTTTGATTTGCATCTGATTGGATGGCTAATAATGTTGAACATATTTTCATGTACTAATTAGCCATATTTATATCTGTTTTGGATACATAAATTGCTCCACAGTCTGATCCAGTTAAATTTGAGCCCCTTTTTAGGGGTAGTTTTTGAGGCCAGTCTTTGAGGTTTGTTCTGACTCAAGAAAGGCTCTTCTTAAAAAAAAAAAAAAAGAAAGAAAGGAAAACCAAACTTGTTGTTGTTGAGTCAGTTCTGACTCCTTGCAACCCTCTAGGACAGAGTAGAACTGCCCCATATGGTTTCCAAGGAGCGGCTGGTGGATTCGGACTGCCAGCCTTTTGGTTAGTAGCCAAGCTCTTAGCCACTACGCCACCAGAGCTCCAAGGTTCTTCTTAGGTAGCTTTTTTTCTGGTAAACTAGCTAGACTATGGTCTAGTGTCTTACATTCCTGAACCTAAGAGCTTCTTCTTGTTTATAGCTGAAATCCATTGTTTCCAAGGTCTCCCTTAGGTTTGAACTTCCCCACACTCTGTTCTAAATGACAAGTCAGCGACCTTGGGGAGAACTTCAGATATCTGTTCTTCTGCTGAGCAAAATCTCTCCAAGCTGTGAAGACAATGGCCCATGTCCCTCTGAGTGACACCCCTGCTTTATAAGCAGGGTGTTGGATCAGGACTGTAACCTCTGGTCTTCTTGGCTTTCCTCTTTTGGTGTGGAATTTCCACTCCACTAGTGAGCTGGGGTGAAAGTATTCTGAGGATGGGTCCCAGTATTCTCAACTGGCCATGCCCAAGGTAGAGCCTTCTCCTCTGTATGAGTGGGGCTGGATGATATATGGGAGCCCCCAATCTCTCAGCTGCACTCACATGAGATTTAACCTTTGCAACATGGAATTGAGGGTTATGAGGAATTCTGGCAGCCTGCTCCATTTGGGGAGACACCATAGCCCTTGACTGGGAGCTTGGGAGAGAAAGAGCCCCATCTTCTTTTTCACATCTGCCCAGAGTGGACTATCCATTATATTGGGTGGGTGGGGAAGGGGGGATGGGGATGCAAGGCATATGAGAACTCTGTATCATCTTCACAATTTTTTTGTAAATCTGAAACTGTCCTAAAATAAAAAGGCTTTTTTGTTTATTTTTAAACCGGCAAAAGATTGGAATAGGCACTTTGCTAAAGAAGATGTACGGGTGGTATAAAGTTTATGGAAAGATGTCAACATCATTAGTCATTACCCGTACCCATTGCTGTTGAATCGATTCTGAATTACAGTGACCCTGTAGGGCAGAGTAGAACGGCCCTATAGGGTTTCCAAGGAGCGGCTGGTGGATTCAAACTGCCAACCTTTTGGTTAACAGCCGAGCTCTTGACCACTGCCCCACCAGGGCTTGTCATTAGTCTTTAGGGAAATGCAAATCAAAACCACCACATACCAGGACATGCCTACTACAATGGTTAAAATTAAAAAACTGATCAGAGACAAGGAGAAAGTGGATTTCTAACATGATGCTGGGGGGTCGGGGGGGATGTAAAATGGTGCAACCACTTTGGAAAACATTTTAAAATGTTTAAAAGTTAAACATACACCCACCATGTGATCTAACTATTCCACTCCTAGGTGTTCATTCAAGGCAAAAAACATATGTTTAAAAAGACTTGCATGTGCAAGTTCATAGGAGCTTTATTTGTATTAGTCCACACTGGAAACAACCCTAATGTTCATTAGCAGATGAATGGATGAACTGTGGTGCGCCAAACAATGGACTATTATTTAGCACTACAAAGGAATAAAGTATTGACACGCGCTCTAACATGGATGAATCTCAAAATAATGCTAAGTGAAAGAAGACAGACTGAAAGAAAAAAAGAGTGCATACTGTATAACTCCATTAATATAAAATTCTAGGAAACATAAATTAGTGTATAGTGACAGAAAGCAGATGGTGGTTACTCGAGATTAAGGGGTCTGGCAAGGACAAGTGGAAAGGAGGGACTACAAAAAGCACGAAGAAATTTTGGGGGTGATGGATATGTTTATTCTCTTGATTTTGGTGACTGTTTCATTAGAGTATATATGTCAAAATAAAACAAATTGTACATTTTAAATATGCGTAGTTTATGTCAAGTACACTTCAATAAAAGTTATTAAAAAAGTTGATTGGAGGCTTGGATTGCATGGGTGGGGCCAATTCCATGATGTCGCTTACTTGGGGTATTCAAGTGGGGTCTGGCAGTTTCAGGGGGAGCGATCCACATGTCAATTATCTGTAGGACTTTTAAAACTGCATCATAGATAATAAAAAAATATGTATTTTAAAAATGCACCAGTAAGGATTTAGGTGAGACATAAGAATAATTTTTTTGCCAGTCACTGTGGCTTAAAACGCTGTCATTAACTAATATTTTAAAATTAGCAGACCGTGGGTGGTACAGACAGTTAAATGCTCAACTCCAACCAAAAGAATGGCAGTTTGAACTCACCCAAAGGGGCTTGGAAAGAAAGGCCTGGGGATTTACTTCAGAAAGCTTAAAGCCCTGGAAACTGTATGGAGCACAGTTCTACCCTGACACATAGGGCTGCCATGAGTAGGAGTCGACTTGACAACAATTGGCTTAGCTGGTTTCAGTCTCCTGAACAGAGAAATCTTGCCTGAAACCAGGAAAAGAAGCCCAAGCAGTCTTTGTAAAGTCTCAACTGTGTCTAAATTCCCAGACACTCCAAGTCTGTCACCTGAGGAACAGCTATCTCAGAGGCATGCCAGATTTTCCTAGAGATGACAGGGGGAAGTGTTAAGGATTTACAATTCCATATTAATCCTTTTTAAAAATAATATTTTACTGTGTTTTTCGTGAAGGTTGACACAGCAGTTTAGGTTCCCAGTCAACAATTTCTACACAAACTGTTCGGTGACATTGATTACATTCTTCACAGTGCATGAACATTCTCAATATTTGCATTCTGATTGTTCTGTTTCCTTTGATCTAGTTTCCCTGCCCCCTTACACTCTCGTCTTTGGTTTAAAGAATTGTTGACCATTCGGTCTCATGTCAATGATTTTTTTCAAGGAGCACAGTGTTATCAGGTGCTATTCTTTATTTTGTGAGTCTGTTACTTAGCTAAAATGTGACCTCAGGGGATAGTTTCCGTTCAAAGTTATTATCTCAGGGCAATAGTTCCTGGGAGTCCTACAGTCTCATCTGGTCCAGTAAATATAGCTTTTTGGGGTTGTTTTTGTTCTTTAGAAATTTGAGTTTCTGTTCCACAATTTTCTCCAATTCTATCAGGGTCCATCTGTTGTGTCCCTGATCAGAATACTCGATAGTGGTAGCCAGGCACCATCTAGTTCTTCTGGTCTCAGCGTAAATGAGGCCATAGTTTGTGTAGACTATTAGTCCTGTAGACAAGTTTCTTCTCTGAATCTTTGGCTTCCTTCTTTCTTTTGCTCCAGACAAGTAGAGACCAATAGTTGTATCTTACATGGCCACTTGCATGCTTTTAAGATGTCAGACACTACTCACCAGACTAGAATGTAGAACAAACCTTTGTGAAATATATTATGCCAAAAAAACCCAAACAAACAAAACCCAAACCCATTGCCATCAAGTCGATCCCTACTCATAACAAATTGATGAAATTGTCCCACGAGCCTATGGTCCTAATCTTTAAAACCTGAAAAACCAGTCCTTCGAGGTGTTTGTTTATGTCTGTATCTGTAACTGTGTCCACTATGGGCTTTATTATATATAAGAATATACGTGCATATAGTGACGTAAGCAATGATTGTGAAGATGGCACAGGACCAGGCAGTGTTTTGTTCTGTTGTACATAGGGTCATTACAAGTTGAAACTGACTCCACGGCATCTAACAAAACAACAGTCACATAAATGCATATACATATACTTACGCTTACATCTATATATACACACCTATATACTCATGTACAATACCTATACACATATATGCCTACATACATACATATATACCCACACATTTCTATGGTGGTGGTTGCTGCTGTTTCAAAGTTGTATATGCCATAGCAATTACCAAAAGGTCCTTTTGGCTTGTGTACAGTGAGATAGTCTACCTTCAACAAGTTATGCACACTTCACCCTCAGCGTTATCTTTCCCATCACAAAAACTAACAAGTGCCTACTATCTAGAGTAAATCCCCCTCCCCCATCCCTAGTAACCACAAATGAACATTAGTTTCTGTTCATGTCATTTCATAAAAGTGAGAACTTACAATATTTATCTTTTGTGATTGATGTATTTTGCTCAACATAATGTCCTCCGGGTTCATCCATGTTTCAAGATGTTTCAGGAACTCATTTTTCTTTATCTCTGAGTAGTATTCCATTGTATGTATGTACCATATTTTACTTATCCACTCATCCACTGCTGGGCACTGAGGTTGCTTCCATCTTCTTCCTACTGTGAATAGTGCTATGATGAACATAGGTGTGCATATGTCTGTTTGTGTCACTTCTATTAGATTCCTAGGGTATACACCTAGGAGTGGAATTGCTGGGTCATGTGGCAGCTCTACCTCTAGTTTTCTGAGGAACCACCACATTGTTTTCTCCAACGGCTGTATCATTGTGCATTCCCACCAGCAATGGATGACGGTTACAATTTCTCCACATTCCCTCTAACACTTCTTACTATTATCAATTATATTTTATCTTAGCCATCCTAGTGGGAGTGAAGTGGCTTTGATTTGCATTTCTCTGATGGCTGATGATGTTGAGCATTTTTTCATGTGTTTGTTGGTCATATGAATACCCTCTTTGATGAAGTGTCTGTTCCTGTTCTTTGCCCAGTTTTTCATTGGATTATTTGTCTTTTTTGTTAAGTTGTAGAAGTTTTGTATATATTTTAGACATTAGACACTTATCAGTTATATTATACCCAAAGATTTTTTCCCACTCTGTAAGTTCTCTCTTTACTTTTTTGATGAAGTCTTTTGAGGAACTTAAGTATCTAACTTTTATGAGGTCCCAGTTATCTATTTTGTTTTCTGTTGCTCATGCATTCATTGTTGTATTTGATAATCTATTATTGAAGAAAAATAGGTCCCAAAGCTTTGCTCCTATATTTTCTTCCAAGAACTTTGTGGTTTTAGATTTAACATTGAGGTCCTTGATCCATTTTGAATTAGTTTTTGTGTATGGCGTGAGATATGGATCTTGTTTCATTTTTCTGCATGTGGAAACCCATTTTTGCCAGCACCATTTACTGAAGAGACTGTTCCTTCCCCCACTGAATGGATTTGGCTCCCTTGTTGAAAATCAGTTGGCCATAGATGTTTGGATTTATTTCTGGGTTTTCAATTCAATTGCATTGGTATGTGTCTATCATTAAATCAGTAGCAGGCTGTTTTGATTACTGTGGCTGCGTAAAATGTCTTGAAGTCAGGAAGTGTGAGGCCTCCTACTTTGTTCTTCTTCAAAATTACTTTGGCTGTTCATGGTCTCTTGTCTTTCCATACAAAATTGAGAATTAGTTTTTCCATTTCTGTAAAGAATGCTGTTGGAATTTTGATTGAGACTGTGTTGTATCTGTAGATTCTTTTGAGTAGTATTGCCATCTTAACGATATTAAGTCTTCCAGTCCATGATCGTGGAACATCTTTCCACCTATTTAGGTCTTCTTTAGACTCTTTCTGGAGTGTTTTATAATTTTCATTGTATAAGTCTTTCACATCCCTGGTAAATTTATTCCTAGATATTTTACTATCTTAGATGGTATTGTAAATGGAATTGTTTTCTTAATCTCCTTTTCGGATTTCTCATTGCTCATGTACAGAAATCCAACTGATTTTTGCATGTTGATCTTGTATCCTGCAACTCTGTTAAATTTCTTTATTAGTTCTAGGATCTTTTTAGTAGATTCTTTGGGACTTTCTATGTATAGAAGCATGTCATCTGTGAATAGAGATAGTTTTACCTCTTCCTTTCCAATCTGGATACTTTTTATTTCTTTTTCTTGCCTTATGAACTTCTGTGGCTAGAACTTCTAGTACAATATTGAACAGGAGTGGTGAGAGTGGGCATCCTTGTCTTGTTTCTGTTTTCAGGGGGAAGTTCTCAATCTTTCTCCATTGCGTATAATGTTGGCTGTTGTTTTTCTCATAAATGCCCTTAATCATGTTGAGGAACTTCCCTTTTATTTCTGTCTTGTTAAGAGTTTCCATCAAGAAAGTTTGCTGGACTTTATCAAATGCCTTTTCTGTGTCAATCGAGATGATCATGTGGTTCTTTCCTTTGTTCCAGTAATGTGAGGTATTACATTGACTGATTTTCTAATGTTGAATGAATGTTGCATTCCTGAAATGAATCTCACTTGATCATGATGTATAATTCTTTTAATATGCTATTGGATTCTGTTTGCTGTATTTTGTTGAGAATTTAGGCATCTATATTCATAAGAGATATTGGTCTATAGTTTTCTTTTCTTGTGGTATCTTTGTCTGACTTTGGTACCCAGGTAATGCTGGATTCATGGAAAGACTTAGGGAGTATTCCTTCTTCCTCTATTTTTTTGGAAGAATTTAAACAGGATCGGGATTAGTTCTTCTCTAAACATTCACTATAATTCCCCAGTGAAACTGTCCAGTCCCCAACTTCTTTTTGTTGGGAGGCTTTTTATTACTGATTCAATCTTTTCTCTTGTTATGGATCTGCTGAGGTTTTCTACTTCCTTTTGAGTCTGTTTAGGAATGCTATATTCCTCTAAGGGAGACCTGACTAAAGTGCTTAGCTGCTAATTTAAAGGTTGATGATTCGAACCCACCAGCTGCTCCATGGAAGAAAGATGTGGCAATCTTCTTCTGTAAAAATTATAGCCTTGGAAACCCTATAGGGCAGTTCTACTTTGTCCTATAGGGTTACCATGAGTTGGAATCAACTACAGCAATGGATTTGGTTAATGGGTATGTGCCTTTAGGAACTTGTTCATTTTATCAAAGTTATCAATTTTGTTGGAACACAGCTGTTCATAGTATTCTGTTATCCTTTTTACTTCAGTTGGATCAGTTGTAATGTCTCCACTTTCATTTCTTATTTTGGTTATCTGCATCTTCTCTCTTTGTTTCTTTGTCAGTCTGGCAAGCAGTTTGTCAATTTTATTGATCTTCTCAAAGAACCAGCTTCTGTGTTTGTCGATTCTCACTGCTGTTTTTCTGTTCTCTGTCTCATTTATTTCTGCTCTGATCTTTTTTAATTTATTTTCTGCAATTCCATATTAATCTTAAAGGTTGCTACAGGATCTACATTTTGGAAAATGTATGGAAGTATTATGGAGATAATTGTGAAGAAACTTACTATAGAAATTCTACTACCATCTCTATACAAGAGAATCCAAAATTTTCCATCATTAGCCCTGATCCCTTCTTGGAATTCAACCTCAAATTTCCAACAGTCCGAGGCAGCTGCACTGGTACACCCCGCCCTTACCTCTACTGTGTGGTCCAAACTGGCCACACTGTTGGCCCCATCTCTACCCCACCACCCGCTGGTCTCCTCTCCCTCCTGGGGGCCCCTCTCAGTGCCCCAAAGTGTCCCCTTCAGGAAGCCCAGGAGTCATCTCTGAAGTCATTTTCTCCTCCTGTTTCCACAGAGGGTAAGTCCTGGCCTTTATTTCTTTGAAACTTCCGTTTGTGACACAGGAACTCTTCAGTCAGATTTTAAGAGATCTCTTCTATACGTTTCTATCAGTTCAAGCATTTGGCATGTACCTGGTGGTATCCACTGTGAATTTTTTCCCAAATGCCCCAAATGCCCTCAACATGGACCCTGCCCTCCAGATAGGCTCCCATCCCCATTGCCCTCAGCCCCTGCCCATACCAAATTTCTCCCCACAAACTCTGACTTTGTCCCTGCTGCCCCCTTGTCTATTTTGCTCCTTTTCCTCTTTACCACCCTCTTATCCAAGTCCCCCCCGCAAGCCTCCAAGGCCCAGCTTAGACTTTGTCCTAGATATCTTCCCATTTTCTAGAATTCTGATATGGCTTTACTCTGTAGCACATGATTTGGGTGTAGGGAGCCAACGTTCCCTCAGTGCCAACATGCACTCTGCTTTCAACGAAAGATTTTGCTTATGTTTCACGACAGCCAAGGGAGGCAGGCATATGTATTACACTAGTTACAGTGGAGCCTCTACAGCAGGAGGTCAAGGTCTAGACCTCAGTCTCTGAGCTTGCAAGCCAAGTACGTTTCAATAACCCAGTGCTTGGGCTTGTAATTCCCTGAGGGGTGGGGTGAAGATGACACAGGCATGAGGGACTGCCAAAACACCACAAACCATTTGCTATGAGTCTGTTCCAACTCATAGCGACCCCATGTATGCAGAGTAGAACTAGGTTCTGTAGGGTTTTCAATGACTGACTTTCCAAAAGTAAATTGCCAGGCCTTTCTTCAAAGGTGCCTCTGAGTGGACTCGAACCTCCAATGTTTCAGTTAGCAGCCTTAACCTGTTGCACCACCTGGGGACACCCTGCCCCTTTTCCTACGCTTCCCGACTTTCATCTGTTTCACTGTCAAGCTGCCACTTTTATTCATTTCACTGTTGAGATCTGAACAATGACAAGCTTAAAAACTGCAGTTGGGAGTCCTGCCACTTAGTGACATGGGTTTGGTGTGTAGCCTCTGTGGAGTACGGGACCCTGTTCCCCTGTCCTCATCTCGAGGGCACATAGCGCTATCCAGGAGGTACCACGTGTGTGTTGATTGTTATTTGAGCTGAAAGTGGAGGAGAGAAATGATGACATCCTCAGGCACTCACACCTAGAAACACAGGCAGTGATGGGGCGGTGCTCATGTGGGGAAGTGTTTCCAAGCTTCAGCCTGATTCGCTGTCAAGCAGCCTGCTCTGTGGAGGCTGAATGTGAAGCCACACACACTCACCCACAGGCACTCACACATTCACTCCCACACACACATGCACACGTGCGCCCACATACGTACACACACCCACATGTACACTCATTCGTCCACCCTCTCACACACACACTCACTCTCATACACTCACCCACAGACACACATTCACTCCTACACACATATGCACACGTGTGCCCACATACGTACACACACTCATGTACACTCATTCATCCACTCACTCACACACAGACACACAATCACTCACTCGCTCTCTCATACACACCCACACCCACACACGCCTGGGAGTGCATTGATCTCCACGGACAAGGAGGTGCCCCAGACCGTGCCTCCCTGAGGGCGGACCAGCATCACCGTTCACCCTCTTGCCATGCTCACATTCACAAGATAGCTGATAGTTTTAGCGACCATTTACTCATGCCAAACCACTCTAAGCTCTTTCTAGATACCACCTATGTAATACTTGCCACAACGTGGGGGGAGAGATGAGGTCTACTCCTCATTCTGCCAATGGGAAAACAGTAGGGTCCCATGGCTAATAAGCAAAGGGGCCAACCTCCAAACCCAGGCAGTCTAACTTCAGAGTCCCCGTCTTAAAAACAACAAGGCACCACCCTCTGAGAGCCTGGTGCCGTGCTTTACCCAGGAGAAAACGGAAAAAGAAAAGGGAGGTGAGCGGGGAGGGTGGGCACCATTTGGTGTGAATATTCCAATTGCCTGACTCTCTGACGCAACACCAGTTGTACCATGAGTCAATAAGGAAGGAAGACATGGATCGAAAATATACAGGACCTGCACCACGGATATAAAATTATTTTTTATGACCGAATAGTGGAGCTATTGAGACACTCAGGTACAGAACCCATGTACTGGGAAAACTGTGGGGCTGGCAAAGTTTATTCAGGGACTCTCTTTACTTCCTGCAGTTCTTCCCCAGGCACCTCCCATCCCACTCTCTGTGCAGAACCAGGTGGGGAGTGGTATTTGAGGAAGTGGCCCCATGAGCCAGATTGTTGGGTCTGATCCCCTCCCTCTACTTACCAGCCAAGAGGCCTTGGATGCTTGGACCTTGGACACTCAATCTAGCTGTGCCTCCATTTTCTCAGCAGTAAAATGTGGTCAACATAAAATAAATACTGTTTTCAGTGTCTTACTGATCATGATGACTCAAAGGCAACTGGTTTTGCGTTTATGTGGTATATTTGTTACAACTGATGAAGCACTGTTGATACATCACTATCAACTAAAGTCCATGGTTTCCATTAGGGGTCACTCTTTTTGTTGTCGTTCTATGGGTTTTGACAAATACATAATGTCATCTGTATACCATTACAGCATCATACAGAATAGCCTCCCTGCCCTAAAAATCCTGTGTTCCACCTATACATCTCTCAACTGGGGAGGTTTTAAGGTTTATAAACAGAGTCTGCAGAGACCTAGGCATTATCTTATACTATTTCACAAATAGATAAGCTGAAAGTAGATACAATGCATTTACACACTGTGGCCTAAGCATAAAGATCCCAAGGTTATAAGCCTGGCCTTCACAGCTGTCTACATCTGCGGTAGATGGAGTCACAGCCCCAGCCACAAAGGGGTAGGTTTTGACACGGATCACTTCATGTAGTGCGGTCTTGATCATATCAGGGGAATTTTACACTTTCCCTCTCTGTAATGGTTCAAGTGAATCTGAGGAGAGAAAGATGGGCCAAATTGTTACTGCTTTGAGTGATGAGAAAGATAGAAAGTCATTAATGCTCACCACAGGTCCCTGTTAGAGAGTGACAGCGGCCAGATGAGTAGCATGCAGTGTCTTACTGATGTCATCCTTGTCACAGCTCTCAGAAGTACATCTTATCCCCAAACTGCGAAGAGAACATTGAGACCTGGAAAATGAAGTAAGTTAGTTAATGCATTCATATGCAAAAAATATGTAGTAAGCCCAAAACGCATGCCTAGCCGGGTTTGAGGCCCTGCATAAACATTGGTGACTAAGTGACACAGCCCCGTCACCCTTTCAACTAGGGATCTTTTTTTAACCAACAGAATATTTTTATTAGTTGCCCATTTGGTCTCCTCTACTTGATTGACTAAGAAGCACGTCCCTCAGGTGTGTTATTGTTTGTTTATAGCCTGTCTAATCTTTGGCTGAAAGGTGGCCTTCAGGAGTGGCTTCAGTTCTGAGTTAGCAGGGTATCGGGGGCATGGTCTTGTAGGTTACTCCAGTCTCTGTTAGACCAGTAAGTCTGGTCTTTCTTTGTGAATTTGAATTTTGTTCTCCATTTTTCTCCCACTCTGTCTGGAATCCTCTATTTTGGTCCCTGTCAGAGTGGTCAGTGGTGGTAGCCAGGCACCATCTGGTTCCTTGGGGCTCAGGCTGGTGGAGGCTGTGGTTCATGTCTGTGGTTTGCGTCTTTGGTTTTCTTCTTTGTGCTGAACGTGATGGGACCAATAGATGTATTTTAGATGGGCGCTTGCAAGCTTTTTAGTCCCCGGACGCTACTCACTAAAGTAGGATGTAGAACATTTTCTTTATGAACTATGTTATGCCAGTTGACCTAGATGTCCCCTGAGACCATGTCCCCAGGCCTTAGCCCTAGTAACTCAATCCGTCAAGGTGTTTGGATGTGTCTAGCAAGCTTCTATGGCTTTGCCTTGGTCAAGTAGTGCCGCCTTCCCCTATATTGTGTTGTCTTTCCCTTCACCAAAGTTAACTAGTCTACTACCTAGTTAGTGATTTTCCCTCCCTCGTAACCATCAAAGATTGTTATTTTCTGTGTGCAAACCTTTTCTTGGGTTTTTATAATAGTGGTCTCATACAATATTTTTCCTTTGGTGATTGACTTATTTCACTCAGCATAATGCCCTCCAGATTCATCCAAGTTGTGAGATGTTTTGCAGATTCATCATTGTTCTTTATCATTGTGTAGTATTCCATTGTGTGTATGTATCATAGTTTGTTTATCCATTCATCTGTTGATGGGCACTTAGGTTGTTTCTGACTTTTTGCTATGGTGAATAATGGTGTAATGAACATGGGTGTGGATATATCTATTCGTGTGATGGCTGTTACTTCTCTAGGATATATTTCTAGGAGTGGGATTGCTGGATCATATGGTATTTCTATTTGTAGCTTTTTATGGAGGAGCTAATCATTTTCCATAGTGATGCACCATCTTACAGTCCCATCAGTAGTGCATAAGAGTTCCAATCTCCCCGCAACCTCTCCAACATTTGTTATTTTCTGTTTATTTGTGCCAATAATGTCAGGATGAGACGGTATCTCCTAGTTTTGATTTGTACTTCTCTAATGGCTAACGATTGCGAGCATTTCCTCATGTGTCTGTTAGCCACCTGAATGTCTTCTTTGGTAAAGTGTCTGTTCATAGCCTTTGCCCATTTTTTAACTGGATTGTCTTTTTGTTGTTGAGGTGTTAAAGTATTCCACAGATTTTAGAGATTAGACTCTTGTTGGATATGTTGTAACCAAAAATTTTTTCCCAGTCTGTAGGTTCTCTTTTTACTCTTTTGGTGAAGTCTTTTGATGAGCAAAAATGTTTAATTTTTAGGAGCTCCTAGATATCTAGTTTATCTTCTGGTGTTTGAACATTGTTAGTTATGGTTTTATTGTATTTATGCCATGTATTAGGGCTCCTAGCAGTGTCCCTATTTTTCTTCCATTATCATTATCATTTTCAGGTTTTATATTTAAGACTGTGATTTTGAGTTAGTTTTTGTGTATAGTGTGAGGAACGGGTCCTGTTTCATTTTTTTACAGATGGACATCCAGTTTTGCCAGTGCCATTTGTTACAAAGACTGTCTTTCCCCATTTAATGGACTTTGGTCTTTTGCCAAAGATCAGCTGACCATAGGTGTATGGATTTATGTCTGGGTTCTCAATTCTGTTCCATTGGTTTATGTGTCTTTGTACCAGTACAAAGCTGTTTTGACTACCATGGTGGTATAGTAGATTTTGAGATCAGGTAGTGTGAGGTTTGCCCCTTTGTTCTTTTTCTTCAATAATGCTTTGCTTATCTGGGGCCTCTTTACTTTCCATATAATTGGTGATTAGTTTTTCCATCTCAGTAGAGAATGCTGTTGGTATTTAGATCGGGATTGTGTTATATCTGTAGATCGCTTTGGGTAGAATTGACATTTTCGCAATGTTGAGTCTTTCTATCCTGAACATGGTACGTATTTCAATTTATGTAGGTATCTTTCTGTTTTGTTGTCTTTTGTGCTTTAGGTGAAAGTTTATAGCTCAAGTTAATTTCTCACTCACAATTTTATACACATATTGTGTTGTGACATTGGTTTCAATCCCCACAATATGACAGCATCCTCCCCCTTTCCACCCTTGGGTTCCCTGTGTCCATTTGTCCAGCTGCTGTCCCTTCCTGCCTTCTCATATTGTTTTTGGATGTGGGTTATTCATTTGGTCTCTTTTGGTTTCTTCCAGTAGTATTTTGTAACTTTCTTTGTATAGGTCTTTTACATCCCTGGTTAGATTCTCAAGTATGTTATCTTCTTATGGGCTATTATAAATGTTATTATTTACCTGATTTCCTTTTCACAGTTCTCTATGTTAGTATATAGGAATCCAACTGATTTTTGTATGTTTATCTTGTATCTTGCTACTATGCTGAATCTATTAGTTCCAGTAGTCTTTTTGTGGAATCTTTGGGTTCTCTACGTATAGGATGATATCGTCTGCAAACGGGGATAGTTTTACTTCTTCCTTTCAAATTTCAAATTTCTTGCTTTATTGATCTAGCTAGGACTTCCTGCACAATGTTAAATAGGAGTGGTGATACAGGGCATCCTTGCTTCTTCCCATTCTCAGGGGAAATGCTTTCAGCCTCTCTCTGTTGAGAATGATGTTGGCTGTTGGTTTTGTATAGATGTCCTTTATCATGTTGAGAAATTTCCCTTCTGTTCCTATTCTATTGGGAGTTTTATCAGGAATTATTGTTGGACTTTATCAAATGCCTTTTCTGCATCAGTTGAGATGATCCTGTGATTCTTTTGTTCTATTTATGTGGTGGATTACGTTGATTTTCTAATGTTGAAACATCCTTGCATACCTGGTATGAATCCTACTTGGTCATGGTGTTTTCTTTTTTTGATACAATGCTGAATTCTATTGGCTAGAACTTTGTTGAGAATTTTTACATCTGTATTGATGAGAGATATTGGCCTGTAATTTTCTTTTTTTGTGGTGTCTTTGCCTGGCTTTGGTATCAGGGTTATGCTGGCTTCATGGAATGAATTCAGGAGTATCCTTTCCTTATCTATACTCTGAAATAGTTTGAGTAGTACTGGTATGAGCTCTTATCTGAATGTTTGGTAGAATTCTCCAGTGAAGTCATCTGGGCCTGCGTTTTTTTGTTTTTTGTTTTTTTTTTGGTTGGGATTTATTATTATTATTACCTCTTCAATCTCTTCTCTTGTTATGGATCTCTTCACTTTTTCTATCTCAGCTTGTTTTAGTTTAGGTAAGTCAAGTATTTCTAGAAATTTTCACATTTCCTCTAGGTTCTCAAATTTGTTGGTATGGTTTTTCATGGTATTCTGTTATCAGCCTTTTTAATTTCAGATGCGTTGTAATGTCTTCCATTTCATTTCTTATTTGGATTATTTGCTTCCTTTCCTGTTTTTCTGTTTGGCCAGTGGTTTGTCAATTTTGTTGCTCTTTTCAAAGAACCAACTTTTGGTCTTGTTGATTCTTTCTATTGTTTCTCTGTTCTCTGTTTCATTTATTTCTGCTCTAATCTTTATTATTTCCTTTCTTTTGGTGGCTGCTGGCTTCTTTTGCTGTTCTCTGTTTGTTCAAGTTGTAGGACTAACATTTTGATTTTGGCCCATTCTTCTTTTTTGATGTGTGTGTTTACTGCTATTGACCTCTGAACACTGCCTTTGCTGTGTCCCAAAGGCTTTGGTATGTGTTTTTATTCTCATTTAACTCTAGGAATGTTTTTATTTCCTCTTTGATTTCTTCTATTACCCAGTGGTTTTTAAGTGAAGTGTTATTCATTTTCCATGTATTTGAGTTTTTTTTCCTTTTTCTTTCTGCTATTGATTTCTCCTTTTATGATGCTGTATCAGAGAATGCTTTATATTATTTTTATGTTTGGATTTTATTGAGGGTTGCTTTGTGGCCTAAAATGTGGTCGATTTTGGAGAATGTTCCTAGTGTGTTCTAAAAGAGTGTAAGAATGTATACTTCACTGCTGTTGGGTGGAGTGTTTTATATATGTCTATGAGATCAAGTTGATTGATTGTGGCCTTTGGATCTTCTGTATCTTTGCTGACTTTCTTTCTAGATGTTCTGTCCTTTATTGAGAGTGTTGTGTAGAACTCTCCTACTATTATTGTGGAACTGTCTCTTTCTCTTTTCAGTGCTGTTAGAATTTGTTTTATGTATTTTGGAGCCCTGACATTGGGTGCATAGATATTTATTAAGGTTATGGCTTCTTGGTGGATCGTCCCTTTAATCATTATATAATGTCCACTGTCTTTTACAGTGGATTTTTGCCTTAATGTCTATTTTATCTGAGATTAGTATTGCTAGTCCTGCCTTTTTTGGTTACTGTTTTCTTCGTATATTTTTTTTCCATCCTTTGATTTTTAATATATTTATGTCTTTGTGTCTAAGGTGTTTCTCTTACAGACAGCATATTGATAGGTTGTGTTTCATGATCCATTCTGCCACTCTGTCTCTTTACAGGTGAATTTAAGCCATTCACATTAGTGTGATTATCAATAGGTATGAGTTTATTACTCTCATATTGTGCTTGTTTGTGTGGTGCTGACATTTTCTTTGTTTCTGTTACTTTCTTGTGCTGAGTTCCTTTTGTTTATAGATTCTTCTCTTTTTTTTTTTTCTTTCATTATTATAGATTTTGTGTTTACTGGAACTTTATATTTTTCTTCTTTTTTATTCTGATGCGTAGGTTTGTTGACTTTCTTTGTGGTTACCTTGAAATTTACCCTTATCTTCTTAAGTTTGACGCAGTCTTTTATTACTTGGTGTCTTGGTTATCTAGTACTACTATAACAGAAAAACCACAAGTGAGTGGCTTTATCAAAGAGAAATTTATTCTCTCACAGTCTGGGGGGAATAGAAGTCCAAATTCAGGGTGCTAGCTCCAGGAGAAGGCATTCTTTTTCTGTCAGCTCTGGAGGAAGGTCCTTGCCATCAATCTTCCCTGGTTGAGGAGCTTCTCAGTGCAGGGACCCCGGGTCCAAATGACACACTATTCTCCTGGCTCTTGTTTCTTGGTGGTATGAGGTCCCCCCATCTCTCTGCTCACTTCTCTCTTTTATATCTCAAAAGAGATTGACTTAAGACACAACCTAATCTTGTAGATTGAGTCCTGCCTTATTAACATAACTGCCGATAATCCCACATTATTAACATCATAGAGGTAGGATTTACAACACATAGGAAAATCACAACAGATGACAAAATGGTGGACAATCGCACAATACCGGGAATTGTGGCCTAGCCAAGTTTACATACATTTTTGGGAGACACAATTTAATCCATAACTCTTGGTATCACCTTGACTTTCTCTCCATTTGAAAGTTTTATACCTACAC
The DNA here is from genome assembly GCF_000243295.1 of Trichechus manatus latirostris. Lineage (NCBI taxonomy): Eukaryota > Metazoa > Chordata > Mammalia > Sirenia > Trichechidae > Trichechus > Trichechus manatus. The sequence goes on along the minus strand of NW_004444056.1, from coordinate 7,089,990 downwards.
TGTTTACTCCCCCTTTTATTGTTTTGACATTGTCATCATTACAGATTGATGTCTCTGTTTCCCTGTTTAAAGTCTTATAGTTTTGTTGTATTATTGAGAGTTCTTTACCTAGGTTGGTCTCTGGCTGATCCTGCCCTGTGTCCTAGTCTCTCGTTGTTGTTGGTTCTCGTCTCTGTTTTCCATCAGCTTTCTTCTTCTATTTGGTGTTTGATCGAGTTCTTTATCCCTTCATTTGATGCTTAGGGTTCCAGGATTGACATTTGTATCTATTTTATTTAGTTTTTTGGGTCTTTGCTGCAGAGGAACAGCCTGATGTGTCTGTCTAGGGTGCCATGTTAAGCTGATGATATCGTGGGCAAGATACAATGAAGAATTTAAAATATAAAAATTATACAAATTGAGACACATCTTATTAAAGACATGAAGAGTATAACGAACGAATACAATAGAGAGGAGCTGAGATGAGGCCTCTTCAAGAAAGAGATTAGCAAGGGATATTGGTGATGGCGGCAAACATGAATAATATAATTGGTATCTCTAAATCTTACATGTGAAAAACATTGACTAGGCAAACGTTGTGTTATATATACATTTACAACAGTGAAAATGAAAAGAAAAAGAAAGGGATTAACGTGCCAGAGTGGAGAAAGAGGAATGTTTTGGACCAAGGAACAGATGGCAACTGGTAAGCTCTCCTCCCATAGCTCACTGTTCTCTGAACCACACCAGTGGTCCTCAAACACAATTGTGCATCAGAATCACCTGGGGGCTTATCAAACACAGACTGCCGTCCCCTCTCCCCACCCCCTCAGTTTCTGACTCAGCAGATCTGGAACAGGTTCTGAGAATTTGCATTCTTAACGAGTGCTCATCTTACTACAATCAAGCTAGTCTCATCTCCCAATTCCCCTTCCTCAGTTCAGAATTTCCGTCTGAAACGCCAGAATATGGAAAGCAGTGAATTTGAATTTGAGGTAGGTCAATCTTTTTCCAGATTGAAGAGCCACATGCCATGTCTTCCCGTTTGGCTGGGTGAGCGGCTTGAGTGGACCCAGGAGTGCTTACAGGACATGAAATGAATAGTTGCCTGCCAGGAGCACCTTCCTGGGATTGATTACTTCATCGGGCAAGACATTAGGGCTGCCCTAGCTTTCCAGGAACCAGCCTTTTCTCCTGGCATAAATATAGCCATTCCTCATAAACCACTTAGGGCGTCCCAGCTCACATCAGGAACGATTAGCCATGTGAAATGGATGCTTTGTTGGTGGTTAGAGGAAGTGGATGGAAGGAAGTAACCAAGGCCAAAGTCATGCTTCCCTTTGTTATATTTCTGGGAAGGAAAGCACTTTTAGCCCTTGGTCAGCAAGAATGAATACCCCAAACGAAGGATGTGCTAGGATCTGGGGTTACAGCAGCAGGGACAGCCTGTGTGGCAGCACCCAGACAGTGCACTCACCATGCAGGCATTTCTAGATGCTTTCGAAGGAGAAAGAATCCTGCATGCCCAAGGCTGCTGCCTCCAACGTGCCGGCTCTTTGTGGGACGTGAAATGTCGATGGCCTGAGTCAGGCTTAGAGAGATTGTCTGCATAAATGTGTTGCGGCCAGTTCTGGGAGTTGCCAAGCCTGAAGCCCTTTCTCCTCATCCTTTTTAAGCACACATTTCTTAGGGTTCACTGCCCTGCATTCAGTACCCTAGACTTCTCTGATGCTTCAACCCCCATTCGGCTAAGGAGTGGACTGTACCCCACAAAGGACATGTTCCTAATGTGACACTTCCCATGGCATCCTCCAGCTCAGGGACATTCCACTGGCAGTGGGGATGAACTAGTGAAGACGGAAATAGGGGTGTGCTTCCTGCTTTACTTCAGTGCAGGTGAGACGGTGGTTCCGTGCTCAGGAACAGAGTTGTGGGAGAGCTCAGGGGAGGGTCACAGGCCTCTCCCTTTACCAGTACCCCAGCGATGGTCAAGCAGGCCAGGCTCAGGCACTAAACAAAACTCAGCTGCAGATCCAATGGTGGCAATCCTGTATAAGGGATGGTCACATGCTACTTGTTTCAGAACGCTCCGATTCCAACCACATGCACTGTAAGTACTGCTGGCCTGGCCGTGTGTGGGCACGGGGTTCCTCGGGTGGAGGGACATTCTGCCCTCCCTTGGGGACAGAAACATATCTGACCACTGAAACCCCTCGATGCTCTTCGCCTGGAGCTCCACTCTCGGAGACTGGGATGTGGACATTGGCAAGGTCGGTGTCATGGCCCTCACCAGCACCTGAAGAGTCATGGACGTGGATTTTGGGTTCTTCTGTGTTGTCCTGAGGGGTTTTGTCTCTGCTTCAGCAGGTAGTGTTTCTCCTCATGACTAGAGACAAAAAGCAAAAAGTTTCAGAGCATCAGGGCAGGAAGAAGATGGAGCTGGGCTCCCTGAGGCTCCCTGCTGGGCTTGAAGCTCCACCCTTCTCCCAGTCCCCACCACCGACACGTTTATAAGGGCTGCCCCGGCAGAGAGGGCCATGCTGCGCCTACCTCAGGACCCTGGTGTCCCCTGGACCAGCCTTGCTCACGCTCTGAAGTGATATACTCTGGAGCTTTCTCTCCAGGGCATCTACATGTTAGCCTCCCTGCTGTTGGGGCTGTTGATGGCCCCTGTCAGGGGTCACCTCCAGGCCAGCAGAATTCTGCAGTGACCACCACTGGCTGCCCTCTGGGTAAAGCCTACTCTCCCCACAACTGCTGCTCCCTCTGAGTCTGAACGGTTCTCCATGTAGTTGTTCTTGCAGCCCTCAGACCCCAGGCTAACCTCGGAACCCCTCCTTGAGCAGCTCCTTGCCTTGCTTCTGGACGCCCTCATGGGGCAAAGCCCACTTTCCCACAGAACCCTCCCTTCCTGGAGATCTGACCCATCAGTAGCCACCTCGCAACCTGGCCTTGCAGCTCTGGGAGGCCCCACCCAGAAAAAAAGGCAGAGTCAGCCGTAGGGCAGATTCTGGTCCCTTCCTGGAAGAGAGGAGCCCCTGGGCATTTTTTAAATGGTAGTTTCTCCAGCTTAAAGATGAACTGGGGTTCCAGTCTTCCCTGGTCAACCTCCAGGCAGAGACCCAGAGCCAGAAAAAAAGCACAGAAATTGAGGGCAGTGGGGGTTCAATAGTAGGATTCTCACCTTCCATATGGGAGACCGGAGCCCTGGTGACTCACTGGTTAAGAGCTCAGCTGCTAACCAAAAGGTTGGCAGTTGGAATCCATCAGCCACCCCTTGGAACCCCCATGGGGTAGTTGTACTCTGTCCTATAGGGTCTCTCTGAGTCAGAATTGACTACACAGCAACAGGTTTGGTTTGGTTTTTTTATACAGGAAACTGGGTTGATTTCCAGCCGATGCACTTCACGCGCGGCCACCACTTAACTGTCAGTAGAGGCTTTTGTGTTGCTATGATGCTGAACACGTTTTAGTGGAGCTTTCAGAGGAAGACAGATTAGGAAGAAAGACCTGGTGACCTACTTCTGAAAATGAGCCAATGAAACCCCATGGATCACAATGGTCTGATCCCATTATATATGGGCTTGCCATGAGTCTAGACTGATTCAGTGGCTGCCAGCAACAATAACAACCTGGAGGCAGACCCAATCTCAGACTCCTCACTTCAGGCGTCTCTCTGTTACTTCTCAACAAGCACTGGGTCAACGACAAGGTTTCCAATACATGTCTCCAGTTCCCAGCCAGCAAGGAAGCCCTTGCCTGGCTATAGATGCTCAGTGTGGCTGAATATCTGAAGGCATCTCTTCCAGATCAACCAGGATGGCACCACACACAGACTCCTACCATTCTGTCTAATGCATGACTGATGACCTGAACTACTTATTAAAAGAAAAAACAGATTTCCCAGCACATTTCAAAGTTGAGAACTCTCTCCATCACACGTACGCTATTGTTCTCTGCAGCTGGATTGGGAAAGAAAGCTTAATATCTTGGAACCTGCATGATATCTGTACTCTGTGACCATATAAAGTACATCTGGGGAAAACGTCATAAAGTTGTTTAACTATACGTCAATGTTAGGTGTCTTCCGTGCTTTCTGACATTCCAGGACAAATCCCTGGTGGGTTGCTGCTATGCACTGCAGTGAGCACGTGGGCCCACAAGCCCTGCCTGTGAGAGCTGAAGTAGATGGCCAGGCCTTTCTTCTGGGGTGCCTCTGGGCTGACTTGGACCTCCAACCTTGCAGTTAGCAACCAAGTATGTTAACCGTTTACACCACCCAGAGTCTCCTGGTTTTACAAAGATGCTGCCAACTAAGTGATCTGCCCAAGGAGAAGAAACAAATCCCATAGGGCAGAAGCAGTGAACACACTGCCAATTCACCTGCACCCACCGCTGATGTGTGTGAAGCAGCCTCAATGGATTTGCTGCATAGCAATGGCCTTTGCACACCCACCTGTGGAAGCATCAGTGAACCTGAAGCAGGTGTGTTTGGGCCCTTCCTTAGATACTCTCCCTCACTTGGCCTTGAGCCCCTGGATGACTTTTTGTGACCTCTGCTGGCCATTCACTTCCTGACACAGTAATAGAGAGTACTTCGTCTCTCTTTACCACTCTTCAAAGTCCTCCCTTTAAAGAACAGAATGGTTCAGCTTCATCTGCGGGTTCCACTCCCCCGGTCCCTGATCACCTCGTTTTTGTCCCTGGTCAACATCCTGCAGAAGCCGATGAGTCAGGAAGAGAGGCAATTAGGTATAATGTGTTTTCTGCTAATGCTTCTGGGGACCATACAGGAGTAACAGCAGCCAAATGACATCCCCTCTCTGGCTGTTTATCACTTCCCTCTATCGAGTGTTCCCCCAGCTGTGGCGGCTGGAGTTCAAAGCTGTCCCCTTGCAACAAAATGTATCCTTGGAGGGTTCTCTGTGGAACTATTAGTGCCCAACAGCCTGTGGGTTCCTCAACAAATACAAACCTGCCGGAAAAGGCAAGAAATCCTCCCTTGCACTCGTGGCCCTCCACCTTGGGGCTCACAGCCTCGCCTCTGCAGAACCAGGCGAGTCAAATAATGTTAGTGTTTTCATACCTGAGTCAAACATCTCTGATCGACGGACTGAGTCTGAAGTACAATTTGCAAGATGCACGGCCTCCAGACTTGGAGCCCCGTCTCCCACCTCTGCGAGAGCCATCTATCTGGAGTCATCTATCTGTCTGGGTTACCCGATCTCTTAAACCAACAAGAGGCAAAAGGTTACAGCTTGTGTTGGAGCTGGGGGAGACAGAGCCATCTGTCAAAATGGAATTTTGGAATTGCGGCTAGACACAGCTCACCGAAAACTGCAATTAGTGGGGGAGACAGAAAAGTCCTGTAACCCAAAGCCTGCTTTCTGCAGGGTTGGCTGAGCCACACCCACCATGCCTGAAACATCCCAGGAGACATAACTGGGGGCTTAGATCACACAGGCCCTGATCTAGGCCCCCAGTGACAACCACTGTCAGACTGTCTGGCCCACTGAGGAGGTGGCCAATGGAATAGCTGAGCTCTAGATCAAGCTCCTGGGTGGGTGCAGAGGCAGCTGGCCCTGGGCGGGTCACAACGTGTCGTCTCTCAGTGGGTGCCAAGCCTTTGAGGATAAGCCGTCTTGATTGCACAGACCTCGCATGTGGTGAAACAATCTGCTTGCAGTTGCTTGTGGCGGTTCCTGGCGTATACTCAGAGGAATGCCCATTTATTGTCGGTGGTCATTAGCCGAGAGATTGCTTCTTCATAATTCAGAGAGGGGCCACCTTGAAGGCATAGGCTATTTTCCTTCCTTCTTAATTCTGGATATTAATCTCAGACAAAACACAGAAGTGATCACAGGCAAAGTGCTCTTAACCAAACAGAACCATGTAAAGAATGTTTTCTTGACAGAGCTGGGCTTCCTAACTGGACTTTGGAGGGAAATTGAGAGAGTTGCGAGGCATTGCAGCAGCGTAGTGCTCACAGCATAAAATGGAAATACTAAGTTCCTGCTTATCCATCATTTTGGTAGATGGTATCTCCCAAAGATGGCCACACCAATATACGTCCCATTCTACATACTCTTCTTACAATATGGCACTGGGACTTCTCCACTGAAGAGGGGGCACTATATTCTAACTCTCTCAACCAATAGGATATAGCAGAACTGATAGTGTGTGCCTTTTGAAACCAGATCATAGAAGGCATTACAGCTTCCATCTTGGTTTCTTGGCGCTCTCTCTCTTCAGGGCACTTGTGCTTGGAACCCAACAGCCATTTTGTGAGGAAGCCCAGCCACACAAAGAGGCCATGCTGAGTGTCCCAGACAAAAGCCCCAGCCTATGACCACCATCAACCACCAAACATACAAGTGAATGACTTCCAGATGATTCCAGCCTAGGCTCCGAGTCTTCCAGCTGAAGGCCAGACACCACAGAGCAGACACAAGCCATCCCCACTGTACCCTGTTTGAATTTCTGACCCAGAGACACTGTGAGACATAACAAATGGGTTGTTTTGTATTTCAGACACTAAATTTGGGGGAATTTGTTATGCAGAGCAGATAACTAATTTAACCATCTTACCTAAAATAGTCGGTGTTGGTCGGCCATCTGTCCTGGAAAGACTCCTTTTAAGGGACAGTGCATGGAAACCCAGCACATGGAGGAAATCCAGGCACCAGCAGAAGGTGACAATCAACGGCAGGAGCAGGATCTCCATTCCTGGGCACCTCTTTCTCTCTACATGATTTTGTTCCACGGTAATTTGTCAAAACTGTGTAAGGCAGCAGTTGGGCCTGCCTCTGTGGAAATAGCAAAGAAAAAGCAAACAGCAGGGGGTTGAAAAACCGTACGGGGCAGTTCTACCCTGTCCTATAGAGTTGCTGTGAGTTGGCAGTGGGTTTTTTGTTTTGTTTCTTTTGAAATCTCTGGAGGGAAACACAGATATAATAGTTGTGTAATAATTTAAGGAAACAGGAATTGACAATTAGTCCCATTTCTCCAGCTGCCACTAGGTGCCACTAGGTGGGTTCCAACTGCAGGCGAGCGCAAACCATTTGTACCACGCAGGGTCCTCATTCAACTCATAACAGGGCTCAGTTGCTGTCTGCATCTCCCCAGGATCTCCATGGTGTCAGCCTTCTTTGAGATTCTCCATCTCTCCCGATGCCTCTGTTGTAATGTCACATATGTCCCCCATCCCTTACTTTTCATTCCTACCGCCATCAGCTGAGCTCCTCTGTCACCCCCGCCAGAGCCAGCCCTGCTGCTTCCAGAAAAACCACTTTGGACTCATCCACCTCTGCTGCAAAACAACTCTGTCTTTTGACTGACTCGTCTTCTACTCTCTGTCTGGTGCTGACTCACAGAGCCTTCAGCACCTCAGGGCGCCACCATTGAACAGGAGCCTAACTACTCATCCTCGGTCACCTTTTCTCCCTCCTCCTTTGCTCTTTCTTTCTGGCAAGGTCTTACCTCTGGTTGTCTGAGTCCCACCCCATTCTCTCAAGTCTTTCTCAACTACTTTTCTCTTTTTGGTCAACTCCTTGGCTACCCTCACCCCTGCCACTGAAGTGGTGGACTTGCCCCTTCTCCTTGCACTCTTCATTGGCTATCAAAGAATCCTCACTTGAGTATTGAACTCCACGTGCAATCTCTGCTCTGATAACCAGATTGTCATTCATTTAAAAGTAAGAACTAGTTGCCATGGAATCAACTCCTACTCATGGCAACCCCAAGTGTGTCAGAGTAAAACCGTGCTCCACAGGGTCTTCAATGACTGATTTTTGGGAAGTAGAACACCAGGGCTTTCTTCCAGGGCACCTCTGGGTAGAGTCCATCCTCTAGCCTTTCAGTTAGCAGCCAAGTGTGTTAACCATTTGCACCACCCAGGGACTCCCATTTAAAAGCAGAGGTTGTATTTTCACCTATATTTACAATCTTAGTTCTTAAGGAAGTACCTTCCACTCTGACAGTGCTCAAGAGTAATCCTTAATGAATTTACAAGTGGTTTCGCTTTGTGGAAAATTTCATGGATTTTTCTTTTCCTGAAAAAACTCCTGATCCATTAATATCTCTACCCAAAAAAAGCAATCAAAGTTATGATCATCTCCAAAAAAATAAAATAAGATAAAAGCTTGATTTTGCTTCAAAGATTTAACATAAGGTTTGAATTATGTGTCTGCTTCATGTCTTCAGTTGTAGAGGTATTAATTAATCTATTCTCAATTGGCTATGGCCCTGCCATATGTTACAGTAAGCATCTCCATCTGACAAGGAAACAGGACCCCATAATGTCAGTGAAGCAATCGGGGGAACTGACTAAACAAAACTGAAGTCGTAATTATAAGCTCATTCAGCATTTTCTCCTAATGGCACTAAGCAGCCCCACCATATTAGATTCCATGCCTCATTACCCAGCCCCAAGTATAAGGACAGACACAATCATGGGAATGTCTGCATTCTCTGGATGCTTAAGCTCTTTTTATTTTTGTCCTCTACAGACATTAAAATATTCCATACCACGAATCTTTGAGAAGAAATAGAAGAGGTAGAGCCAAATCATAAGTTAGTCATCATCAACCAGAAATGAAATCCAAAACTAAACCAGTTGCCATGGAGTTGACCCTGACTCGTGGTGACCCCTTGTGTGTCACAATAGAACTGCGCTCCGTGGGGTTTTCAATGCCTAAGTTTTTGGAAGCGGATCACCAGGTCTTTCTTCTGAGGCACCTCTGGGTGACTCAAACCTCCAACCTTTCAGTTAGCAGCCAAGCGTGTTAACCATTTGCACCACCCAAGAATGCCACAGAAACAAGATATTGCTTTATAAATCCTCCACCAATCTTTGCTTTAGAGCCATCTTTGCTGCCAAGGCACCCACCACAGGCTCTTCCACGAGCTGGCTATCAAATGACACAAAAATTGCCTGGAGGGGACATGATGGGCCTGGGAGACCAAACAGCTGCACAACAGGTTCGCAGGGAATGGTGCAGGATTGCATCTGCTAGAACACTTTTTTTGGAAAAAGTGACACTCAAATTATATGTGCTTCTCTCCTGCATGTCCTTCCAGAACACCATTCCCTGAGAGCTGATACCAATCTGATCACAGTTGCAAACCATCGCTGATTCCAGCCAATGCATTGTCTTTTTTTTTTTTCCTAAATTTTATTTATTTTGTTGCTGTTGTTGAGAATACATACAGCAAAACGTACACCAATTCAACTTTTTCTACACGTACAATTTAGTGACATTGATTATATTCTTCAAGTGGTACAAGCATTCTCACCCTCCTTTTCTGAGTTGTTCCTCCCCCATTAACATAAACTCACTGCCCCCTAAGGCACCTATCTAATCTTTTGAGATGGTGTTGCTAATTTGATCTCACATAGATAGTTCTTAAAAGAGCATAATGCGCAAGTATGCCTTTTTTTACTAGTTAAGCTAAACTACTTTTCAATGTTAAGGTGATTTCGGGGATAGTTTTGGTTTAAGGTTTAAAGATTATCTCAAGGCAATAGTTCAGGGGTTCATCCATCCATGGCTCCACAGAGTCTAGAGTTCACGAGAATTTGAAAATCTGTATTTCCACCTTTTGATCAGGATTCTTCTATGGAATCTTTGATCAAAATGTTCAGTAATGATAGACGGGCACCATCTAGTTCTTCTGGTCTCATGGCAAAGGAGGCAGTTGTTCATGGAGGCATTGCATTATCTTTTTAATTGAAAATTTTCCAGAAACCCCTTAGTTGAAAGCAATTATAGTGCCAGGAAGAGAATATCCTCAGAGTATCCCAAGCACATCTGTGAGGGATCAAGGGAGTCCTGTCTTCATGAGAATAACAACTCTTCTCCAGCAATCCCACCCCACTGAAGGTGATCAGGGCAGGTAAAAGACCTGGGGCAACTCCTGGGAGTTCTCTTCTTCGGGCTTAATAAATTCCCTGGACTATGTTCTCTCTTTGCCCTTCTCTTCTTTCCAAAAGTAATGGAAATATCACAGAGATAAATACCTGCTGTTAAGCTGGCTCCAGTTCATGGTGACCTTATATACAACAGAATGAAATGTTGCCCAGTCCTGGGTCATCCTCATAATTGCTGGCATACTGGAGTCCATCTCACTGAGGGTCTCTCTCTCCCTTGTTGGCCCTTTACTTCACCAAACATGACGTCCTCCTCTAGTGACTAACCCCTCCTGACAGCGTGTCCAAAGTAAACGGCTCGAATGATATTCTGTTGTGATCCATAAGGTTTTCATTAACTGATTTTTGGAAGTAGATCACCAGGACTTTCTTCCTAATCTATCTTAGTCTGGAAGCATCATTAAAACCTTTCCACCATGGGTGACCCTGCTGGTATTTGAAATACAGTTGGCATAGCTGCCATTGTCACAGCAACATGCAATCTGCTACAGTAAGACAAACTGACAGACAGGTGGTAGGAAATACCACAAGTTGTCTCAATTAGCTTGGAGTTGTTGGTGGCTCCTGTCTTATGCTCTCTGTGTCACTGTGGATTCAATACTGAGTTCTCGGTGGGTGCCGTGCCTAGAGGCATCGCTGTGGGTTTAAATTTCCAAATGCTTGGGAGAAGGCCTGAGCTTTGCTTCCAGGTATAGGACACATTTAAAACGACTATTCAGAATTTAAGATTTGTATTTCTTTTCCAACTCTCAGTCTGTGATGTGTGGAATGTGCACTGGGTTGAAATTCGGATTCTTGCAGTAGCTAGTAGCCAGACCTCTGATGAGTCATGCACCTCTCTGTGCCTCAGTTTCCTTATCAATTAAATGGGTTTAATAACAATGCCTACTGCACAGGCCAGTTGTGCGATTAAGAAAGATTAGCATAAAATGCTTACCCAGCTGTAAAGATAAACCATAGTCTACTGATAAAGACAATGTATATTCTCCGATGCTGCTTCCTGATGAAAATGACCGGGCTGACCTTCTCTGTTGACACTGTGGGAGTAGCTGGCCCAAGCTCGCCAATGCAGACATCATAACAGAGGAGACAGGAGCTGAGCAATGAGACAAATGGGCTCTGGGACCAAAAGTGGAGGTGCAGGAAAAGCGTGAGGAGGCACAGGGTGCTGGCCACGGGGTCTGCAGGAGCCCCAGTGGAATGAAGAGTATCAGGAGTGGGGTTTCTCCCTCCTGTTGGGGCCCGGATATGGGGATTGGACTGTGAAACGTTGGCTCTTCTGAAAACAAGATGTAGCTATCTTAGCCAAACTGGTTTTCCTCTCCTAGCTCAGCAGTGTGACAGCAATCAACGGGGACCACATGGGCAAAGCCTGACATCCCTCCATCCCTGTTGCTCTTCCCTTGCCTGGCTACAGCGCTCTGAGCTCCTGATGGCCTCATTCACTCAGGATTTGTCTGCGTTTCCTGGTGCTGCTGTAACACAAACACCACAAGTGGGTGGCTTTGAAGAACAGGAATTCATTCTCTCACAGTTCTGGAGGCTAGAAGTCCAAATCTGGGTCTTGGCTGGGTCTACTCCTTCCTTGTCAGTAGCACCAGGCACTCCTTTGTTCCTTGACTCGTCTCGGCCTGCAGCCAATCCCCACATGGCACCTGTCTTTTCTGGTCTATTCTATGTGCGTCTATCTGGTCTTTTTATAACTCAGAAGCAAATAGGTTTAGGACCCCAAACGGGGTTACATCTGCAGGGACAGGGGCCAGAATTTTACCACATATCTCAGGAGGACACAATTCAATCCACAACAGTACTGGTTACAGAACACGGGGCAGACAGAGAGCCGATCCAAGGCTGAGGCAGCTCAGACCATCCTCTTAGTCATCCAGCTCCGGAGAGCAGCAGTCTTGGGGGTTGCCTTGCAGGTGACAACCTTCTGGACAGATCGATAGCACTCTATGAGTTCACCAACTATTTGCTTCAGGTAAAGCGCTTCTTCTGATGCAGAGCAAACCAGGCAAGAGCATAAAAGAATATTGACTCAGAGACATAGCTGCAAGCACCTGACCCTGGGACTTGACCCCCTTTCGGCTTCCCATGCTTACCTTGTACCCCAAAACATCATGCAACCCCTGAGAAACTGAGTGCCTCGCCAGTCACAGGAAGGTACCTTCACGACTCTGTATGAGGTCACCTGGTGCCACAGCGACAGCTTTCCAAGAAAGGGCAAGAGATTGGAGCCAGCGTCAAGAGTGGAAGCAGGCAGAAGCTTGTTACGAGCGTTTTCACACGGGGAAGACGGGGCTGAAGCGCACAGAGTCCAAGGTAAACAGACACACAGGAACCAGTTCTCACACACACAACACTCTCTATGGCTGAGTTCAAGGGAAAGGGAAAGGGGAGCTGGGCCCTCTGCCAGAGGACCTCAGCCAAGTTCAGTCACTCAGAAGAATCAATCTAACTTGCGGCCTTGGTTGCAGACACCTTCCCAGGACTGCTCATCCTTCACGCAGTAAAGACACCTGACCAGGGATCTGGTGGGAAAGCAGGGCAAAGAGGAGAAGAAGATGCTCATCAGCTTCAGGAGAAGGAGAATCAAGTCCTGAGTCTTCCTGCATCATCTTTTCCAAAACTGACAAACAATGCAATACAAAATCCAGGAGTTGCTAAGATTTTGGGAGCCTGGCTTTGATTTGTCCACTTTTTAAGGCAACGCCAAAGTGCTGACGTTGCCCTTGCTATTCCTATGGGAACAAAACGTGGGCCACACACATTCAGACACAGAGCCAAGCTGAGAATTAGAAACAGAGGCCTGTCATCTGCTCATCCCCAGACCCTTCACCCCATGCAGTGGAGAGGATGACCCCAGAACTGTGGTTGGGGCAGCTCCTCTGGTTTCATGAGCACCCCCTCTTGGCATCACTACCCTTTGGAGTAGCATCGTGGACAAATTGAAAATGGCACACGAAACAGCTATGTGCCTTTCATATCAAAGGGTGTCTCTAACAAGACTTTGAAAGGAAGGATGGCACTGCACAGCGGGAAGAAATGTGCAGTGACCACCGGGCCTTGCACAGACATTCCTTTCTCTGATTCCACCCAGTGTCATCTGTGCATTCTCTGGAGTCGGGCTGCCTCTGAACGCACTAAGAGATCCAGAGAACGGAGCCAGGTTAGAAGGGAGGGCGCCTGGTCACTAATGCAAGTCCCAGTGATTTCCTCCTTCCCCCAGGCCCAGTTTTCCTGGCTACAAAACAGCAGTTCCCTTGACTGACTCATTAATCTGGAAAGCCCAGCCTGGCTTTAGCCTCTGACCATAATGAAGAGAGAGCTTGCCAAGGGCTTCAGCAGCCCTGAAGATGAAAGGCCGATGCAAATATGAAATACGACACACAGACTAATAAAAGAATGTGTTCTTTTCGAGGCACGTTGCAGAGAATTGCCTTATTCAAAGGCCCAGAACGACTTTGGCAAAGTGACTCTCTTTTTCCATATTTGGCCAGAAGCAGGGGTTGACGAAGCAAATGCTACTGTTTTGAAATATGTGGGCTGTTATTTTTGCAAGACAGTCTATCTGGTCACACATTCCACAGCTGATATTAAATACTATTAAATGTCCACGTCAGAAAATTTGAAACCAAAATTAGGGTAGCAGTAATTAAGGAAAGCTGCGCTCAATCTGGTGCATTGGAGGCAGGAGGATGGGTGAGAAGAGGTGTGTTATTAACAGCAAGCAGGGAATTGGCAACCAATACTCGTCATGCAAATAACCCACCAGGCTCACGCTGGAGGAGGAAAAAGGAGGAGACCATGATAGGATCAGAACATCTCTTTCTGGTGCCTACACAGAGCTGAGGGTGGATCCGGCTCCAGCAAGTAATTCTTTTAGGACTTTCTGTGGATGGCTTTGAGTGCAGTGGCGGGTCAATGGTAGAATTCTCACCTTCCATGCAGGAGACCCGGGGTCAGTTCTCAGCCAATGCACCTCGTGTGTAGCTACCACCCATCTGTCAGTGGAGGCTTGTGTGTTGCTATGATGCTGAACGATTTCAATGGGACTTCCAGACTAAGACAGACTAGGAAGAAAAGCCTGGTGATCTACTTGTGAAAATCAACAATGAAAACCCTGTGGATCACTACAGTCCAATCTGCAACCGATCATGCGGATGGTGCAGGAAGGGGCAGTGTTTTGTTCCGTTATGCATGGGGTCGCCATGAGTTGGTGGCCCACTGGATGGCAGCTAACAATGGACAGCTTTGGCTGGTGGCTGGAGATTTAGAGGCAAAGGAGTCCCACGCACTTGGAGTCCATGAGCCAACAGGCCATGCAAAGACGCTTACACATTTCAGGGCTGGTTTCTCTGTTCATGTCCAATCTAGTGCTTAGGGACAGGGACCCATGCTGATGCCCAAGGGCAAAAAGCCCACTTCCTTTAAGGAAGAGAGCAGGCCTGACCACATGCCCAATAAGGGGCAACCCTGGCCTTTTTGTTTTTCTTGCTTTTATTCCTTTTTCTTTTTTGTTGTTGGTGTTGTGCTGGGTCTGTTTACAAACAATGTATTCTGTTTAACCAAATATTAAACATGGAAACCATACATTAAAAAAATGCATTTTCTATATTCCTAGACACATTTTAACATGGCATCTGAATCCAAAATGGCCCAAATTAGATCTGTTTTTCGAAGTCCATTTTTTTTTAATGGAGTTATTGAAGGAAATTCATAGGCACAATTTTCCCAAAGCAAAAATTTAACCTGGTAGGTAGCAGCTGGGTGGGAAGGGGTGTCCTATCTGATGCCCTGGTGCTTACTTTGGAAGGTGGGGTTGGAGGTCAGGTCAGGGCACAGTGGTGTGACTGTCACCCCAGCTGATGCTGTAACTCTGGACCCCAGTGCTGCCGCCCTGCCCGCTGCAGCATGGCTGATGTCAACAGAGCACCCGTACTGTGATAACATGACTGTCATTTTTCAACCTTGTTTATGTGTGAACAGGGTTTAGCGGCAGATGTGATGTGAATAAGCAAAACAGACGGAGGTGTAGGTCGTCACTGCCTCCTCCCCACTGAGACGAACTTGGCGGATGCACACTCTGCTCTGGTGCGTCCCAGGGTCTGGGCAGGTGGGAGCTGTGAGAATCTCAAAAATCTCTGTCTAGTCATGATCCCCATGCTACTGGAGAGCATGGTACTTTCTTGGGTTTTTGTTTTTTCTCAATAAATAAACATCAAACAGGGCTTTGGAACAATTCTAATGCACCTCTGGAAAGAGAAAAAGGAAATTCCCTCCCTACAAGACAGTCTCGTGCAAAAAAAGCATTATCAATGCCCCACGTTGCCAGAGTTGGATTCAGACTTCCAAGTAAAACGCACGGTAGGTCACCTGCCTAAATGGCTGTTAGCTGCCCTGAAGTTGTCCCCTGACGCATGGTGACCCTACACACACTGAAATGAGATGCTGCCTGGTCCTGCACCATCACCATCACCAGTGGCAGATCAGACCACTATAATCCACAGGGTTTTCATTGGCTGATTTTTGGAAGTAGATCACCAGGCCTTTCTTCCTAGTCCATCTTAGTCCGGAAACTCCACTGAAACCTGTTCAGCACCATACCAACACACAGGTCTCCACCAGACATGTGTTATTTAACTGCTGGCCGGAAATCGCCAAGCTTCCTTAAAAGCGAGGGTAGGCAGTGGGGACAAGACTGCCGTGCAGGACTGCAAAGCCCAGCCCATTTGAAAGGACTCGACTTCCAAGGCCCTGGGTCCCTGGCTAGGTTGATGTTTGCACAGGTTGTGGTTGCAGTGAATGATGAGATGGAATAGAATTCATTGTGAGGCAGAAATTGGAGCCTTGGTGGTGCAGTGAGTAAGCATTTGCCTACCAACCGAAAGGTCGGCAGCTCGAATCCACCAGCAGCTTCTTGGAAACCCTATGGGGGCAGTTCTACTCTGTCCTATAGGGTCGCTGTGAAATTGGTCAATACTTTGCTTCTTTATAACTTCAAATATCAAAATTTGGATCCGAGACTCTCCAGCTCGGCTGCACATCAGAAGTCCCCAGGCAACTTTGCAAAGTCTCAATGCCCAGGCCTTGCCCAGACCACCAGACGGGAACCTCAGGGGCAAGGCCTGGGCATCAGCATTTTTTAAAACCTTCCAGGTTATTCCAAGCACATCCAAGGTTGAAAACCACCACTTTAGATCTACTTTTATTTAGATCCCACCCCTCTTCAGTATGGTTTCACAAGGAAAATCAACAAACAAGAAAAAAAAAAAAACCCACACATTTATAAGCAGGTTGAGCTCTCATAGGATCAAGTCAAACCTAGAGGAAGCAAATGACTGACATTTCCTGCCCTCAAGCCCCCTTTTTTGGATGAGCCACTGCTGCCTCCCAAGTGGCCCTCCATTCCTGCAGCACAGCCCCATGTCCTCATCCTTAGAAGGCCACGCATAAGCTCAGCTGGCTCTGTACTCCTGTGCCTCGTGGGCATGTGGTGTGAGGGCTGAAGGACACTTCTCCCCAGCCTCCTTCAGCTCTCAGATCTGCCTCTGTGGAGAGCCACGGAGGGCGCCCACCTCCATCAACAACAGTTAAACACCCACCTGAGGACAGCTCTATGCTGTACAAAGCCAATTAGGCAGACCAGGTAAGGGCTTTGCTCTGTCCTTGTGCTCGGGAAGCACTGCAGCCAACACCCACGTTTCTGCTCTGAGCTTCGCAGTGAGCCCAGGCACAGCCTGCCACAGACAAGGGTGAAGAGATGACAGCAGTCACCATCTGAACGCACACTACGTGTCATCTGCTGTTGTGTCGATTCTGACACATGATGACCCCCTGTGTG
Organism: Trichechus manatus latirostris; assembly: GCF_000243295.1. Classification (NCBI taxonomy): domain Eukaryota; kingdom Metazoa; phylum Chordata; class Mammalia; order Sirenia; family Trichechidae; genus Trichechus; species Trichechus manatus. The sequence continues at coordinate 7,073,239 of NW_004444056.1, read as the reverse complement.
TCAGAGCAGAACTGCTCCACGGGGTTTTCAATGGCTGGTTTTGGGGAAGTACATTGCCAGGCCTTGCTTGCGGAGTGCCTCTGAGTGAACTAGAAGCTCCCACTTTTTGGTGAGCAGTCCAGCACATTAACCTTTTGCACTACCCAGAGACTCCCGTTTGGGTAATAATGAATAATAAACTGAATATGAAAACCAAACCTGGAGCCGGCCAGTCGATTTCAACTCATAGCGACCCTACAGAACAGAGTAGAACTGCCCCATAGTGTTTCAAGGCTGTAAATCTTCACGGAAGCAGACTGCTGCATCTTTCTCTGGTGGAGCAGCTGGTGGGTTCAAACTGTCGATCTTACAGTTAGCAGCCAAGTACTTCACCACTGTGCCACCAGGACTCCCTAAACTAGCTTGGAGTCATTGCTGGTTCTGGCACAGACCAGCCACTGTGAGCCTCAGCTTACTTACTTAAGGAAAAAGGAGGTCCAGCCTTTGTTCCCATACGACTCTGGGATGGCCATGACCTCCGTATTTGGAGTCTGCCTCCCCAGCCCCCGACACCTATGCCTTCTCCACCAGCACCTCCCCTGTCCCTGGCACCCAGCTTCCAGCCAAGCCACCAGCACCCTCTTACTAGGTGGCCAAGTTTCCCCAAAGCTCCCTGCCCAGGCAGATCCTTGCCCTTTGAAACCTCTCTTCTCCTGCCTTTCTTTGATCTCAGAGTGTCTGTTCTGTGTCCAGCCCCCAGGCAGTGATCTGATGGACTACTTTATACTCAGGTGTTCATGACTAATCACAGTGATTAGAGCCCCTTGAAAGAGTCCGCCCTCACTAGTTACAGCTGGGGAAACTGAGGCCCAAAGCACTAAACCCACATCCCTTACCATATACCCACTATTCGAGAATCCGCTTCCCTTGGCAACTACTCCAGCTAGAGTTTGCTTTTGGTGCCTGAATCTATTATCCTGCTGAGAACCACCTCATCTGGTGTGATTAGAGGACAGGCATTTTCAGGAGTGAATCTGGGCAGGAGCTCCTGGGAAGGGCCCCGTCAACTCTGAGTCCTCGATCCTGCTTCCGATCAGCCGGTCAACATAGTTGTCATGGTTTGAATTATGTCCCCCCAAAAATGTGTGTATCAATTTGGCTGGGCCATGATTCCCAGAATTGCGTGGTTGGCCTCCATTTTGTGATTGTAATTTTATGTTAAAGAGGATTAGGGTGGGATTGTAACACCACCTTTCCCAGGTCGCATCCCTGATCCAATGTAAAGGGAGTTTCCCTGGGGTGTGGCCTGCACCACCTTTTCTCTCTCAAGAGATGAAAGGGAAGCAAGCAGAAAGTTGGGGACCCCATACCATCAAGAAAGCAGTGCCGGGAGCAGAGCACGTCCTTTGGACCGGGGTCCCTGTGCAGAGACGCTCCTAGTCCAGGGGAACACTGATGAGAAGGCCAACAGCGAGAAAAAGCCTTCCCCTGGAGCTGACCCCCTGAATTTGGACTTTTAGCCTACTTTGACTGTGAGGAAATAAACTTCTCTTCGTTCAAACCATCTACTTGTGGTATTTCTGTCATAGCAGCACTAGATAACTAAGACAATAGTCATTGCATGCTTTTCCCCAAATAAAAGGAGATGAGCAGCTGGCTCTGCACCCCACTAAATGAGAGACCTGAGGTCTCCCCCTAAAGCCTCCAGGTCAGAGCAGGGACCAGACACTGACCTCAGCCCTGGGCTCCTGCTGCCAGCCTGCAGAACTCGGTACAGAGTGTCCCTGAAGACCGGGAGAGCCCGAGGGGGCAGGCCTGGCTTCCCCAGCAAACCCCGTACTGAGAACTACAAGGACTTGGAGCATTCCGGGCCAGGCTGCTCCAGCCGCTTTGCGTCTGCAAATCAGGCTGAGGAGTCTTTCCCACGGGCAGGCATGCGGCCCACATGTGTTTGCAAGCAGGGGCGATTGCACAGAGCCCGGATCAAACACATCTTTAAACTGGGAAATGTCATTAATAATCTGATTTTTATCTTCATAGGGCTGTGGCCCCCAAGGTATCAAGCTTACATATTCTCGCATTTCAGTCAAGCTTCCTTCCAGCACTCACTTGACATCATGTTTAATCTTCGCACATCAAAGGAAAAGGCTTCGGCTACATTTGTTGGCTACATTTCTTGCTAGTGTTACCAGCGCCGGAATCCCTCCTGCCCTGAAAAGAGAAGCCACTGCGCCTGGTGGTGGAATTCCACTGCCTTCCCACCTCAAGGCCCTGAGAGATGCTTCAAAGCCATTAAAATGAAATAAGATAAAATAAAATGTAAGGAGGGAAAGCAAAACAGTAAGGTTTTGTTTGTTTCCAACACGTTCCCTATTATTAAAATTGTGGAAGTCGGGGCCAACATACCGTGGAGTCTCCGCATATTAAAGTGCTGCTATATTTTACTCTTAAAATAAGAGCACAGCATGTTATGTTTCTGGAGCCTCTTTGCTCCAAGGAGCTCAGAATATCCTAGGAACTTCTGAAGGATACAACATGGTGGTCAGTAGCAGCCACTCAGTTAGGCAACGTATCTGCTCAGAATTGGCGCAGTGGAAGACAGGCCCCTTTTTCTATCAGCCCTTTCTCGGGCTGCGGCCGTCACATTTGAGGGACACTGTCCACACACTGGCCCCCCACCCAGGGGGACCACCAGACTACAGACAGCAGAATCCTGGTCCCCACATTCCCATCACCCCCCCTACACACATTTCTCACCTCCTGGGCTTTGTTCCCCATCTCTGCACAGCTGTGCATCCAGGGCCTTCTCGCCTTCCACGTCCAGCCCAGGAGCGCCCCTCCCCACAGACAGACCCCTCCTCTTTGTCTACACTCCTCCAGGAGAACTGGTTAATGTACGCCCCAGTCAGGCTCACTGCAAACAGCTGAGTCTCCTCCAACAACGTGCGCTCCCCAAAAGCGGGGCCTGTATGTAATAGGATGGTGATATCGAATGTGCAGCCCAGATGTCAAGGTGTACTAGGTGTGACTCACCAGGAGTGAGGCAGGTGGCCACCTGTGCTGAATAGTCAAAGCAAATGGTAACGCAGCATCTCACAATCTCTAACCTTCCCGCCCACCTGAGCAGGAAGAGGACTTGGTGAGGGGACTTGGGCCCGAAGGAGGTGGTATGTAGGGGTGTGTGTGGTGGGGGTGTGACAGTCCCTACTGGAGGCCGAGTGCCTCTGAGAGCTTGACATGGGCTCCTTACAGTCTGAGGACATGGGGGCCTGGGGTCTAATGGTGTCCTCCCCCAGGAAAATTTAGGGAATAAGAGATAGCAGGCTGTCTTCCACATTGGGAAGAGGGAGCCACAAGCCGGGCTGAACATAAAAGCCTAGGCCCCCAGATCTGTTGGGGCACAGATGCAAAGTGAGGGAGAGTTTCCCGAGGACCATGTGCGGGCCTGCAGGTCACATGGGGGCAGTCCCTATAGGGAATAGAAGTGCATCAGCATGAAGCAACACCAGGAAGGTGCATGGTGGGAGCTGCCAGACACCCCACACAGGCCCCCTGAAAGAGTCCCCTTTGCCCAGCATTAGGCTGCCGTGGGGCCACCTGCCAACAGTACCAGCTCAAGGGAGACCTTCGCTTTCTCTGCCATGTCTCCCTCACACTGTCTGGCCCTGCAGATTCAGGACCTCTCTAGGGAGTGTGGTGAGGAAGGAGCATGTGGAGAAAAAAAAAAAAAAGTGGCCCCCGCACCCCAGGTCCCCACCACTGACTCCCATCCTAAAGAAAGCATGACGTCACGATTAGCTAGGAGCAGACATGCTAATTTTTTTTTTAATGGATTGATTGTTCTGGTGACCTAAAGTGACTGAGGACCCTTTATTGCCTCAGAGGGCAGACCGGTCATGGGGCCTGCCTGAGTTCCCTCCCAGGCCGCAAGGACTACCCTCCGCTGAGGAGCTTCATTCATTTCAGGAGCCACGACTAGGTCAGTGTTTCGCTCCTAGCTGACACTCAGTGAGTATTTGTTGAAGGAACAAAAGTGTTCATATAAAAACAAAACCTCGGGCTGAGCCATATGCAAGATAGCACCTTCAGGGCGTTCATTTCTGAGGATGCACCACTCACCCCACCATGTCTCCCCGTTTGTTTCCTGGGCCCCTTGCACAGGGGACAGGCTCCTTGTCACTTCCTTCTCAGACACAGGCATAACTTCACACGCCCTTAGCGTTGCATGGATACCTCACATTTGGTATATCCATTCGTGTTGTGGCCAGGCTTCAACTCACCCTAAGGGAATAATAAGAACCACCAGTTACCAGTTACCATAGAGTTGACTCCAACTCATGGTGACTCCATGTGTGTCAGAGTAGAACTGCACTCCATAGGGTTTTCAATGGGTGGTTTTCCTCTAACTAGATCACCAGGCCCTTCTTCTGAGGTACCTCTGGATAGACTCAAATCTACCTTTTGATTAGCAGCCAGGCCTTTCTTCCAAAACACCTCTAGGTAACCTGAAATCTCCAACCTTTTGGTTAGCAGCTGAGCGTGCTTAACAGTTTGCAATACTCAGTGATTCCTCAACTCACCCTAAGGTCATAATAATAACAATCTCAGCTGTGACTTCCTGGGAGCTGACTCTGCTAGGCTCTGGGCTCACCCTGCGCATGCGCTCACATACCTCACCCCACGCTCAATGTGGGGGAGACAGTGCATCACCTCATGTACAGGGAAGAAGGTGGGCATGCCCTTAGGCATTTGACACCCCAGGGCAGGAGATTTTTTATTCTTTTTTCACTAGGAAATTAAACACTTTTTCATGTACCGGGGCTTCTTCAACAAATCCAGAATACCACAGTTCACCCAAACACGCAGTTTGTTGCTTTTTTGTTTTTCAATTTTATTATGCTAAAATGCATATAATAACATTGTTGCTGTTTTAACCACTTTTAAGTGTGCATTCCAGTGACATTAATTACATATACCATGCTGTGCCACCATCACCACCATCTACCTCCAAAACTTTTCATCACCCCAAAGAGAAACTCAGTACCCCTTCAGCAGTAACTCTCTCCTCTGCCCTCCCTCCAGCCCCTGGTAACTGCTAATCTGCTTTCGTCTATGCGCATTTATCTGCTCTAGATATTCCATATAAGTGGGATCACACAATATCTGCCCTTTTGTGTCTGACTTGTTCCACTCGGCATGTTTTCAAGGTTCGTCCATGCATGTATCAGGCTTCATTTCTCTTTATGGATGAATAAAATCCCATCCCACCACTCTTCTGTGAGTCTGTCCTAACATGATGGCTTACGTGTTGCTGCCATGCTGGAAGCTATGCCACTGGTATTTCAAATACCAGCAGGGTCACCCATGGCAGACAGGTTTCAGTGGCGCTTCCAAACTAAGATAGACTAGGAAGAAAGACTTGGTGGTCTGCGTCTGAAAAAACGATGAGTGAAAACCTTATGAATAGCAGCAGAAGGTTGTCTAACATAGTGCACGAAGATGACAATACAGAGCCCAAGGGGCAGTCTAATTTTTGTGTGGAAATCTCTAAAGATAATCAGCACCCTTATGGCCTATGGGGAGGAGAAGACCACTCCCACTGCCCCAGCCTTGTTGCCCACTACTCAAGGTCACACAGAGTAAGGGGCAGATCCAAGACTGAACCCGGTGCGTAGCCAAGGCTGTGGTCATTCACTCAGCCCCCTTAGTCTCCCCTGGAGGGGCCTGCAGACAGCTCCTGTTCAGATCTCCGTCTGGGGATAGCGCCAGGTGTACCAGAGAGTAGAACTCCAGGAGCAACCTCAGCCAAACAGGAGAGAAGTTGATGGACAGATGCCCCAACTTGCCCCTCAGGAGAACAAGGGAGGCGTGACCCCTGCAGTCTCCCAGGGGACCCTGTCTCAGTTTCCTAGTGCTGCCATAACACAAAATACCACAAGTGGTGACTTAAGAACAGAGATTTATTTTCTCATGGTTCTGGAGGCTACAAGTCTGAACTCAGGGCGTGGCTGTAGAGGGAGATCTTTCTTTGTCTCTTTCAGCTTCTAGAAGCTCTGCTGGCAATCCTAGCAGATGCATCTGTCTCTGTCATCTGTATGTGTGTCTTTTTATATCCTGTTCTTTGTATAACTCAGAAGTGATTAGATTTAGAACCCACCCTACTGGGGTATAGCCTAATTAACCTAACAAAGAAAACCCTATTTCCAAACAGATCATATTTACAGGTATGTTGTTAAAGCACTAGGTCGCTAACCAAAAAGTCAGAAGTTTGAACCCACCAGTCACTCCACGGGAGAAAGATGCGACAGTCTGCTTTCATAAAGATTTACAGGCTTTGAAACCCTTTGGGGCAGTTCTACTCTGTCCTGTAGGGTTGCTATGAGTTGGAATCAACTTGATGGTAATGGATGTTGTTGTTAGCTGTGGGGAAGTAGGTCCCCAACTCATGGCAACCCCATGCACAACAGAACAAATCACTGCCTGGTCCTGCACCATCCCCATGATCAGTTGCAACTTGGTCCATTGTGATCCATAGGGTTTTCACTGGCTGATTTTCAAAAGTAGATCACCAGGCCTTTCTTCCTAGTCCATCTTAGTCTGGAAGTTCTGCTGAAACTTGTTCAGTATCATAGCAATATGCAAGCCTCCACTGACAGGTGGGGAATTGAACCCAGATCTCCTGCACAGAAGGCAAGCTACCACCGAACCCCCACTGTCCCCTATAATTACAGGTATAGGGAGCAGGATTTCAGTATGTATTCTGGGGGACACAATTCAATCTATAATACCACCAGAGGGCTGAGCCCCATTGCCCACGATGGCAAACTGCTTGTTAACACACTTTCGTAACTCGAATTTCTTGCCTATCTCACTTCTCCACCCCTACCCCTACCACAGTCCTTCTTGAGGTGGCCTCCCAAATAACCTAGCTGCACCCAAGTCATGGTCCTGATCTGTTTCCACAGGAAACCCAAAGCAGTACACGTGATTTTCTCACTCTGTTGTCCACAGATCCTTGGGTCTGAAGATACATTCCAAAGGCCAGCATGCACTTTTTAAATTTGTGTTTTCTTTTCTATGATAATATAAGGAAAAATATTATTAAAAGCACACTCTGCATTATCTGGTGTAACTGAGCATGTCTGGGCAATCTCAGTGTGAGTTTGCATTTGGGTCGATACTGAAGTGAGGACCAGAAGGCACTGCTGTCATTGTCATGGCCAATGGGAAAAGCACAGAGCAAAGTCAATATGTCAGCGATGGGTCAATGTCAAGTGACCGCCAAACGATGCTGCTGGTGAGTGGCATGAAAAAGTGCTACCCAGCAGTTCAAAACACAGTGGAGGAAGTGAGGCACCAGGAGCATAGTCCTGTCACTCAGAGGAGCTCACAGTACAGCCGTCGGCACCACAGCCTCCTTGCCACCCACCACTGACAGTCAACAAGGATGTATCTGTCACGATCAAGTAATGCTGTCAGTTTGAATTCTAGTGATTTTAATATTTGTTTGCTATTAATTTATACATGTGTTTTGGTTTTGTAACCGTATCAATGCAACAGATATATTATGAGATTTAGTTTATACAAATGTCTTAGTTTGGGTTCCCGCTAAAATCCTGGGACTCTGGCTGTTGGGTGATCCCAGGAAGCACAGGTGCAGAAGTGAGGAAAGTGAGTCAGGGAAAGGCAAAAAATCCATAAAGCATATACTGAAGAGTAGGTTAGGAATAGAGGCCACAGGGCCTCAATCTTATTGGGGACCCTCCAGAAATTGCCGGAGTGGTAATTTGACCATAGCCAAAGGTGAACTCAGGTGAGCCCGACATGTATAAGGGAAATCATATTCAACATCATCTACATCAGCTTCGAAGGCCAAAGAGCCCTTGCTTCCCTTTAAAAGGGCCCTTAAGTGAGCACATCACACCATGTGGGAACGGGGCATTTCTCCCTCCCTGGAATCATAGCTCGGGCTCCTTTCTGACAGCAGGGTTGAATGCGAGTGGATCCAAGAGAGGATGGAGCTGGGTGCTGGAGGAGGTAGGGAAGATGTGCCCACCCAAACGGCCTCACCCACCTTCCCAGCTTGGCCCAGAGAAGGTTCTGAGGATGGTGGCTGGGCCTGGAAGAAAAAGGGAAGTCTGCTCCCGAAGAGAAGCAGGATGAGCTTCTCACTCCCCAGACCCTGCCTGGGGATCCCCAGGCCTCTCCTAATACAGTCTGTTATGGATTGAATTGTGTCCCCCCAAAATAGGTGTTGTAAATCCTAACTTCTATGCCTGTGATTATAATCTCATTTGGGAATGGGTTGTCTTTTTATGTTAATGAGGCAGGATGAGTATAGGGTGTATCTTGAGTCTATCTCTCTTGAGACATAAATGAGATTAAACAAGCAAGCTAGCAAGTAGAGATGGGGCAAGAGAGATGCCAAGACACATGGAGATCTCCAAGGAACCAAGAAGCAGAAACTGAAGGGACAAGGACCTTCCTCCATTGCCCACAGAGAGAGAAAGCCTTCCCCTGGAGCAGGCAATCTGAATTCGGACTTCTAGCCTCCTTGACTGTGAGAAAATAAATTTCTGTTTGTTAAAGCCATCCACAAGTAGCTTTAACTAAGACACCATCTTTGACCTGGAACTAGCCTGCAGGTGAGACGGTTCCAAGGCCCCCAAGTGAGAACTGCCAGGCCCAGGGGAATTTTGCTCCCATGAAGCATCCATCCCGTAGACAGCAAGTCCTTCCTTTGCTTGAACAATGTGGAGACCCATCTTGATGCTTTGGCCAAGCATCGCTCCTGACTTTAAGACTGACTGTTCCCTACTCTGAAGTCAGTTCCTGTTACCTCCTCTTGCCACTCACTTACTGGAGCCTGGAGGAATGAGGACAGCAATCAAAGGATCTTGGCCCATGCAGCCCAGTATCCATGCCCCATACAATAAGATGCTGCAGAAATCATCATCTCAAATGGGTGAAAAAAGCAAGTCTCAGGATCACCCTGTGACTCTCCAGGGTTACCATTTTTTACTCGTAACTCCTGACACAGTCGTATAAAAAGAAGTTCGAAAATAAGACTGAAAACCGAAGAGGGTGACCCTTGCAGCTCCTTCTCAGCTTCTCTCTCAGACTAGCCTTTGTTGTTCAGTCCAACTCGTGAGATCGGACAAAAAGGACATCTGGGATTTAGAAAAGACTGAGACTGTCTCACCTTCTCCTGTTCACTTGGTGTTTGCCTCCCAAGGGAGCATTCATGTTTGTGGAATCACAAAGTGTTGAAACTAGAAGGTGCCCACACATGAGATCTCAGGCTTCTGAGAACCAGGGCCATCCAAACCCACGTAGCTTACTGTCTACACTAACATGACTCTTCCAGGTCTTCTTTGGCATAGCTCTACTATTCCAGGAGACTCTGACCCAAGAAGATGAAAGCTGCAAATAACTTTTATTGTTCATTGGTTCATGCCAGGAACTTCCCAAAAGACTCAAGAACTTTTCAGTACAAAACCTCAATAGACAGTTGATACTCTAAGACCTTTGAACCCCTAGACCTCAAAGTCCTCACTTTGCTGCCTCCACCAACCCTGAACCATTATTGCTGGATCCTCACCCAGTCCTGACCATGCACACACAGCAAACCAGACCTCAAAGTCTCAATCAATTCCCAGGCATCCTTGCCCTTCCCCTCGAAGATGCTCCCCTAGCAGGTAAAATTCTTAAAGGTGATAGAGGCATAAAACCTCAGAAGTGAAGGAGTTCCCATTCCTGGATCCAAGACCCTAAGTCAAAGCTTTATGATAAGAAAAAAAACCATTGCCATTGAGTCAATTCCAACTCATAGTGACCCTACAGGACAGAGCAGAACTGCCCCATAGGGTTCCCAAGGAGCAGCTGGTGGATTCAAACTGTCAACCTTTTGGTTAGCAGCCGAGCTCTTAACCACTGCGCCACCAGGGCTCCACGCTTTATGATAGTCACCTAATAATCATACCCCAGAGAAATGTTCAGAGAAGTTTAACAGTTTTGCCAATTAATATTAAATTCAATATTTTTAGCAATGCAAACTCATCTAAAATCTAATATGCAAAAGCATGAGAACCTAGGGAAATAAGTAAAAGGCCTTGGTTAAGATTCAGGCCTCCTTTCTGTGAGGAGGGAGTGGTCTCCTTTAAGAAGTTGCCCCTTCTAGTCATGAGTAGCATATTTTGCAAGGACAAAACCGTATGGTTCTTTCTGAAAGGTGTGTCTTAGTCTCCCAATCCCAACTGCCCCTAACTCTGTAGTTACTCATATATCCTGCAGGAAGTGTGAGTGGGTGGCCATCTTCCCAAAGACCCAGAAAGTGATTGACTGCCTTCCTCACCCCAGGGTCTTGGCCAAAATGAAACAAAGCCTCCTGGGCCTGCTCAAGGCCAGGAATTATTCTGGAGGCCAGGCAGGAAGAGCTTCCTGGGCGGGGTTTCTCATTCCCACCAGGAGGGACCCTGGGGCTCAGTCAGAAACCAGGCGGCCCTTCCTCTGTGCTCTGTGGATTCTCAACAGGAGCCAGCAGCCTGTGGTGTTAGCTCAGGAAGAGTGAAGCTGCCCAGGCCAAACCCACACAGGGGGCCTGTGTACTAATGGTTTGGGCAGAGACTGAAAGACAGGAAAAGCATAGCGTTATTTTTAATACAATGGCAATTCAGCTGCATCAGAATGGGAGCCCAAAATGCAGTCTTTGACCAGTCTGTCTGTATGCATGTGTGTGCGTGTGTGTGCATATGTATGCATGTTATCAGACTGGAAGCGGGCCATGTCAGTTAAGGCAGCCCTGATAGATATGTTATGAAACCGTCTTCACTATTATGTGTTCTCAGCTGCTCTTTGCTAGGCAGTGTTGCTAATCTGAATACATGTTTTTAATCTGCCATTACTGGAAATTTTCCCCAAGAGGGATTTCCAGGTTAAGCTCTGCCTTGCCCGCTGATTCCATTTCTCTCCTCCTCCATCACGTACATTTATTTCTCTGATGCATTTCTTTCCCACTTTCTCACAGAGACGACCGTGACCACTAGCCCCTGGATGGGAAAAGCCCATGCTGATTTCTGAAACTATTTGTGTGGTCCATGGGAAGACCCGTTAGTGATCCAATGGCAGGGATGCTCCGGGGAAGGGGAGGTGCAGGGACCTGGGCTGTGGCTTCTCCCCTCCTCAATATGTCTACATGGGTGACATCAGATGAAAGTAAATTGACATTTATGGTGTCAGCTAGTGGTTCTCAAACTTGAGTAACATCAGACTCCCCTGGAGGGCTTGTTAAGTCACACATTGCTGGCCCCACCCAGAGTTTCTGATGGGAGGTGGGGCTGAAAATATGTATTTCTAACCTATCCTGGGGTGAGGTGATGGACTTTCCCAGGACTACACTTTGAGAGTCACTGGTGCAAGGTCAGCTAAAGACCTCCTCAGCTTGCTGGCCCCGAGCCGGATTCCAGTCCCGTCTCCAATCACAGATCATTTGTTGTGAATTCAGGCAAGTGTGTCAACTACACTCTGCACCTGTGTCCTTCGAGCAAACTGGGAGAACCTATACGATCTTTCAAGGTGGCTTTGAGAGCTGAATTGAAGAAAAGAATATTTAGAAGGAATTTGCTCCTTATAGTGCTCAATACCACCGTCTGTCTGTCAGCCTGTCATACCGTGGTGGCTTGCATATTGTGATGCTGGAAGCTGTACCACTTATATTTCAAATACCAACTGGGTCATCCATGGACATTGGGTTTCTGCAGAGCTTCCAAACTAAGACAGACTAGGAAGAAAGGCCTGGTGATTGACTTTCAAAAATTAGCCATTGAAGGCCCTATGAATCACAACAAAACACTGTTTGATATAGTGCTGGAAAACAGGCCGTCTGTATTGGAAGGCACTCAAAATATGGGTCGTGGCTGCCTTTGAGGTGGACTGACTGGGAGTCAAACCGAGTCCTCCAGCATGGAAGGCAAGAATTCTACCACAGAACCACCACTGCCCCTCCCCCCTTACAGACTACAGAGTTGAAAGTCCGTCCATATTTTGAACATAAAAACAGAACTTCCATAAAAGAGGGGGTAGTTCTGTGTGTAAGCTGGCTTCTTGGGAGGATGTCCCAGGGCCCAGAACACTGTCTTACAACCACTTCGGTGACAGTTCTCCTGCTCCAAGACCCGGGCATGAAATAAGCCTGCATAAACCTCTAGGAAAAGTTCACTTTCTAACAGGGAAACAAAGTCAGACTTGGTTCCCTGGAGGAATCTTGAGCCCCCGTCAAAAGCCTGAGAATACGGCCCAGGCTGCGCAGAGAAGAAGAGGAACGTGCTGTTGCAAACGGAGGGTCTGGAGTGAGCGCCTGGAGGACCGGCCGTCGGGGAGGGAGATTTGGACCCAGAAGTCTCCCGCACCCACTCAGCTGGTCAGTAAGGGAACGGGTGCTCCAACCCAAACTCCACCCTCACCCCGAGGTGGTGTGCCTAAGAACCTTGTCCTGAGAGGCTCGTTCAAGCGCTCCCCACCCCCACAGTTCCTGAGTCAGCGGTCTAGGTGGGCGGAGGTCCTGCATTTCTCACCAACGCCGCTGGGGGCTGCGGGGCTGCGGGGCGTGACTCACTTTTAAGAACCACTGTTCTAAGCTACTGGCATCACTGACTGCCTTCCAGCTGCCCGAAGAAGAGCCTTCAGTCCCCCAGGCAAAGCAGGAGAGCGAAGAGGAGGATTTCTGCGTTTCCTTGCCTGGCCCCCGCCCAGTCCTTAGCCTGCTCTAGACTGTGTGGCAGCCAAGGACGGACAGACAGAAACTGCTGCCTGGAAGCCCTCGGCCAGCGGCAGCCTGGGCCGCCCCACCCCTCTCGCCACCGCCCCCAGCTCCAAGAACCAGGCTCCCTGGCTGCTCAGTCACCCTCCCTCCCGTTCTGCTGCCTGCAGGGGGTCCCTGCCTCCCCAGCCCCGAGTGACGCACCCTCCCTGCCCTCCCCACAGTGAAGGACGCTGGTGACTCCGCCGGCCCTGCTCACCCACCTTCCGCTCGGTGTTCTCTCTCTCTGGCTCTGCCTCTCCGTCCGCGTTCCTCGGAGGACGCCATGCTGAAACCAGGCGTTTCTGAGCTGGAATGCTGAGGACTGCAGGGGGAGGGGGGGACAGACTCCGGACAGGACGCAGGAGAAAGCCAGGTGGGGGCCAGTGGTGC
>NW_004444056.1:6952759-7059971 GCF_000243295.1 Trichechus manatus latirostris | reverse complement strand
ATGCCAGGGCTCGGGTCTTAACTGCAGTCCCCGGGAGGCTGATGCTGTTAGCGCTGGGGAAGCTGAGGCTCGGGGGCTGAGGGGCCTGTTTGAGGTCGCAAAGCCGGTGCTGTGGTGGAACTCCAGGGCCCTGTGTTCTTGTTGCGCCGCTAAGGCTGAGCCCCTGGCAGGGAGAGACCCCAAAACAAGATGGACTCCCTGCCCTCAGGGAGCGCCTTGCAAAGTGTAGGGGCCTCGAAGGACTGGAGTCACTTGGAACGCTGGTCCTGCAGTCAGTGAGGGGAGGGCTGAGCTGGGAGGGGGTCCAACATGGACAAGGACGGGGAGGTCACCGGTCAAGGGGTGAGAGAGGCCTGGCCCGGGAACCACCCGCAGGAGTCACCGAGGCTGAGAAGGAAGGTCTCCCTCTTCAAATTGCTTCTGGAACCCAGGCCCTTCCCCAGTCAGGCCCGCTTGGAGGGGCCAGCCCAGAGCAGAGGACACGAGAGGCAGGGCCTGGGTGTGGGTCTCCTTCTGTTTTCTCAGCTCTGCTCTGTCCTGCTTTCTCCCTGCCCTGCTCCCCACTCTGCCTGCTCCTGTCCCTCCTGGGGGTTTCTGCTGGCAGAAAAGCTGGAATCTTTGCAAAGCTAGTGATCTGTCTCTGTGCCAAGCTTACTGGTGGCTGAACCTCAACTCAGGCCCCACCCATAGCCTCTCGGCCCCCTGCTGGTGTCCCCAGAGCCCAGCACTGGCCCCCTGCAGGCTGCGGCCCCTGTTCACTCCCACACCAGCAGCCCCAGCCCCACAGAGCGCACCTGAGCCTCCAGGGCTCCCCGCCCTGCCCAAGGTTCTCAGAAACGAAATCCCCCTCTGGGTGCCTGCCTGGGTCTTGGTGCCCTCCTGGGGACTCCTCAGAACCACAGCACCGCTGTGGCCTCCTTGGAAGTCTCATCAGCTGGGGCCCAGAGTCAAGCCACTCATGACATTTCCAGGCCTATCCTTCCTAAGTTACTCTCTCCGGCAGTGCTCCCCAGCCTCCCCCAGGGCTGGAGGGACGCCTGCGAGGTGGGTTTATCCTGTTGTCGCCTCCACAGTGTGGCAGGAGGATGCCTAACCTGGGGGAGGCTTGGCCTGTGCATGTTTAAAATGCGGCGAAAGGATGTCCTCGGAGTTAACGCTGCCAGCCAAGTCCAGCCTCCACGCCCAGGCCCGGGCTCCTGTGCCAAGCTGTGCCCACTGCCTCTCGCCTGAGCCACAATGACCTTGCCACAGAGTCTGGCTGCCCCACAGCCTCGGGCAGAGCAAGAAGCCAGGTCGTGGTTTGTCCTAATTCTGCTGTCCCATACATTTGGGTCGTTTTGTAATGAGACTTGAATAAAAATGTCGCCACATATTTTCTGTGTGTAAATCTTTTCTTGGGTTTTTACGGTAGTGATCTCCTCCTACAGTATTTGTCCTTTTGTGATTGACTTATTTCGGTCAGCATAATGCCCTCCAGGTTCATCCATGTTGTGAGATGTGTCGAGGATTCATCATTGTTCTTTATCTTTGTGAAGTATTCCATTGGGTGTATGTACCATAGTTTTTTCCATTCATCTGTTGATGGACACTTAGGTTGTTTCCATCTTTTTGCTGTTGTGAATAATGCTGCAATGAACATGGGTGTGCCTATGTCTATTCGTGTGACAGCTCTTATTTCTCTAGGATATATTCCTAGGCAGGGGATTGCTCAATGGTATGGTATTTCTATTTCTAGTGTTTTAAGGAGCCACGATGTTGTTTTTGATAGTGGTTGGACCATTTTACTTTCCCACCAGCAGTGTATAAGAGTTCCAATCTCCCCGAAACCTCTTCAACAATTGTTATTTTCTGTTTTTTTGATTAGCGCCAGTAATGTTGGGATGAGATGGTATCTCACTGTGGTTTTGATTTGCATTTCTGTACTGGCTAATAATTGTGAGCATTTCCTCATGTGTCTGTTAGCCACCCGAATGTCAACTGTGGTGGAGTGTCTGTTCATATCCTTTGTCCATTTTTTAATTAGATCGTTTGTCTTTTTGTTATTGAGCTGTTGAAGTAGTCTATAGATTTTAGAGATTAGACTCTTGTAGAATATGTCATATCCAAAAATTTTTTCCCAGTTGTAGTTTTTCTTTTTAATCTTTTAGTGAAGTCTTTTGATGAGCATAAGTGTTTAATTTTTAGGAGCTCCCATATATCTAGCTTATCTTCTGGTATTTGTGCATTGTTAGTTATGGTGTGTATTGAATTTATGCCATGTATTAGGACCCCTAGCATTGGGCCTACTTTTTCTTCCATGATCTTTATCATTTTTAGGTTTTGTATTTAGGTCTTTGATCCATTTTGAGTTAGTTTTTTGTGTATGGTGTGAGGTATGGGTCCTGGTTCATGTTTTCACAGATGGACATCCAGTTTTGCCAGCACCATTGGTTACAAGACTGTCTTTTCCACATTTAATGGACTTTGGTCCTTTCTCAAAGATCAGCTGACCATAGGTGGATGGATTCTCGATTCTGTTCCATTGGTTTATGTATCTGTCATTGTACCAGTATCAGGCTGTTTTGACTACATTGGCTGTATAGTAGGTTCTGAGATCAGGTAGTATGAGGCCTCCTACTTTGTTCTTTTTCTTCAATAATGCTTTGATTATCCAGGACCTCTTTCCTCTCCCTATAAAGTTGAGGATTAGTTTTTCCATCTTGTTAAAGAATGCTGTTGGTATTTTGATCGGGATTGCATTATATCAGTAGATCACTTTGGGTAGAACTGACATTTTCACAATGTTGAGTCTTCCTATCCATGAGCATGGTATGTTTTTCCATTTATGTAGGTCTCTTGGTTTCTTGCACTAGTGTGTTGTAATTTTCTTGGTATAGGTCTTTTACATCCCTGGTTAGATTTATTCCTAAGTATCTTATGTTTTTAGGGGCTACTATAAATGATATTGTTTTCCTGATTTCCTTTTCGAAGTCCTCATTGTTGACGTTTAGGACTCCAACTGATTTTTGTATGTTGATCTTGCTACTCTGCTGAATCTTTCTGTTAGCGCCAGTAGTTTTCTTGTGGAATCTTTGGGGTTCTCTATGTATAGGATCATATCATCTGCGAATAGGGATACTTTTTATTTCTTTTTCTTGCTTTATTACTCTAGCTGGGAATACAGCACAATGTTAAAATAGGAGTGGTGACAAAGGGCATCCTTATCTTTATCAAAGATAAAGACAGTGGAAGAGAGGTCAGTGGGAAGACAGAGGAGGTGACACGCTGGGCTAGGTGGGAGAGAAAAAGAAAAGAAAAAAACTGGTGGCGTGGTGTGGGCCTAGAGTGGGGGCACTGCAGACCTGGGGCAGTGGTGGGCCGTGTGCCAGTGGCTTTCTAGTCACGGTTGCATGGCGAGGTCGAGTGGGAAGGGGGCAGGTGGCATGCGAGGAGAGAAAAAGAAAAGGAAGAAAGGGGGAAAAATGGTGTAGTCGGAGCTGGTGGGTTGGTGTAGGGATGGCATACTGGGCTAGGAGGAAGGGAGAAAGAAAAGGAAGAAAGCAAAGGAAAAAACTGACACTATGGGAGCTGGTGGGTGGGGGCATGGCAGACTCAGGGCAGAGGTGGGCCAGTGGCACTCTAGCCAAGGTGTTACAGAGTGCCCCAAGGAAAGGGGTGGAGGTGGTGTATGGGAGAGAAGGCTGGCGTGTGGGAGGCATGTTTCTGTGGTTACTGGGTGTTCAGTCTCCTGTTGGGAGCTCTGTGATGTTGCCTTCCCCTACTCCTTGCCCAAGGTTCTTGCTGGCTGTGTTTCAAGATGGCAACACTGTGCCATGTTGGTTGGCAAGGGACCACCACTCCATATCTTTCCTCGTTTTCTGTTTTCCGTCAGTTTCTTCTTCCATTCAGTGCTTGATCTAGTTCTTTATCCTTTCATTTGGTACTTAGAGTTGCAGATTTGACTATCTGTTCTACTTAGTTTTTTTGGGTCTTTGCTGCAGAGGGTTGGCATGCTGCATCTGTCTACAGCATCATGTTTGCTCTGTCCCATCAAGCCCACTCTTTTGATCAGTCAGTCTCACTTTGGCATTTCCTCCCTGCCAGGCTCTGTGCTGGGGTCTACAGGGAGAACACACAGAGGTAGAAGGCCCAGCCTTGTTTGTAAGGATGAAGACTACCATCACACAAGGTGGGGAGCAGGGGGCTTACATAGTAACCCTACCAGGCAGGGAGACACATTTGTCACAGACAAGGTCAAATGCTGGTCCCAAAATGCCAACAAAGATTCAGACCAAGCCCTCGCTCCGCCACACATTCTGTGGCCGTAAGCAGATCACTTGAAGTTTCTGGGCCCTGGTTTCCCTGTAAAAACAGAGTATTTGACATCTTAAACACATCAGTTCTTTCTCCTGCTACAGTTGATTCTCAATCAATCTGTGTTATGTATTCAATTTTGTTCCCAAAAATATGTACTGGAACTCTAACCCCTATACCTGTGGATGTGATGCTGCTTGGAAATAGGGTTTTCTTTGTTATGCTAATTAGATCATACCTGAGTCGGGCAGTTTCTAAATCTAATCACATCTGAGTTATAAAAAGAGCAGCTTAGACACAACGGTGCACACACATACAGGAAGACAGACGCCATGTGAGGATTGTCTATAAGCCAAGGAACCAACTATGCCCAAGGCTCCCAACGAGGAAGGAAATGGCACAGCTGAGACCCTGATTTGGACTTTTTAGCCTCCAGAACTGTAAGAAAATAAGTTTCTGTTCTTTAAAGCCTCCCACTTATGGTATTTCTATTACAGTAGCACTAGAAAACTATGATGACTTGTATTGGAAGAATCTTTTCCCAGTAAACCCAAATGCTTGAGCTCCATAGAATCAGAACTGTGCTGCAAGAGTGGAGGGAATCTCACAACAGCATTTTATTGAAGGCCTCTGAGGAATCTTCAAGGGAACTTAAGTCTCTGAAGGAATCATCTGAAAAACAGTTATTTTGATCAAACCCTGTATTTGACAAAGACAGACTGGGGCTTGCTCAAGACACCATGCAGGCTGGGCTTGAAGAATGATTGGAAATTCCCTAGTTGAATGGAGCTCAGCTGTCCATGCTCCCAGCCTGCCCACCCCATGAGCAGCAGCGACTGGGTCACAGGGCTCCAGAATGACACCTCCCCGGAGTGAGGTGGCTTGGTGTGAGTGTGTGTGTGTTGGGGTGTGTGTCAGGGTTCACAGGCATGAGTATGGAAGTGAGTAACCTGAACCTGAGCTCCCCCTCAGCCCTGATCAGCAGTCCAACTCCTCATCAGCAAAACAGCCACCAGAAGTACCTACTTTTGAGTTTGATACGAAAATACGGCAAAGTCTGCTGGTAGCCTAACCCAAATCTATTGCCCAACACTTCTCCTTAGTAATAGAACTCTAACTTTATTCTGGACAATGATTCATTTCCCAGCCTTACTTGCAACCAGTGTGGCCTCATGATAAACTTGTGGATAACGGGATGGAAGCAGAAGTGTTGGAGTGTACTTCTAGGAAGTCTCCTTAAAAGGAAAGGGGCTCACCTTGTTCCTCTCTTTCTCATTCCTGTTATCTAAAATGCAGATGAAATGGCCAGAGCTCCAGAAGCTATCTTGGACCATGAGGTGGCCAAGCAAGTAAAGCAATGCATAGCAAAAGATAGGAGTCTTGGACCCTGTCAACTTCCTCAAGCCCCCTTCACAGTCCTGTGCTGCCAACCCCAGACTTCTCTTATGTCCATGATGAGCACCAGTCTTTGTAAACTGCTGAGTTTAGAGGATTGCCCATAGTGGTGGGTGTCAAGGGTTTGGGGTCAAACCCAGAGATTCTGTCAGTGAGTGTGCCCCCCTCCTCCTCACTCCCTGCATGCTTCTCCCCGTCTCTGTCAGTGGAGGATTCTACTCTTTCCAAACAGTCTCTGCCACTCTTGAAGCGCTCTCTGTCAGGGCACAGTTTGTACCTTCTGCCTAGACCACCTTTGCCCCTTGTGTGCCAGCTGAATTTCCCTTCCAGTCCTCAATTCAATATTGCCACCATCACTGATACTTCTTCCCTAGGCTTCCACCCACCTTGTCTCCTGTTGCACTGGTCCCATTGTACGGTGATCACCCCCCTGACCTCATGAGGGCACTGCCTGTTCCCCATTATTCTTTCCCTATGGACAGCCCCCATATCCCACATTATTTTTAAGCGAAGAGTGCTTCTTACTTTGCTCATGATTAATTCCTCCACTGTCCTCTTGATTCAGATACCCCTACTTCCCCACCTTACTATGCCTCTTAGTCATCTAGTACTGCTCTAACAGAAATACCACAAGTGGATGGCTTTCACCAAGAGAAATTTATTTTCTCACAGTCTAGTAGGCCAGAAGTCCAAATTCAGGGCGTCAGCTCCAGGGGAGGCCTTTCTCTCTCTTTCGGCTCTGGAGAAAGGTCCTTGTCATCATCAGTCTTCCCCCGGACTAGGAGCTTCTCTGCGCAGGAACCTCGGGTCCAAAGGATGTGCTCTGCTCCTGGTGCTGCTTTCTTGGTGGTATGAAGTCCCTGATTCTCTGCTTGCTTCCCTTTCCTTTTATCTCTTGTAAGGTAAAAGGTGGTGCAGGCCACACCCTAGGGAAACTCCCTTTACATTGGATTAGGGATGTGACCTGGCTAAGGGTGGTGTTACAATCCCACCCTAATCCTCTTTAACACAAAATTGCAATCACAAAATGGAGGCCAACACATTTCTGGGAATCATGGCCCAGCCAAACTGATACAGACATTTTTGGGAGGACATAATTCAAACCATAACACTATGGCTCCAGGATCTTGCCCCACTGCTTGTCGCTTCTATCTCCTGTATTCTCATTTCTCACACCCTTACCTCCCAGTTCTCTCTGCCACCTGGCCCCAACCCTAGCCCTACAGACCTCCCCCCCACATTTTCTAGCACACAAATACACCTTTTCTTGGACTTCCCTTTACCTTGCCTGCCACATTCTCTCTGCGATGTCATAGTCAAGCTCTGCTCTGAACCATAGCACACACAGTCCACCATGATCCACTCCCTCAAACTGTTGGCCTTCATTGCCTGTGCTCAGTGCGGTCTCTACACCACCATATCCAATGAACTCTTTGTTGTATCTACCATCTAGCTTTACATCCTCCGCAATATGACATTGGCCCCACTGCTTCCTTTCTAGAAATTCTCTTCACTCTTTGCTTTCATGAAATCATCCTCCCTCCTCTTTGATCATTCCTTTTTGATTTCCTTTGTATTTTAAATGTTGGTGTTTCCTTCAAGGCCAGTTTGCCTTTGCCCTCTACAAACTCTCTGTGGTTAATCTCTTCAATCCCATTAATTCTCATAACTTCCAGAAGTGAATCTTCAACCCAAATCTCTCCCCAGCCTCAGTCCCATTTACCCAACTCTTTCTACTAGACACCAACAGCATCACAAAAGTATATCCAAAGCCCAACTCATTAACTTTCTCAAAATCTATTTATGCATCTTTTCCTCATTCTCGAGGGTCTTGACCTCTTCCATGAAACCTTCCCCAGCTTCTCCAGGCCCTACTGTCTCTCTTTTCTAAAATTGTATATAAATCCTATAAAGTTACCCCTCACTTGAATATTTAATAATATATACTGTATACCATATATAAGCTGTAGTCCAAAATTTTATTAATAATCTTATTGTTTATAACTTGGAATATACTGTCTCACAATAACTGGATATTAAAAGAAAATGGAGTCCCAATTTAGCTCACAAAGTTTCATTTAATTCATAGTATACCCAGAGTTTATCTCTAATCTTAAAATTAAACCGTGTCTATGGTATTGTATAAAATAAGAAGGGATAAGCACTCTTTGACAAGGATGGAAGAGGCCCTTGGACCTTAGAACACACATACAGCTAAGTCATTGACATCTACTTTTTGATATATAACCTTAGTTGTTTAGTTATAGAGCTTTCATATGAAGAGGAAGACAAGGCAATCTCAAGATAACAGTTTTAAATTTAGGATGATAAATGTAAACTTCAGGGTAACCACAAAGAAAAGTAATAAATCTACTCACCTAAACAAAGAAGAAAAAAACAAAAAGACTCAGTAAATGCAAAAACACCAGCAACAAGTGAAAGGAAAAGAAAATCCATATACAAAAAGAACTCAACAGAGAAAGTAAAGGAGAACAAAGAAAACATTAACATCACAAAAAAGTGTAACAAAACTGCAGCAGTAAAGCCATACCTATCAATAATCACACTGAATGTAAATGAATTAAATGTACTAATCAAGAGGAAGAAAGTGGCAGAATGGATTAAAAAAAAAAAAATGACCCATCAATATGCTGTTTACAAGAGATACACCTCAGACACAAAGACATAAACAGGCTAAAAATCAAAGGATGGAAAAAATATAACAAGCAAACAGTAATCAAAAGAGAGCAGAAGTGGCAATATTAATATCTGAAAAAACAGACTTTAAGTCAAAAGTATAAGAGACAAAGAAGGACACTATATAATGATTAAAGGGTCAATTCACCAAGAAGACATAACAATTGTAAATATGAATGTACTCAATGCCAGAGCTCCAAAATTTATAAAACAAACCCTAATAGAACTGAAGACAGAAATAGACAGACCCACAACAATAGCAGGAGACTTTAACACACTTCTTTCGACAATGGAGAGGACAACTAGAAAGAAAATCAACAAAGATACAGAAGACCTAAATAACCCAATCAACCGTCTGGACCTCATAGACATATAGAACACACCATCCACGGAAGCACAATACACATTCTTCTCCAACACACATGGAACATTCTCCAGAGTAGACCGTATCTTAGGCCACAAAGCAAACCTCAATAAATTTAAACAGATTGAAATTATACAAAGCGTCTTCTCTGACCATAATGGTATGAAACTAGAAATTAATAACAGGAAGGGCAATGAAAACAAATTAAACACATGAAAAGTAAATGACACATTATTAAAAAATTACTGGGTCATAGAAAAAAATCAAAAATGAAATTAAAAAATACTTAGAATCAAATAAGAATGAAAACACAACATACCAAAACCTATGGGACACAGAAAAAGCAGTGCTCAGAGGGAAATTATAGCAATAAATACATACATTAAAAAAGAAGAAAGGCCCAAAGTCAATAACTTAACAACCCTAACAAATAGAAAGGAAGAGCAAAAGAAAACCAAGGCTACAAGAAGAAAACAAATAATAAAGATCAGAACAGAAATAAATGAAATAGAAAAGAAAAACAATAAAAAAAATCAACAAAACTAGAAGTTGATTCTTTAAAGGGATCAATAAAATAGACAAACCACTGGCCAAAATGACAAAGGAAAAAAACAAAAAGATGTAAGTAACCAAAATAAGGAACTAAATGGAAGACATTACCACAGATCCAACTGACATAAAGAAGATCATAACTGAATACTATGAAAAATTGTACTCCAACAAATTTGAAAGCCTACAAGAAATGAAAAAATTTCTAAAAACACACTACCTACCTAAACTAACACAAACAGAGGTAGAAAATTTAAAGACCCGTAACAAAGAAGAGATTGAAGATGTCATCAAAATACTTCCAACAACAAAAAAAGCCCCACCCAGATGGCTTCACCAGGAAATTTTACCGAACATTCAGAGAAGAGTTAACACCAATTCTGCTCAAACTCTGCTAAAACTCATTCTACTAAACCAGCATCACCCTGATACCAAAGCCAGGTAAAGAAATCACACACACACAAAAAAAAAGAAAGTTATTGACCAATATCCCTCATGAATATAGATGCAAAAGTTCTCAAAAAATTCTAGCCAACTGAATTCAACAGCATATCAAAAATATCATACATCATTGTCATGTGGGATTCATATCAGGAAAGGTGGTTCAACATCAGAAAATCAATTAATGTAATTCAGCACATAAATAAAACAAAGGAAAAAGAATCACAATGATCATCTCAATTGATGCAGAAAAACATTTGATAAAATCCAACACCCTTTCCTAATAAAAACTCTCAGCTAAATAGGAATAGAAGGGAAATTTTTTAACATAATTAAGGGCATACATGCAAAACCAACAGCCAGCATTATTCTCAATGGAGAAAGACTGAGAATGGGAAGGAGACAAGGATGCCCACTCTCACCACTCCTATTCAATATTGTACTGGAAGTTCTAGCCAGATCATTAAGGCAAAAAACGGAAATAAAAGGTATCCAAATTGGAAAGGAAGAAGTAAAACTATCACTAGTCACAGACGACATGATCCTATACATAGAAAATCCCATAAATTCCACAGGAAAGTTACTGTATCTAATAGAACAATTTATCAAAATAGCAGGATACAAGATCAACACACAAATATCAGATGGGTTCCTTCACACTAACAAGGAGAACTCTGAAAAGGAAATCAAGAAAACAATACCATTTACAATAGCTTCCAAAGGGTTAAAATACCTAGGAATAAACCTAATCAGGGATGTAAAAGACCTATGCAATGAAAACTATAAAACACTACTGCAAGAAACTAAAAGAGATATACATAAATGGATGAACATTTCATGCTCATGGATTGGAAGACTCAACATTGTGAAAATGTCAATACTACCCAAACTGATCTATAGATATAATGCAGTATCAATCCAAATTCCAACAACTTCTTTACTGAAATGTTAAAACATATTACCAATTTTATACAGAAAGGAAAGGGGCCATGAACAGCCAAAGCAATATTGAAGGAGAACAAAGTGGGAGACCTCACACTTCCTGATCTCAAAACGTACTATACAGCCACAGTAATCAAAGCATTCTGGTACTGGTTCAATGACAGACACATAGACCAATGGAATAGAACTGAGTATCCAGAAGGAAATCCATCCATCTATGGCTACCTGATATTTCAAAAGGGGTCTAAGTCCACTCAACAGGGAAGAAACAGTCTCTTTAACAAATGGTTCTGGCAAAACTGGATATACATTTGCAGAAAAATGAAACAGAATCTATATCTAACACTATAACCAAAAACTCACTCAAAATGGATCAAAGACCTAAGTTAAAGCTAAAACTACAAAGTTCCTGGAATATAATATAGGGACAAAACTATGGGACCTAATTTTTTTCAGTAATAGAATACCAAACACAACTTCAAATGCACAAGCAACAGAAGATAAATTAGATAACTGGGACCTCCTAAAAATCAAATATTTACACTCATCAAAAGACTTTATCAAAAGAGTAAAAAAAGAACCTACAGATTGGGAAAAAATCTTTGGGAATGATATATCTGATAAGGACCTAATCTCTAAAATACATAGAAAACTTCAACAACTCAATATCGAAAAGTTAAACAAATTTAAAAATGGACAAAGTACATGAACAGACACCAGCAAAGAGGACATTCAAGTTACCAACAAACACATGAAAAAATGGATTAACCATTAGAAAGATGCAAATCAAAACTACGAGTAGATACCATCTCATCTCTACAGAAATGGCACTGACCAAAAAAAACAGAAAACAACAAATTCTGATGAGGATGTGGGGAGATTGTAACGCTTATCCACTGCTGGTGGAACTGTAAGTTGGTACAACCACCATGGAAAGTGGTATGGTGTCCTTAAAAAGCTAGAAATAGAAATACCTTGTGATCCAGCAATCCTACTCCTAGGTGTGTACCCTAGAGATCTAATAACAATGACACTAATAGACATATGCACATCTCTGTTCAGTGCAGCATTATTCGCAATAGTAAGAAGACGGAAACAAGCTAAGTGGCCATCAACAGATGAATGGATAAACAAAATATGGTATATACATACAATGGAATACTACACAATTGTAAAGAATAATGATGAGTCCACGAAATATCTTATAACATGGATGAATCTGGAGGACATTATGCTGAGTGAAGTAAGTCAGGCACAAAAGGACAAATATTGTACGATACCTCTTCTATAAAAAAAACAAAAATAGGTATACATACAGAAATCAATTTCTTTGGTGGTTACCACGTATGGGAAGGTAAGGGAGGCGGCATCACTCTCTAGACAGTAGATACTTGGTACTTTTGGTGATAGAAAAGGCAATACCAAACATGGGTGAAGTGTGCACAACTTAACCAAGGTAAATGATGACAATAAGAAATACACAAGATTAGGGGACCTTATTGGTAAATGCTATAACATACGTAATTAAGCAACAACAGCAGTAACAACCCAAAAATATGCGAGTGGTTAAATAGGGAGATATATACGCATATATGTGTATAGAAATGTGTATGTGTGTATATAAGTGTGCATATAGGTGTATCTGTAGGCATAGATATATACATGTTTGTGTGTGCTGCACAAATATTCATATACATAATAAAGCACAAAGGGAACACAGTCGCAGTTACCTCCCGGACATAACCAGACACCTCACAGGATTAGTTTACTGGGTTTGAGGGCTTAGGATCATAGTCTTGTGGGACAACTCAGTCAATTGGCACAACATGTTTTATAAAGTTTATATTCTACATCCTAGTATGGTAAGTAGTGTCTGAGATCTTAAAAGCTTGTGAAGAGCCATCTAAGATACAACTATTGGTCTCTACTCATCTGTAGCAAAAGAGAAAGAAGGAAAACAAAGACCCAGAGAAGAATATAGTCTACAGGACTAATTGTCTACATGAACCACAGCCTCATCTATCCAGAGACCAGAAGAACTAGATGGTACCCAGCTACCCATACCTACCATTCTGACCAGGGACACAATAGATGGTCCTGGATAGAATGGGATAAAACTGTAGAACATAACTTTGATTCTTATAAAAAATTAAAATTTAAAAAAGCCAGACTTACTGGACCAGCAGAGACTACAGGAACCTCCAAGACTATGGCTCTGACATATCCTTTAAACTTTGAATGGAAACTACTCCCAAGTAACAGATTGCCTCACAAAATAAACAAGATCACCCATGAGTCCTGTGCTCCTTTTAAAAAAAAAAATCATCATCATCAACTAGGTGAGACCAAAAGGTCAATGTTTACCCAAAAGCATAGTTAAGAAGGTCGGGGCGGAGGGGCAGGGAAGCTGGATTAATGGAAGTGAAACAACCAGAATGGAAATATGGAGAATGTTGACACAATGTGAAAAACATAACCAATATCACTAAACAATATGTATAGAAATTGTTAAATAGGAACCTAATTTTCTGTGTAAACTTTCACCAAAAACTCAATAAAATATTTATGAAAAAAACCAACAACCACGCCTATGGCTATTTATAATATGGAGTCTTAGGTGACATGGATTCTCAACTGCAAAAATTTTAAGAACACTTTATGTTTTGCCTATCACATGCAAGAGGAACTAGGAACTTCATCCAGGGAAGATATACCTTAGCTTGTAGTGTGTTACACTTGGAGTGTAACTTGTTCATATTCTACATCTTCTTCCACAAGAGAAAACATTTTTCCTAGGTCTGTCACTCCCTGGGATTCTAAACTGAAGAAGGAAAGCCATTACCTAATGGCATCCTGAAAGTAAATGAATGCAGTTGGCTGCAAGTAACAAGAAACTTAATTCAAACTGGCCTAAGCCATGAGGAAGAATCCAGCAATGGTTCAGTGACATTGGTTTATCCAAGGTCACAGGTCTAGTTAATGATAGAGCTGCCACCAGAATTGACTGCGTGATCAACCCCAGAACACTCTAGAATTCCAAACAAACATCTTCTCCCACTGTGTCACACAATATAATTCTTTGTTCTTTTTCTTTTTGTCTTCTCAGATAGAAGGTGGTTGGAGTGTGTGTGTGTGTGTGTGTGTGTGTGTGTGTGTGTGACATCTATATCTTACTGGAAGAATAAAATTAGCAGATGTCCAAAACTGTACTTGGTAACTTTCATCCGAACCGATGCCACATTTAAGATTCTCAATCCTGGTTAATTGTATCATTTACCAGCGAGTTGCCCAAGCTTGAAATCACTACCATGAGCTCTTCCACCTCAGCATCCCACCTTCACCCACCTAGTCACAAACGTGTTCTATTCTGTTGCAGAAATGCCTGTTAATTCCAGCCCTTCTCTCCACCCTAACACTGTGTCAACCTCTTAGCTAGTCTCCTGCCTTCCAATTTCCCACCCAATGTGTTTTCCACACTGTCATCAAGTTCTATTTCTAACTAAAATATGGCCAAGTATTAAAAATCCTCTGGTTATAAACCTATGTTTTTTCCCTTGTTTGCCTCCAAACTTTAGAAACGTATAGACTTTTTTTCAAAGAAATATATTTTATTTAAATATTTTGCATATGAATTTAAACATATTTTATATATATCATGCATCTGTATTGTTGTCTCAAATTATATCATATGATTATTTTTATTCTTGTATATTTAAACGTATGAACCCCAAACTACGTATAAACATTATTCTTCTGCTCTCATTTAACTATAAAACAAATTCAACGTTATATGAGTACAAATAAATGTATAAAACAAATAATATCATATTAAAACCATTTATTCCATGCAAATAATGGTGCTGTTTTATTCTAAGTGACTTACCAATGATGGGGAGAAAGATGTGGTCTCAGGTCCAATTCCATATTTAATGTTTAGCTTTGTTTTTTAATAATAATATCACCAAGAATGTCTGTTTGATATTAATGGTCTAAGAAAGAGTAATGAGCATGTTAAGGCTTTGCTCATTAGTCAGGATAATTATATCTCATAGTTAACCAAAAATGCCAGCAAGCAGCACTCAAAGTCACTTTTAATGAAATGTCGCTTTGTAAATTAGTCAAGTTGCCTTGTTTACTGGAAAATCTGCTTTAAATAGCCACCACCTGTTTGTTAGTTTGGAATGAAAAGTTGGAAAGAAGAAAGATCAGTTGTTGAGAAACACGGCCTTGGTGATAGGAACAACACCAGAGATCTTATGATAGAATGCTGCAAGATCAACTACGTATTCACCACAAACACCATTTTACAACAACCCAAAGGCTGACTATACAGGTAGACCTCACCAGATGCAATATAGTGGAATCAAATCAACTACATCTGTGGGCAGAGAAGACGGAGAAGCTCACTATCACCAGTCAGGATAAGGCCAGGGGCCAATTGTGGAACAGACCATCAATTACCCACATGCAAGTTCAACTTAAAGTTGAAGAAAATTAGAACAATTCCACAAGAGCTGAATATCACTTT
Source organism: Trichechus manatus latirostris (assembly GCF_000243295.1). Classification (NCBI taxonomy): domain Eukaryota; kingdom Metazoa; phylum Chordata; class Mammalia; order Sirenia; family Trichechidae; genus Trichechus; species Trichechus manatus. The sequence continues at coordinate 7,044,762 of NW_004444056.1, read as the reverse complement.
GAGTATATCCCGCCTGAATTTAGAGACTAGCTCAAGAATAGATTTGACACGCTGAACACTAACGACCAGAAGAGCTGTTATACATGAAGAAGCAAAAGGTCATTAAGAAGACAGGAAAGAAAGAAAAGACCAAAATGCATGTCAGAAAAGACTGAAACTTGCCCTTGAACATAGACTAGCTAAAACAAATGGAAAAAATGATGAAGTAAAAGAGACGAACAGAATATTTCAAAGGAAGGCTCGAGAAGACAAGGTAAAGTATTGACCTGGAGTCGGAAAACCTAAAAACCAAAAAACCTCAGCATTTCTCAAGTTGAAAGAACTGAAGAAAAAAATTCAAGCCTCAAGCTGCAATACTGAAGAATTCTATGGGCAAAAAACTGAATGACGTAGACAGCATCAAAAGAAGATGGAAAGAATACATGGAGTCACTGTACCAAAAAAGATTGGTCGACATTCAACCCAATTTCAGGAGATGGCATATGATCAAGAACCGATGGTACTGAAGGAAGAAGTCCAAGCTGCACTTGAAAGCATTGGCAAAAAACAAGGCTGTAGGAATTGAAAGAATACCAGTTGAGATGCTTCAACAAAGAGATGCAACACGAGAATCACTCACTCATCTATGCCAAGAAATTTGGAATACAATTATCTGGCCAACTGACTGGAAGAGATTCATATTCATGCCCATTCCAAAGAAAGGTGATCCAATGGAATGAGGAAATTATCAAATAATATCATTAATATCACATGTGTCTTAGTCATCTAGTGCTGCTACAACAGAAATACCATAAGTGGATGGCTTTAACAAAGAGAAATTTATTTCCTTACAGTAAAGTAGGCTAAAAGTCCAAATTTAGGGTGTCAGCTCCAGGGGAAGGCTTTCTCTCTCTCGGCCTTCTCATCAGTGTTCCCCCAGACTAGGAGCTTCTCGGCGTAGGGACACCGGTCCAAAGGACGCGCTCTGCTTCGGGCACTGCTTTCTTGATGGCATGAGGTCCCCCCATCTCACTGCTCACTTTTGTCTTTTATAACGCAAGAGATTGCCTCAGGACACAATCCAGTCTTGTAGATCAGGTCCTGCCTTAGTAACACAACTGCCACTCATCCTCCCTCATTAACATCATAGAGGCAGGTTTTATAACACATAGGGAAATCACACGGCACCAGGAATCATGGCCCAGCCAAACTGATATACACATTTTTGGGGGGACGTAATTCAAACCATGACAACATGCAATCAAAATTTTGCTGAAGATAATTCAAAAACAGTTGCGTCGGTACATTCACTTGGATTCAGAAGAGGATGTGAAACAAGGGATATCATTGTTAATGTCAGATGGATCTTGGCTGAAAGCACAGAATACCAAAAAGATGTTTATCAGTGTTTTATTGACTAGCCAAAGGCATTTGACTGCATGGATCGTAACAAATTCTAGATAACATTGTGAAGAATGAGAATTCTAGAACATTTAATTGTACTCATGTGGAACCTGTACATAGACCAAGAGGCAGTCATTCAAAGAGAACAAGGGGATACTGCATGGTTTAAAATCAGAAAAAATGTGCGTCAGGGTTGTATCCTTACACTATACTTATTCAATCTGTTTGCTGAGCAAGTAATCCAAGATGCTGGACTATATGGAGAAGAACAGGGCATCAGGATTGAAGGAAGACTCATTAACAAACAACCTGCGATACGCAGAAGACACAACCTTGCTTGCTGAAAGCAAAGAGGACTTGAAGTACTTACTCATGAAGATCAAAGACTACAGCCTTCAGTATGGATTACACCTCAACATAAAGAAAACAAAAATCCTCACAACTGGACCAATAAGCTGTTGTTGTTAGGTGCCATCGTGTTGGTTGTGACTCATAGTGACCCCTGTGTACAACAGAATGAAACACTGCCAGGTCCTGTGCCATCCTCACACTCATTGTTATGCTTGAGCCCATTGTTGCAGGCACTGTGTCAATACATCTTATTGAGGGTCTTTCTCTTTTTCACTGACCCTCTACTTTACGAAGCATGATATCCTTCTCCAGGGACTGATCTCTCCTGACAATATGTCCAAAGTATGTGAGATGTAGTCTCACCATCCTTGCTTCTAAGGAGCATTCTGACTATACTCCTTCCAGGATAGATTTGTTTGTTCTTTTGGCAGTTGCTGATCTATTCAATATTCTTCGCCAATGCTATAACTCAAAGGCATCAGTTCTGCTCTGGTCTTCCTTATCCAGCTCTCGCATGCAAGTGAGGCATGGCTTGGGTCAGGTGCACCTTAATCTTCAAGGTGATATCTTTGTTTTTTAACACTTTAAAGAGGTTTTTTGCAGCAGATTTGCCCGATGTAATGCGTCTTTTGATTTCTCAACAGCTGCTTCCATGGGCGTTGATTGTGGAAATGAAATTCTCACAACTTCAATCTTTTCTCCATTTCTCATGATGTTGCTTATTGGCCCAGTTGTGAACAACATTATGAGAAATGGAGAAAAGATTGAAGTTGTGAAGAATTTCATTTTATTTGGATCCACAATCAACGTCCATGGAAGCAGCAGTCAGGAAAATAAATGATGTATTGCTTTGGGCAAATCTGCAGCAAAAGACCTCTTTAAAATCTTAAAAAGTAAAGACATTGCTTTGTTGACTTAAGGTGCACCTAACCCAAGCCATGGGATTTTCAATCACCTCATATGCGTGGGAAAGCTGGACAATGAAAAAGGAAGACTGAAGAAGAACTGATGCATTTCTTCTCAAAGAAGAATTATGGTGTTGGTGAAGAATATTGAGTATATCATGGACTGTCAAAAAAACTAACAAATCTTACTGGCCTAAAGGAGACTGGAGAAACCCCTAGAGTATGGCCCCCAGACACCCTTTTAGCTCAGTGGTGAAGTTATCTCCGAGGTTCACTGTTCAGCTTGGGAGTGGACAGCCCCGTAAAACCAAATGAGACTAACGAGGTACAGTAGTCCAGTGACAAGGGCCAGAAGGCAGAAGGGGACAAGGAAGCTGGTGATAGGGAACCCAAGGTTGAGTAAGGATATTGTTGATGTGTTGTGAGATTGTTAACCATTGTCGTAGGGCAACATTTGTAGTAACTGTTAAATGAGAAACTATTTTGTTCTGTAAGCCTTCATCTTAAGTGAGAATAACAGCACAATTGGAAGAGCATAGTCAATGTCACTGAACTGTGCATGTAGAAATTTTTGAAATGGTGTATCTTTGGCTATGCGTATTTTCACCAAAAAAAAAAGGTTGAGAAGTTAGAGGGTTGACATGTTGTGAGGTTGTTAACCAATGTCATAAAACAATATGTGTACTACTGTTTCATGAGAAACTATTTGTTCTGTCAGCCTTCACCAGAAGTACAATAAAAAAATTAAAAAAAAAAAACCTAACAAATCTTTCTTGGAGGAAGTACAACCAGAATGCTCCTTAGAAGGAACAATGATGACACTTTGTCTCACTTACTTAGGACATGTTATCAGGAGGGACCAGTCCCTGGAGAAAGACATCATGCTTGGTAGAGGGTCATCGAAAAAGATGAAGGTCCTTAATGGGATGGATTGACACAGTGGCTGCATCAATGGGCTCAAATATGGCAATGATTGTGAGGATGGCACAGGACCTGACAACATTTCTTTCTGTTATACATAAGGTCGCTATGAATCAGAGCCGACTCAACAGACCCAAACAACTTTAAATGGGATTCTAATACCATTATTTCTCTAATTAAAAATGGAAAATGTCTTCAATAGTTATTCCAACACTTACTTCTAATAACCTGTTATGATATGATAAATAAAAAGACAGGATGTCCAAAGAACATCCATTCACAGTGGGACTGAGGCATTGACAATCAGAGGTCAAGTTCTTTTGCTATTGAAATAACAATAGTACTCTGTTGAATGCGATGACTCAGCGTTTGCACTCCTTCTCTCTATTTAAACTACTGCAAAACTTTGTGCTCTGTAATGCTGTAACATCATTTTGCCTTACTGGCATGACAGCTACTCTCAACACACAGCAACCGTGGCTCTGAAATCAAGTGTCTGTGTATGGTTTTAAGGTGGCCCTCCAGATGATCCAGAATACACTTGTACTATTTTCTTTTAAAATATCTATATTAAAAACCAACAAAAGATCACAGATTTCTGCAAAGTATTCTGCAAAGTTCCGTCTGAGAAATGGGTTGGTGGCAGGGCGGTAGAATCCTCACCTTCCTTGTGGGAGACCTGGGTTTAATTTCCTGCCAATATACCTCACTCACAACCACCATCAGTCCGTCAACAGAGGCTCATGTGCTGCTATGATGCTGAAGATGGACTTGAAGTGGTACACATGAAAGAATTTCTAAACCTAAAGCAAAAAAGTGCAAAAATATGGAAAAAAAAAAAATGACCACGATCATAGCATTATTGGACCTCCCAGACACATTTACTTTTGAGCATCAGATCTAAGTCTGGACTAAGGTGAACTGTGGCACTTAAATACCACTTTTGACTTGCTTTTTTTTACAGGCTGAAGCTGATTATTTTCCAGCCCAAAGTCTTAATCCACTATAGTGTTGTACTGGCACACCTCTATTCTAATTCTGTTCTCTGCGTGGCACAAGTCATTTTTTATTGCAGTTGGTATAATTTTGGATAGGACCCAAGAACACTCACAGCCACATGGGACTAGCAACAAAAAATACCCTGTATCCAGACGACAGTGCGGAACCCATGTTGTTGATGGAGAGATTAATCCGTAAAAGGTTGTTGGGCCCAGACAGACCTGCGTTTCAAGTCTAGCTCTGCTGCTTTTTAACTGTGTGACCTTGGAAACACTGATTAATCTCTCTGAGCATCAGCTTTCTCTTTTGTGTCAACACCACTGGGTTTTTGTGACACTAAATGAGACAATGCATATCATCTGTTTCAATAAAATGTGTATTTCAATCAAGTGATGTGAGAATACTAACTAACCAGCTGCCATCCAGTGGACTCTGAGTCCATGTGAGAGTAGAATTGTGTTCCATCAGGTTTTCAAGGTCCGATTTTAGATCATGAGGACTTTTCTCCAAAACGCCTCTTGGTGGACTCGAACCGCCAACCTTTTGGTTAGCAACGGAGCGTGTTACCCTTTTGCACCACCCAGAGATTCTGATGTGAAAATGCAGGGCCTGTTGGCCTGGATCAGCACTTGGAACAGCCCGTTGTATGATGTGGGGAAAGACTCCAGAGAGCGTGACTTCCAGGGTGGATTGCCGTTTTGTGACTGACCAAGGGGATTTTGTTTTGCTAGGTGGGGTACCAAGCTGAAGGTCGTTGCTATTATTGTTAGGTGCTCTCGAGTCGATTTCGACTCATAGCGATCCCATCTGAAAGAGCAGAACTGCCCCATAGGGCTTCCTAGGCTGTAACCTTTACAAGAGCAGATCACCAGATCCTCTCAAGGAGCTGCTGTGTGACTTTGAACCGCCAACCTTTCAATTAGCAGCCGAGCAATTAACCCTTGTGCTACCAGCGCTCCCTAAGCTGAAGGTAAGAGTTGGATATCTCAGGATAATTGGGGAAATCTTGAGAAATTGTTTCTGTGAAGAACGGGAGGAGAGAAAGGGTTGCTAACAGATGAGAATTACTTATTGAAAAAGAGATGTTTGACAAACTATGAGAGTTTTGTTGTTAATACGTGATATAAACCCTTTCCCTGGCTCTCCCAAAATCTTAGTAAAAATTTGTAGCTCCTTATATGAACAGCATTTGGGACGCTGAAGGTGGGTCCTGCCTGGAATCAGATTCTATTGCTAGGCAATCCTTTATGCACACAACCTGTCAAGTCATCAATCACCATCAAGTCATCAATCAGTCCAAAGTTTTCCTCCAAGGGGTGTTTGAGAGTCCCTCTAGCCTCCCCTTTCCTTTACTTCCAGAAGATCTGCTCAATCTTACTCTCCCTACCCACCCCCACCTCCTGCCTTTGCACCTGTGAAGTCTCCACTGAAGGCAATTTTGTTGCTCTTCGTTGTAGTTGAGCCACCCTCAGCTCATGGGGACCCCATGCAGAATGCAACAATGTGCTGCACCATCCCCATGATTGGTTGTGATCCATAGGGTTTTCATTGGCTGATTTTTGGAAGTAGATCACCAGGCCTTTCTTCCTAGGCTCTTCAGCCTGGAAGCTCCACTGAAACCTGTTCAGCATCACAGCAGCACCAAGCCTCCACTAACAGATGTGTGGTGGCTGCACTTGAGGGGCATTGGTGGAATCAAACCTGAGTTTCCCCAGCATGAGGGTGAAAATTCTTCACTGAACCACCAATACCCCCTCTCCGCCCACAGGTGCTTTAGGTTAGTCTGCAAAGCAAACAGATCTTCACTTGCTAATGCAGGCTGTTTCCTGTGACATAACGTCCATGGGTTAATATGCTACTTTTCTTAAGCCCCTCCCAGAGGAGAGAAAGAGGAAGAAGAAAACCCTTTCCTACCAGAAATGCTTTTTTAATTAATTCTGTGTGAGCCAGGGATTCACTGGTAGGCCTGGGACCACAGCAGGGACTGCCCTGAAGACCCCCGGCACGGAATGGTGGCTACTCTCATTCCACCCATATTTTGACAAGCAGTAGAGCTGTTATTATCGTAACAAGGGAACCTACATCTGGGAAGAGGCCTTTCTGCTCAGAATCCCCAGCCTTGAAGCTGTCCTGGGAAGGCGCTGGAGCCTCTAGCATCTGCCTTCAGCCCCTCAGCTGGTGGGCCTGAAAGCAGTTTTCCAGGATCAAAGAAGTTGCAGAATGATACCAGACTTGCAGATCAAGGAGGCTCACCTGTTCTTTCAAAGCATCTGAAAGAATGCCTTGTTCAGGGAGGTGCAGAGCCTGCAAATTTAACCCAAGGGGGTTTCAATTACAAGATGAATGATACACACCAACTGGCATTGAACACACGGCAGAGGGGGCAGAGGGGGCAGAGGGGAGACGCCAAGGCCGTTTGACAACAGCGGTTCACTGTGTTCCTGAAGGGCCGCCAAGTTGAGCTCCAGGGGGACTCTGGTCCAAGGTTGTTTTATGTTGTTACCATAACATAGCGAGACTGTGGAAAGATCAGAGGAAGGTTATAGAGTGAGATAGTAGGGTGGAGGAGAGGGCAAGGGCCCAGGCACAAAATATACCAATGTCCTTCAGTGTCCTTTGGGGAAAGAAAACAATGCCTTATAAACTACACGCATTAATGGGCTCCATTCTCTTCTCTGTAGGAAAGGCAAGATTAACTGGGAAAAATTGCTGATAAAGCGTGCAGAAATAACCATGTCTCTTTGCACATGTATTTACATATCCTTTAAAATCAGGTATTTGGTTTTTGGTGATGCAGTGGTTAAAGCGCTGGGCTGCTAACTGAAAGGTTGGTCGTTCGAACCCACCAGCGGCTCCGTGGGAGAAAGATTACAGCCATGGAAACCCTAGGGAGCAGTTCTACTTTGTCCTGTAGGATTGCTATGAGTCGGAATGGACTCCAGGGCAGTGGGGTCTTTTGGGATTTGGTTTTGATTTTTAAAATGCAGTATAGGGGGGAGTGAGGTACCTGATTATTCCCAGGGAGGACCAGGCTCATTAGGGCCGAGATCTTTCCACGGCCCAAATATTGTCTGTGCCAATCAACTATCTTTTTTGGCCGGGCGTTCCTTTTTTCACAACCACTGTGCTTATATGGTGGGAGAAGCCGTGAGTTAATACAGTAAGTTGCTTCTCTGTATATATCTGTAGTGATATCATACTTGACATGACTGGCTTGCATTGCCCCTAGGATTATTCCAATCAGTCAGCTTGTTTTTAAGACAGCCTCAGGATACAGGGTATTTCTTTCCCACAAGGAGCTGGTATGGTGACTCCATGGTCATGAAGGACCCTGACCCCCATCTTTCTGCTTCACTCTCCTATCCTTACCTCATGTTCCAAAGTGGCTGCCAGAGCACCAGACTGCAGACCTACTTCCCAGGCAGGAAGATAAAAGAAAGAGAAGAAGGATAAAGGAAAGTTTATCCCAGGAGGGCCATCCTTCTCAAGGGAGGGTCTGAAGTGTTGTTCCACAGTGGGTTCTATTCCCAGGAAAGAAGGGAAGTATGGGCACTGGGCAGACAGTTTCCCTCCTTCTCCTTACCGTTTATCCAGAGAATTTAGGTAATGTACCCATCGGCTAAGCAGTATGGCTTTGGGAAGCATTTGTTTCATACATTCCATTGCATGACAAGCCCAAGTAAGTCACTGAGTCTATTGACATGAAATAAATTCTTTATTTTTCTAAGGTGAATCAGATCTGGCTTCCTGCCCCCACTTATCAAGGTCAGCAGGGGGAAAAGCAAACTGTCCAGGAAAATGGGGAAAGAAGCCACATTCTATCTTCCTTCAAAGCTGCAGTACCCTCTGGCCCCTGGACAAGCCGGCTTAAACATCTGAATTGATCTGTCCACACAAGTGCCCCAAAACCTGCTAGGGGTTTGTTATGGGTTGAATTTTATCTTCCCAAAATATGTGTTGGAATCCTAACCCCTCACAAATGGACCAATAAGCAACATCATGATAAATGGAGAAAAGATTGAAGTTGTCCAGGATTTCATTTTACTTGGATCCTCAATTAACACCCATGGAAGCAACAGTCAAGAAATCAAAGGAAGCATTGCATTGGGCAAATCTGCTGCAAAAGACCTCTTTAGTGTTAAAAAGTGAAGATGTCACTTTAAGGACTAAGGTGTGCCTGACCCAAGCCATGGTGTTTTCAATCACCTCATATGCATGTGAAAGCTGGACAAAGAATAAGGAAGACCAAAGAAGAATTGATGCCTTTGAATCGTGGTGTTGGTGAAGAATATTGAATATACCATGGACTGCCAAAAGAATGAACAGATCTGTCTTGGAAGAAAACAGAATGCTCTTTAGAAGCAAGGATGGCAAGACCATGTCTCACATACTTTGGACACGTTATCAAGAGGGATTGGTCCCTGGAGAAGGACATCATGCTTGGTAAAGTAGAGGGTCAGCGAAAAAGAGGAAGACCCTCAACAAGAGGGATTGACACAGTGGCTGCAACAACAGGCTCAAGCATAACAATGACTGTGAGGGTGGCATAGGACTGGGCAGTGTTTCATTCTGCTGTACATAGGGTCTCTATGAGTCAGAACTGACTCGACAGCACCTAACAACAACAAGGTACCTATGGATATAATCCGGTTTGGGAATAGGGCTCTCTTTGTTACGTTAATGGGTCGTATCAGTGTTGGGCATGTCCTAAATCTAATCACTTCTGAGTTTTCAGGAGCAACCCAGACACAAAGGTGCATGCCACATGAAGATCACCAAGGAACCGAGGAATGCTGAGGCTGAAAGAGACAAGGACCTTGCCTCAGAACAGAGAGAGAGAAAGCCTTTCCCTAGAGCTAGTGCTCTGAATTCAGACTTCCTAACCACCTGAACTGGAGTCCCTGGGTGGCATAATTGGTTAAGCACCTACTACTAACTGAAGAGTTGGTCGTTCGAACCCACGCAGAGGCACCTCAGAAGAAAGGCTTAGCAATCTCCTTTGGAATGGTCACAGCCTTGAAAACCGTATGGAGCACAGTTCTACTCTGCCACACATGGAGTCGCCATGAGTCAGAATCAATCCAATGGCTCTAGCACTGGTGAGAAAATAAATTTCTGTTCTTGAAAGCCACCCATTTGTGGTATTCCTGGCAACTTCCCTTTCTGTTCAGCCCTGGACACAATAAGCTGATAGTTGCTCCTTGAGTAAGGGGCCAGAGCACTGCACAGATGCCTGGTTGCCCCTCTTGAGTGGGGAGAAGAGGTTACATTCTCACTTTTTACCCATAAAGATAAAACACCAATTAGTTACCAAAGAAGACAAACTAACAGACAGGTGGTGGTAGAGTTTTTAAATACACATTTTGACAATCTACAAACCAGTTAATTCCTTTTAGGGTAAATAAAATCACTTTCGAGCTTTCCAAAAGTCGTGCCATTTAAGTGATCCACTCTCAGAACAATCAGTTTCTATTTTCCCTTTCCTGATTCAGTAAGTATATATTTCAAGCCTCTCTGGTTCCATTTGCACATTCATCAAACAAGATGAACCAGGAAAATTCCAAGTGAGTCTCTAGGCGTCTGGGATTCTTTCATGGTTGAAAAAGATGACATTAACCGATTGAAGGTCCACGTGTTTAAAAATAAAAGGTGTACAGTTACCTACTCCTGGCCAGGTGGCTTGCTCAGTTCCCTGACTCTTTATAGGCAAATTGTAGAAGAAGGGCCCAGCACTTTCAGGGAAGGTTCTACCCAGCAAGATGAAGGAAAAGAATAGTTCATCACTGTTTCTCAGTAGTCATTGTTCTTATTAGATGTCATTAAGTCAGTTCCGACTCCTAGCAACCGTATGTGTACAGAGTAGAATGCCTCAGTAGAGTTTTCAAGACTGTGATCTTTTGGAAGCAGATCACCAGCCCAGTCCTCCGAGGTCCCACTGGGTGGGTTTGAATTGCCAACCTTTCAGCTAGTAGCAGAGTGATTAACCGTTTGCACAAACCAGGGACTCCTTCTCAGTAGTAAGGCTGAAAAATTGGTGGTCTCACATGCAAATGTCACGCTCTCCAACCCGAGTTTAGTTTGCAAAAGATACATGTAATCTAGCTTTTGTGCTGAAAGAGAATAGTTCCTGCAGTTCTTAAATACTACATATGTCTTCCTGTAGAGTGTGTTTCAAAGAGATCTGGATCAAGCATGACTAATGTCTAACCATTTGGCTGGGTAAGTTACTCCTGTTCTCCTCCCCTTTCAAATAGTTGGAAGTCAGAGAAGTTTCCTGGCTCAAACCTTACTCTGTACCTCTAATCCAAAGGCAACTGTGCGTGGATGAGGCCAGGCAAATGCCCCTCTCATGCCAACAAGTTGCTGTGACATCGACTCTGACTCAGTGACCCCACGTGTGTCAGAGTAGAACGGTGCTCCATAGGGTTTTCAACAGCTGATTTTAGCTCTGATGTATTTTGATATTCTCTGGATGTGTCCCTATCACAAATTTAAATATTTAATGAATCACAGGCAAAGGTGCAGGACTTGGAGTCTTCACCATCTGATTAGATGAATTATAGTGTCTACCATCCGTCTGTCAGTTTGTCTTGCTGTGGTGGCTTGCATGTTGCTATGATGCTGGAAGCTATGCCACCAGTATTTCAGATACCAGCAGGGCCATCCATGGTGGACAGGTTTCAGTGGAGCTTCTAGAGTAAGACAGACTAGGAAGAAAGTCTTGTTGATCTTCTACCAAACATATAGAGCCCTAAAATAAGCCCCAAGGTTGGAAGGTGCTCAAAACATACAGTGGCCGCAGCAATGAACTCAGACATACCAATGATCGTGAAGGTGGCACAGGACCAGGCGGCATTTCATACATGGGACTGCCGTGACTCAGAGTCAACTCGACAGCAACTAACATTTATAGTTGTATTGGTTATTTGGCAACTCGATCTCATCTTCATTTTTTAAATGAGTAACACATGTCTTTCCCAAATAAAAGATTTAGCAGATGTCAGGCAGTTCCAGTAGGTTTGTGTTCAGATCTACTTAGTAGAAATCCTTCCATTTGACTAGCGAAGGCAAAAGCTCTCTAAAGTGAGAACAACTGAATCTAAGATATTAAAACAATAAAGCTCAGTTTTAAAACACTTTAATTGAATTTTAAGTTCAAAAGCAATTGAGTTCATGGAACAACTACATGGTTTTTAAAATATTCAACTGAAGGTTAGAACATTGAGTTTTTAAACTTCAAATTTCTCCCCAAGAAACATAATTCAAAATATATGTAATTTTTTTTTCTCAGTAGAAAGCAAAATTAATCTCACACAAATCCTGAATTTAGCTGAAATACGCTGGGTCCCAAAAACCAATCTGCAAATAGGGCGTTTCTTTCAGGTGGGCGGAAATATTTGCAAACCTCCTTCCACTGTTGAGAAACTCATGGTTCTCCTCCCTAAGACTGGTCAGCCTCCAAGGACTGCTACTGACCTGTGCTCCTCCTTCACCATAAGTAGCCCTTGAAGTGTTTGCTAGCTCCCTGGAGAGAGTCTTGGGTTTACAGCAGGGTGGAAAGAAAATCTTGTGAGGTCAGAGCGACCCCTTTCTGACATCACGCCAGGGATGTGAATTCTCTTCTGCCCAGGGTAGGGGGGAGGGAAAGTAGGACCGGGGGGGGGGGAGCATCTGTGACAGTAAGGAAGGGACTGTTCAGAACCCTGTGGCTTCTGGCCTCCAGTAACTAGCCCCTGTGGTGCCATGGCTTTTTAACTCATCCAACAAACATCAAGAAAGCGAACAGCATGTTCCCCAAAATCTGAGGATGTTGGAAAAACAAAAAAAGATTTTAACTCATTCACAAAGGAGGCTTTGCTGCATTACATAGGCCAATGTTTTATATTATCTTTATGCCTTCAGATACTCTGCTTGGGGTGATTAAACCTGATCTGGTCCTAGTTTGAGTTCCAGTGAAAGGGTTTCCCTTGTCTGTGATGGCTACTGAAGCCAGGAGGAATGATGGACGCACACACGTGGACACACACAAACATGAGCATACATGTGTGCACGTACATGCACACACATGCACACACGTGCATTCACACTTGCACACGTTTGCACACGCACACACTCACATATACACACAAATTGAGGAATCGAGGGATGTGATTCTCCACCTTGATAATAGCAGGGAGTTCTGCCAGCTTTGAGATTTTTCTCATTTGTCCCTTAAGGTTTTCAGACCACCAGAGAATTCTTTTAAAGGCTCAAACAGTAAACATACATGAAACGGGAGGGTCTTAGGAAGTAAACTAGACGGGCAGCTTTTTCCCCGTGTCATTTCAGAGGGCCTGTCACTCGTTTGGAAACTCTGGTGGCACAGCGGTTAAGAGCTACGGCTGCTAACAAAAAGATCGGCAGTTCGAATCCACCAGCCGCTCCTTGGAAACCCTATGGGGCAGTTCTACTCTGTCCTATAGGGTTGCTATGAGTCGGAATCAACTCGACAGCAAATGGGTTTGGTTATGAGTTTGGCCACTGATTCATGCCTTCATTCAAGGGAATCAAAATAATTAAAACCTGGCTGGGTGCTGGAGGTGGAATGGTGGAAAAAAAAAAAAAAAAAGCCAGAGTCCCTAGCCTCAAAAATTATTGAGACTAGTTGGAGGGACAAGTGAACACACAATTTTAATGCAGTATAATAACTGCTGAAATTGGGTGAGATGACATAGGTTGCCTGATGAATCACACAGGAACCCTCCCCGGATTGCCTAGAGTTGGAACCACCCGCTCCTTCTCCCCTTAGTGGGAGGAGCTACACCTGACCCAATTTCCCCAAAGTTCCAGGGCCTGGGAGCTGGCATTCCCAGGAACTCCCAGGAAAACAGACACTGAAACTCAGCTCAGACTGTTTGGTGCAGAAACGCAGGCTCTTTTTGCCCCTTTGTGAAAGCTGCTTTCTCAGTTGCCCTGTGAAAAAAGAAGAGCAACCGTGGCCAGATTTCCCTCTCTGAAGTACAGACCCAGTGTGTCCAACTACACCCGGCCCAACACAGCTCCACCCAGGAGGCCAGAGGATGGGGACCTGAGCACAGCATGTGGCATGGCAGGATGCTATGGGCACACACAGGAGGGCTTCCAGCCCCGTCTGGGACAAGGACAACTTCCCAGAGGCAGTGATGTCTGCACTGAAACCAGCAGGCCAAAGGGGAGTTGGTTAGGTAAGGGAGAGAGAACGCCCCAGGCAGGAAGAGCACCAGGCTGGCCGACTGCTCATCCCTAAGGTCTTGTCTTCCTCCATTCTTCTCCTCCCAGGCTGCATTCGGCCATGCTGAATACACTCCCGTTCTCCACACAACAGTTCTCGGTGCTTTGCTTGGAGTTGGCTTCTTAATGGAGCCAACTTCATGAGTCAGCAGCTTGCTAAGAGGCTCTGAGAGCTGCCAGGGCTCAGGCATGGCCTGGGTCCTGGGGAACGTTGCTAACCCCCTCCAACCCATGGAGATTGAGGGGTCTCAGGCTGGGTCTATTTGTTAGCCCTCTCCTAGGGCTTTATGCAAACTGAAAAGGTGGTTCTCTGTGGGTGAGTATCAGTTGGGTATCTAGCACAAAATAAAGCCAAAGTTACTACCAACCCTATACTAAAGAAGGGTATCAACTCCTAGAGCCTCTGAGTCCTAGGATGAAACAACTTGATTTCTTTGACTTAGACAGGGATCAAGTCTTCCCCAGGTAGAGGCCAGTCCTACTGTAGCTTTAGGGTTTGATCAGCTTCAGAAATCCTATCAAAGCTGTAACCATCAGGGGACATTGTCTGTGAGAGTAACAAAGATGCTGCAGGAAGACAAGGAGGGTGGGTCCCACCTAGATAACTGGTGTGATGGTTAATTTTATGTGTCACCTTGGTTAGGCTGTGATTTTCAGTGGTTTGGCCAGATACTAGACTGGTTGCTGTTCTATAATGTAATGTTATATAATCACCTACCATGATGTGATCTGGTGTAATTGGTCAATGAACTGAAAGGGGAGTTTCCTTGGAGGTGTGGTCTGTCTCCGGAATATTAATGGATGTTCAGGCAAAGCTCGCTCTCTCTGTGGACCCTGCATTCCTCAAGTTGCCCAACTTCCCGATCTTGGGACATAAGCTTGCAGAAGTCTCCGGCCTGCCTCTTGACCTGCAGATTTTGGATGCGCCAACCCCCTAATCCCATGATCTAGCAGATGTCTCTAGCCCACCTCCTGACCTGTGGATTTGGGACTTGCCAGCTCCCACAATTTTGTGAGTTATTTACTTGAAGTAAATCTCTCTCTCTATATATATATATATATATATATACATCTCACTGGTTTTTCTCCTCTAGAGAACACAACTAAGACAGGGCTCACAGGCAGGACACCATCAGGGACTGTTCTCACTGGGCTCAGGTTCATCTGTCAGAGATGTGAAGACCCTGAGCACAGCCTTCCAAGGGAAATGGGGAAAGCCATTTTATTGGGGAGCAGCTAAAGAACAGCAGCTTGAATTCCATGAAACCCAAGACATAGACAAATAATAATGATGAGAATAAACTATAATCACGTCCATGGAAGGGACTGAATTATAAGTGGATTCCAGGTACTGGATATGAAGGGGGAAGGAAGGAGAAGAGAAGGTTGACAGTCTGGATCAGAACCATGTCCTTTTACGTGGGCCACAGCATGAGCACAGGTGACATCCCACCAGGACTGGGCACTTTTTATGTGCCCAAACCAAACCAAACCTGTTGCCAGTCAGTTCCAATTCACAGTGACCCTATAGGACAGAGTAGAATTGCCCCATAGGGTTTCCAAGGTTGTTAATCTTTATGGAAGCAGAATACCACATCTTTCTCTCTCAGAGCAGCTGGTGGGCTCGAACTGCTGACCTTTCGGTTAGCAGCTGAGCACTTCACCACTGCACCACCAGGGCTCTTTTTATATGCCAGACCCCTAGAAATGTACTTCATCTTAGAGTGCCCATGAGAACACTCTACTGTTTTTCTTCCTGCACTCATGACCAGACTGAGTGTAAAAGAGGTTAAGAAGAGCCAGGATTTGAATAAAAAGCCCAGATTCGCAACCTCTTCCATAAACCATTTCCAAGCCCTCCATGCCCTGCTGTTAACCAAATCCATTGACTCTCAGTGAGTGTCACAGACCAGACTGGTATTATTTGTTGGAATTCAGACACTGAGTACAGGGAGTTCCTCTGGGCTGTGCTCCTTTCAGAGGGCCTGTGCTGGCCTTTGGAGCAGGGGTGATT
Source organism: Trichechus manatus latirostris (assembly GCF_000243295.1). Taxonomy (NCBI): domain Eukaryota; kingdom Metazoa; phylum Chordata; class Mammalia; order Sirenia; family Trichechidae; genus Trichechus; species Trichechus manatus. Next base: position 7,028,940 of record NW_004444056.1, on the reverse strand, counting down.
CCCACATCAAGGAGGGTGCTCTTTGGAAGCAGAAGACAAGCTGAGGCACAGCGGAGGCAAGTGGAAGACCTCCTCTTAAGGAAGTGACATAGATCCAGGCACAGTGGATGCTGGATATGAAGAGGAGATTTAGGTCCGAGAGAGCTACAGGGAACTCAGGAGCAGGATTTCCAGGACTTGTACTCCAGGATCCCTTGAAAGGGATGGGATGGAAATCCTGACTCCACAAGTATGCTAACAGCCACTCTCCTTCCAGAGCTGGCTTGGTTTAGCCTTGGCTTCTTGGTTTCAATCAAATGATGATCACAGAGATCCTGTGCTCTATATTTCAAGGGCTGAATCTTCTTCCAGGCATAATCAAGAAGTCCATGTACCCCTTCCAAGCCCTTTCTCCAAAGGCAATGATACTGCTGGCAAATAACAAGCCAGCAAACATGATTTAAATTTCCACCCACCTGCACCATTGGTTTCAGAAGCGGCATCTTGAAACCTATGTCTCATTGTCATAAAACCACAGCCTGGGCTGCATGATTCTCCCTTGCCCTCAGTGGCCTCCCTGTAGGCTGCCACAGAATCAGCCCCTCGGGAACCTTCTCTGTAATTCCCATGTCAGAGGAGATGGAGACCTGCATGATTATACTTTTTAACCTAATAAAAGTCTGTGCACAAATTTCAATCATGTAAAACAAACGGGTACTCAATCCAGCAAGCTTGGACATCAGTGACCTACAGAAAAGGAAAAGGAAACGCAAATGAAATCTACTCATCCATGGCTTTTGCAAATGGAAAACCAAAGGAGAGAGAAAAATGAAAACTCTTAAAATAACCACAGCAATCCATGTTGGTGTAAGAGGAATGACACAGGTGCTGGCGGTGTGACCCAGCGAGGATCTAGACATGGCATTTGAGTCATGCCAATTGGGAATGCAGGCTACTAGAGCAGCAGGTTTTGAAGTCTCCTGATTTGTCAAGAAGGTTGGGTCAGCTGTAGAAGATGGTCAGGCAGGAATCCCTCTTCTCCACCAGGAGGCCTATTGGGCCCCCCAAGTTGCATATTCAGTTGGAAAGAATGCCTTCTCCTAATAAGCAGCCAATCTTTCCTAGGAAATCCCATGTGGGCTCCCAGAACTGAGACCCAAACGTGTTTGCTGTAACGCCTGCCATGTTAGTGACACTCCCTTAATATATCATAATTATTCCATGGAATAGATCTCTGCCATGCAAAGCAGAGATTATGCTATCATTAGATCCTGTGCTCCTCAGCATAGAAACTCTGTGAGCAAATCAAGGGAAAAACAGTGAACTTACTCATAATTAAGTAGAATTCTTACGCTAACAGGTTTCAGTCAAGAAGAACCTTACTTATGGACACTTGGGTAAGTTTAGACAACAATTTAAAGCTATAGATTCAACAGTTATTTTAAATAGAAGACCCTTAATGTATGAGAGGTAATATGCAGGCTGCGTATCTAGAGTTAAAAACTTGAGTGTCATTTCTTCTTCCAACCTTTCCCAGCTGTGTGACCTTGAACACAACTTAATTGGCCTAAGTCTCAGTTTTCTCGTCTGTAAAATGGGAGTAATGATTGTCTCAGTCATCTAATGCTGCTATAACAGAAATACCACAAGTAGATGGTTAACAAAGAGAAATTTATTCTCTCACAGTCCAGTAGGCTACAAGTCCAAATTCAGGGTGCAGCCCCAGGGGAAGGCTTTCTCTTCTCTGTTGGCTCTGGAGGAAGGTCCCTGCCATCAGTCTTCCCTTGGTCTGGGAGCATCTCAGCACAGGAACCTCAGGTCCAAAGGACACGCTCTGCTCCCTCCCAGCACTGCTTTCTTGGTGGTATGAGGTCCCCTCCTCTTGCTCACTTCCCTTTCCTTTTATCTCTTGTAAGATAAAAGGTGGTGCAGGTCACACCCCGGGGAAACTCCCTTAACAGTGGATCAGAGATGGGACCTTAGTTAGGGTGTTATAATCCCACCCTACTCCTCTTTAACATAAAATTAGAATCACAAAATGGAGGACAAACACACAATACTGGGAATCATGGCCCAGTCAAACTGATACACTCATTTTTGGGGGAACATAATTCAATCCATGACAACGATAACCACTTAAAGTGGGTCGTTGTGGGGTTAGATGAGCTGGGACCCGTAATATGCCTAGCAGAGCCCTTGACTCATGTTTAATGTGTTTTTGTCTCTAACTTGGACTAAACAGAATACACTAGTGAACTAATCAAAAATCATTTTCAAGATGTTTGACTTTTGCTTGAAAATATTATGTTGAGTGAAATAAATCAATCACAAAAGGACAAATATTGCATATCTTCACTTACATAAAAAGACAAGAACAGGCAAGTGTATAGAGACGAAAGTTTATTAGTGGTTACCAGGGGCAGGAGGGAGGAGGGAAGGGGGTTTATTGCCTATGGAGCACCAAGGTTTGGTTTACAGTGATGGAAATACCACACTGATTAAGAATAGGGCTACACAGTCAATTGATGTAATCATTAAGAAGTAGTACACCTGTAAAAAGTTGAATTGGCAAAAGTTGTGTGATAGATATATTTACAACAATGATAATAAAAAAGTTTTTTAAAAGACTAGCTGCTGAGCCTACTTATGTACAACCAAACACCTCATGGGATTTGGTTCCTTGGTTTGGAGGTTTAGGGTCATGGTTTCATGGGACGTCCCAGTTAATTGGCCGAATATTGTGTTCAGTGCTTTTGTTCTACCTCCTAGTTTGCTGCATACAGCCTGGGGTCTTAAAAGCTTGCAAGTGACAACCCAAGGTACAACTGGTCTCTATTCGCCTGGAGCAACAGAGGAAGAAGGAGAGTTAGGAATAGGAGAAGGAGATGGAATGTGAGGCTAATTGTCTCCATGAACAACTTCCCCCTTTGCCATGAGACAAGAAAAATAGGAGTATGCCCAGCTCCCATTACTGAACATTCTGACCAAAGATTCTATAGAAGAATCCTGATCAAAAGGGGGAAAATGCAAAACAAAATTTCAAACTCTTATGGAATCCAGATTTTCTGGAGCCATGGAGGCTAGATGAACTCCTGAAACTATTTCCCTGAGATAATCTTTAAACCTTATACCAAAAATACCCCTGAAATCTTCTCAAACCCAAACAATAGTTTAGCGTAACTAGTAAAAAATGTCTGCCTTGGACTTTAAGCTCTTTTAAGATCTATCTATATGGAATCAAATTGTCAACAGTAATTCAAAAGATTAGATAGGAAACTTAGGGGGCAGTGAGTTTATGTTAATGGGAGAGGAACAACTCAGAAAAGGAGGGTGAGAATGATTATACAACTGGAAGAATGGAATTGTCACTGAATTGTAATGCAGAAATTGTTGAGTTTGTGTATGTTTTACTATGTATATTCTCAACAACAACAACAAAAATAAAGTAAATTATAAAAAAATATGTTTGACTTTGAAGAACTCGTCTTTGACTGAGTCAAGTACAGCTAGATGGTGCCCGGCTACTGACACTGACTGCTCTGACCGGGATCACGACAGAGGGTTCTGGACAGAGGTGGAAAAGGATGTAGAACAAAATTCTAACTCATAAAAAAAGACCAGATTTACGGGCCTGACTGGAGAAACCCCGAGAGTATGGTCCTCAGACACCCTTTTAGCTCAGTGGTGAAGTCACTCCTGAGGTTTACCATTCAGCCAGGGATTGGACAGCCCTATAAAACAAAATGGGACTAATGAGGCACAGCAGTCCAGCGACAAGGACTAGAAGGCAGATGGAGATAGGAAAGCTGGTGATAAGGAATCCAAGGTTGAGTAAGGACAGTGTTGACATGTAGTGGAGTTGTTAATCATTGTCATAGGGCAATATGTGTACTAAGTGTTTAATGAGAAACTATTTTGTTCTGTAAACCTTCATCTAAAGTGAGAATAGCAGCACAACTGGAAGAATGTAATCAATGTCACTGAATTGTACATGTAGGAATTTTTGAAATGTTGTATCTTTGACTATGTGTATTTTCACCAAATAAATAAATAAATAAATAAATAAAGTCCTCCAAGGTCAAGAAGGGAGAGTGTTGACATGTCGTGGGGTTGTTAACCAATGTCATAAAACAATATGTGTACTGACTGTTTAATGAGAAACTATTTGTTCTGTAAACTTTCACCTAAAGTACAATTTAAAAAATTTTTAAAAAAAGAACTTGTCTTTGATTACTTTGAAGAGCAGAGATTGACAGAAAACTAATTTTGTTTAGCTGATGTCAGCACCAATAGAGCTAATGATGGCCCTTCTGTCAGGGCCTGTCGGGCTTTCTTCCTGCCTCATGTAAAATGGGTGGACTGGCACATACGGGCCATAGCTTGTATAAGTCAGGCTGCAGGTGGTTGAATGCGGGGGTCTCTGCACAACTGTTTCAGCTGTCTGTTGCTGTGTAACAAGCCACCTCAAAATGTAATGACTTGACATAACAATGATTCCCAAGCTTACCATGCTGTGGCTCAGGAATTCAAGCAGGCTAGACACCTGTCTCTGTTCCACATGGGGTCAGCTGGGGCAGATCAACCAATGCTGGCAGATCCAAGATAGCCCCACTCCCAGGTCTGTAGTCTTGAGACTGGTTCTGTGGTGGTATGTCACAGCCCTTCTCCATGTAGCCTCTCTCTCCAGCAGAATAGCACCCAAGGGGTGACAATGCCAGGTGCCAAGACCTCTTAAGGCCTAGCCTAGAAGATGCATGACATCACTTCTGCCACATTCTATTGGTCAGAACCAGCCGCATGTCCAGCCCAGATTCAAGAATAGGGAAATAGACTCCGTTGCCTGATGGGAGGAGCAGCACAGTCACATTGCCAAGGTACCAGAGCTATAGACTGTGAGTTTTGGGTGCAGAACCCCGCTGCCTTTCTTTAGGGTGAGGTATGGCTGAGTTTCCACTTCGTCTTCAGTGAGGAGAGAGCGGAATGGCATCACCTCTGCTTTGGGCATAGACACGGGGGAGAGAGGAAGGAATCCAAGCAAAGTGGCTGAGAAGGTACCTCCAGGGATGGCCAAGGAGAACGAGGAAAATGCAGGATCTGGAAGCCAAGGGAAGAAGTATTTTAAGGAGGATGGGGTGATCAACTATGAGTGGCTGAGTAAATCAAACACTTGTTTTTCTGGAAGGAATTATAAGAAACAGGTAAAAAGAAGTTATTCTTGGGAAGACGATCTGGTGGAGGGAACAGAAGCATGTCCACTTACCATAACCTTTGTTTGAGCTTTCCATCCTTGTATATGAATGACTTTTTTCCAGTAGGAATTATCTGGGAGGTGAGATGATCAGCGTTTTTTTGTTTTGCTTTGCTCTTTTTCAATCTTTTTTTAAAGACTCCTTACCACCAGCAACCTTCCTCACCTTCCAGCCAAGGTGAGACAATAAGGACACCCATCATCGCTCAGGTCACTTCACTTCGTGGGTCCCCTGCTGCTCTTGACCGTGAGCATTAACGTGTAACCCAGACTGAGGCAGGTGAAGATCGTTGAAGTGGAAGTTTAGTGAGGTTTTTAGTTCTTAAAGAAGGTTTTCAGGTCTCTGAAATAAAGTGTACACAGTGTGTCACCTGTGGATGAATCTGGGGAGGGATACTCAGGATGAGCGGATGTACAGTCATCCTCTGGTTGAATATACTTGTTCTCCAGAGAGGATGATGTGCTCATCTGCGCAGCATCCCCCTGAAGTGAAAGGTGGAGGCCTGAGCCTTCAGGATGTCAATTCCAGGCCCATTAGCACTGGGTTCCCAGTGTGGTACCACATAAGAGTGCTCTGGGAAAATCAGAAAGTGCTGCAGGCATGACTCTTGTCCCTTCAGGCCCTTGGTGCCCTGCTTTCCTCCCTCCCACTCCCAGCAGTAGAAGGCCCCAGAGCAAGGCCTGGTCCTGCACGCCAGCTCTCATCAACCTGCAATACTGCATCTTATGTCCACAGCTCCTGACTTCCAAACACCTGCTCCCTGTCCTCCACCTAGCACTCAGCACCCTGCAGTGAGACCCACCTGCCTTGATGAGGATCCCCCCAGCCATGCCTGGCCTTGATCCCAATGCCCCACACCTCCCCCACAGCCTGCCAATAGGGTTGAAGCCTGCTGTGACAAGGCCCTGGTCGCCCTGTAGCTAGCTCCTGCTTGCCCCTCCACCCAGACCAGCCCTGATGAGGCACACAGGTACACATGCACACACACAAATACAAATACACACAGACACATAGCAACGCACACCATAAACATACGTACACACACACACACTCACACAGATGCATAAAATGCATACCGTATATACACACACACGCAAATACAGACACATGCAAATGCACACCATATACATACATACACATGCACACAAATACACACAGACACGTACAAATGTAAACCATATGCAAATGCATAAACACATGCACACACAAAAATACAAGTACACACAGACATGCAAATGCACACCATACACACGCACACAAATACACATAGGCACGTACAAATGCACACTATACACACACATGCATATATACACTCACATAAAGGCGGAGCACATGCAAATAACAGACATACACACTTCAACAGGGCCACCCAGAGGCCCAGCAGCTAGTCACAGAGAGGAGGCTGTGCTCTAAACAACCCCAGGACACACACTTTGCTCAGTGATATTGATGCTATTAGACATAAGAAAGGGTCAGGATTGCCCACCAGAGGATCAGAGGGATTGAGCAGTCATGTAAAAGGACATCTGGTTCATCTCACCAGCTCCCACACAGCCCACCCACTGCGCTGCCGAGACTCTTTCCCTTTCACATACAAGGGAAGAATCACACCTGCTACCATTCTGCAGACTGTGTCCCAGGCACCTTGCCAAGTACTTCACACACATCACCTCATTTTATGCTCACAGCAACCCAGCAAGACGGGCTGCAAACAGCCGCAGCACTGCCTGCTCCCTAACACAGCCCAGGTGGCTTCCTCCCTTGGGGTCCCTGGACACACAGCCTCCAATGGGCACGTGCCACAGACAGCGCCAGGCTGCCCTCTGGCCAGGACATCTGCCATCCACGCATGGTGGAGCCAGGAGTTGGTCACACTCATCTCCTGCAGCCCCAGTCCAGGTTTTGGGGCTCTCTTCCCAGGAATATCTTTTCTTGAACTCCTTCCCACCACAAAAGCAGAAAAGAATCTGTTACCAGCTACTTTTGCTTACTTCAGTGGGAAAGTTTCCAGAAATAATTTTGAGTAGCTCGCAATGACTGATACTTGGCGGTGCGTCATCTTATAAGATCCCCACCCCAAATTTTCTTTTGGAAGATGTGTGCCTAAGTAGCCTGATGTTCTGATATGCAAGTCCTTTCTATACATTCTCCATAATAAAACACCAAAGTACCTGGGACATTTCCATGAGCTGGGCTTGAGGACCCAAACGATTTTCAGAGCCACTGAAGGCAAAGCTCGAGTTCCATTGTTCCCTCACTGTGCGCCCCATGGGTCAGGCATTCAGTGAGCCATTGAAGAGAATCTGTTTTAACCCCAAAAGGAAACTTCTTAGCACATTCCTATTGTGAAATAAAGACTGTTAGGGGCCCAAAGTTATTTATTGCCCCAGTAAGTCATTGCCAAAATTTCTAATCAATACACGTAAAGGTTGTCAAAATACTTCTTGCCCTTTAAGGATTAAGCACCAGTTGCCATAGAGTCATCTCCGACTTATGGTGACCTCATGTGTGTCATGGTAGAACTGTGATCCATGAAGTTTTCAATGGCTGATTTTTTGGAAGTAGATCACCAGGCCTTTCTTCTGAGGTGCCTCTGAGTGGACTCCAACCTCCAACCTTTCGGTTAGTAGCCAAGCACATTAACTGTTTACAATACCCAGGGACCCCTTAGGGATTAAAAGTGAATATTGGCATGAATGAACACACACAGTAGGAGGGAAGCACAGGGAGAAGGAAAGTACAATATGATGTTGAAGGCTCACACAGAATCCATGTTAACCAACCTATAGGTAGATGTCCAGCTATGTAACTCACTGGCTTATTTCACTGAATGTCACTATCCTCTTTGGAAGTTGTTACCACACAAAAAACGACGTCAGGGAGAATGGCAATAATTAGCCGTAGGAGCCAAAGGGCCAAGACAAGACTGAGAGCTGGTATTTCCAGTTTAACCATTAGCACTTGAGTTTTCTAACAGCCCACAGTGAGGAACGTAGCCACAGATGAATAATGAACCATGAAGTAGAAATCATAAATAGTAACCAAACACAGCGGCGTGATTCAGGGCAACAGAAAGGTGGAAACAACCCAAATGTCCACCAAGAGAGGAACGGATAAACAAATTGTGGTCCATCCACACAACGGAGTACTACCCAGCAATAAAAAGGAATCAAGCACTGAGCCTGGGAAAATTCTGGTAAGTGAAAGAAGCCAAGTGCAATATTTCGTCGGTGAGATGTGTTCAGAAAAGGCAAATTCCTAGAGACAGGAAGCAAATCAGTGGTTGCCCCAGCTGGGGGTGAAAATGAGGATTGCCTGCAAATGGGGGTGAGGGATCTTGTTAGGGATGACAGAAATGTTCCAAAACTGGATTGTGATGATATTTGCATAGCTTTGTAAATTTATTAAAAATAATTGAATTGTATAGTTAAAATGGGTGAATTTAGTGGCATATAAATTATATTTCAATAGGGCTGTTTAATTTTTTGTTAAATTGAGTATATATGTGTTGTTAGCTGCTGTCAAGTCAGTGTCCAACTCCCAGTGACCCCATGTGCAGGAATAAAACATTTCCCAGTTCAGACCGTTGTGATCCATACGGATTTCATTGACTGATTTTCAGAAGTAGATCACCAGGCATTTCTTCCTAGTTCATCTTAGTCTGGAAGCTCTGCTGAAAACTGTTCAGCATCAAAGCAACGTGCAAACATCCACTGACAAGTGAGTGTTGGCTGCACATGAAGTGCATTGGTCGGAACCAGAACCTGAGTCTTCTACGTGGATGAATCACCACTGTCCTCTCTTTGTATGTAAACAGAAGCACCAAACCAAACCCACTGTCGTCAAGTCAATTCTGACTCATAGTCAGTGAATATGCTGACTCTCTGGGTCAGAGTCCAAGACTGTTAAAGTGGACCAAAGAAGAGCTTTCTGTCTGTCTGCTTGCTAAAGTATTGAATCCCTCCTAAGTGCCATTCAAACACCAGCACTTTGGCACTTCCGTGAATTCAACCAAAAGGAAGCTGAGCTCAAGACATCTGACATTTGAGAAAGTTAGTCTACAAAACATCTTAACGATCCATTACTGTCTGTTCTCTAAACACTGTCCCTAGATTAGATTAGGTTAGATTAGATTAGCAATTTACCTGTGCCATATTATCTTGGCACCTCAAGAAATAGATTCTCCCAATTAATATTTAAAAAGGAGCCCTGGTGGTTCAGTGGTTAAGCGCTCAGCTGTTAACCACAGGATCAGCAGTTCGAACACACCAGCGTCTCTGCAAGAGAAAGATGTAGCAGTCTGCTTTCGTAAAGATTTACAGCCTTGGAAACCCTATGGGGCAATTATGTGAGCTGGAATTTGACTCTTTGGGATTTTCTATATATAGGATTGTATCTCCTCGAATAGAGTTAATTGTACTTCTTTTCAAATCTGGATACCTTTCATTTCTTTTTCTCGTCTTATTGCCCCAGCTAGGACTTCTAATATAATATTAAATAGAAGTGCTGAGAGCAGGCACCCTTGTCTTCTTCCCAATTTCAAGGGGAAAGCTCTCAGTCTTTCTCCATTAAGTATCATGTTGGCTGTTGGCTTGAATCATACTGAGGAATTTCTCTTCTATTCCAGTCTTCAGGGTTTCATCAAGAAAGGATATTTGGATTTTATCAGATGCTTTTTCTGCATCCGTAGAGATGATCTTGTGGTCATTTTTCTTGTTCTCTTGATGTGGTATATTGATTGATTTTCCAATGTTGAAAATCCCTGCATTCCTGGAATAAACCCCACTTGGTCATGCTGTATGACTCTTTTAATATGCTGTTGGCATCTGTTCAGTAGTATTTTGTTGAAGATTTTTGCATCTATATTCAAAAGAAACATTTGGCCTGTACTTTTCTTGTGGTGTCTTTGTCTGGTATCAATAGCAGGGTTCTGTTTGCTTCCTAGAGTGAATTAAGAAGTATTCCTTCCTTTTCTATCTTTTGGAAGACTTTAAACAGTATTGGTGTCAATTCTCTAAATTTTTGGTAGAATTCCCCAGTGAAGCCATCTTGTCTAGGACTTTTTTGTTGTGGTTGTTTTTGGAAGGTTTTTGATCACTGATTTGATCTCTTCACTTGTTATGGGTCTGTTGAGACTTTCTATTTCCTCTTGAGTCAGTTTGGGTAGGTTGTGTGCTTCTAAAAATGTCCATTTCGTCTAAGTTACCCAGTTTGTTTCTGTACAGTTGTTCATAATATTCTGTCATGATTCTCTTTATTTCTATCTTGTCAGTTGTAATGTCCCCTCTTTCATTTTGGTTATTTGCTTCTTTTTCAGTCAGTCTACCTAAAGGTTTGTCAATTTTATTGATCTTTCCAAAGAATCAACTTATGGTTTTATTGATTCTCTCTATTGTTTTTCTATTTTCAATTTTATTTCTGCTCTAATCTTTGTTATTTTGTTTCTTTGGTAGGTTTAGGCTCATTTTGCTCTTCTCTTTCTAGTTCTGGAGTTGTCAAGTTAGTCTGTTGATCTGAGATCTTTTTTCTTTTTTCCTGTAGGCATTTATTGCTATAAGTTTTCCTCTCAGCACTGCCTTCATTGCATTCCATAAGTTTTGGTAGGTTGTGATTTCATTTTCATTTGACTCTAGGAAAATTGTGATTTCCCTTTTGATTTCTTCCTTGACTGACTTGTAGTTTAATATTGTGTTGTTTGATTTCCATAGGTTTCTGTATTTTCCCAGTGTTTTTTTTTTTTTCTCTCTCTCTCTCTTATTGATTTCTACCTTCACACTATTGCAATCAAAGAAAATACTTTGTATGATTTCAGTCTTTTTAAAATTATCAAGACTTGCTTTGTGACTTAACATGTGGTCTATCCTGGAGAATGATCCCTGTGCACTGGAGTAAAATGCATAGTGTGCTGTTTTTGGGTGGAGTGTTCTATAGTGTCTGTTAAGGCTAGTTGATTTATGGTGTCATTCAGGTCCTCTGTTTCCTTGTTGATCTTCTTTCTAGGTGTTCTGTCCAATATTGAAAGTGGTGTGCTGAAGTCTCCAACTATTATCGTAGTGTTATCTATTTTTCCCTTCAATTCTATCAGTGTTTGCTTTATATGTTACGTACTCCAATGTTGGATGTGTATATATTTACAACCGCTAAATCTTCTTGACGAATTGACACTTTTATCACTATATAATGTCCATCTTTATCCCTTCTGATAGATTTTGTCTTAAAGTCTACTTTGTCTGATATTAAGACTACCATCCCTTGGTAGAGCAACTAGGGTCACATAACAATGTATGTATAAATTTTTGTATGAGAGACTAACTTGAATTGTAAACTGTCACTTAAAGCACAATATAAAAAAAATTTTAAAAAAAGACTACCATCCCAGCTCTCTTTTGGTTATTATTCACATGGAATATTTTTTCCATCCTTTCACTTTCAATCTATTTTTGTCCTTGAGCCTAAGGTGTGTCTCTTGTAAACAGCATGTAGTTGGATCACGTTTTGTTTCTTTGTTTTTTTAATCCATTACGGCACTCTCTGCCTTTTGATTGGAGCGTTTAGTCCATTTACATTCACTGTAATTACCGGTAAGAACTGACTTACTTCTGCTGTTTTTGATTTGTTTTTTTGTGTCTCTTAAGCCTTTTTGTCTTTGTCCTTTACTACTGCTTGCTTTTGTGTTTTATTGGTTTATTGTTGTAAGCCATTTTGTTTCCCTCCTCCTTTGTATGTTTTTTAGATATTTTCTTAGTTGTTACCATGAATTTAGCAGCTTGCATTTATAACATTTGTCATGGATTGAATTGTGTACCCTAAAAATATCTGTCAGCTTAGTTGGGCCATGATTCCCAGTATTATGTGATTGTCCACCATTTCGTCATCTGATGTGATTTTCCCATGTGTTGTAAATCCTATCTCTATGATGTTAATGAGATGGATTAGTGGCAGTTATGTTGATGAAACCTACAAGATTAGATTGTGTCTTAAACCAATCTCTTTTGAGATATAAAAGAGAGAAGCGAGCAGAGAGACGAGGGGATCTCATACCATCAAGAAAGCAGTGCCAGGAGCAGAGCACATCCTTTGGACCCGGGGTTCCTGCACAGAGAAGCTCCTAGTCCAGGGGAAGATTGATAACAAGGACCTTCCTCCAGAGCTGACAGAGAGAGAAAAACTTCCCCTGGAGCTGATGCCCTGAATTTGGACTTCTAGCCTACTAGACTGTGAGAGAATAAACTTCTGTTTGTTGAAGCCATCCAGTTGTGGTATTTCTGTTATAGCAGAACTAGATAACCAAGACAACATTCTAGGGTAAGTTGGTGCCAGCTTAACTTCAATAATGTGCAAGGAATTCTACACCTGTATAATTCCTCTTGCCTCCCGCCCCCATTTTGTGCGTTGTTATCACTAATTACGTCTTTATATTTCATGTGCCCTGTAACATATTTTTATCCCTGCTTTTTATACATTTGTCGTTAAAAAACATGAAGGACAAAATGATTCAAATTATCAAGCATGAATACCTTATTACTAGCCCTTATACTTGTCCATAAAATTCTCTTCATTAGGGATTTTTCTTTTTATGTATGTCTTTGAATTACTTTTTAATGTTGCTTCCCTTCCATCTACGAAACTCCCATTAGTGTTTTTTGTCGGGCTGGTCTGGTGAAAATGAACTCTCTCATATTCTGTTTGTCTGACAGTGTTTTAATTTCACCCTTAATCTTAAAGGATAGTTTCACTAGATATAATACTCTTGGTTGACAGTTTGTTTGTTTTCTTTCAGCACTTTAAATATTTCATTCTATTGCCTTCTGGCCTCCAATGTTTCTGAGGAAAGATAGACATTTTATCTTATTGGGAATTCTTGGTATGTGACTGTTTACTTCTCTCTCACTGATTTCAGGGTTCTCTCTTTATCTTTACTTTTTGAGAGCCTAAATATGATATGTCTTGGTGTAGATCTCTTTGGGTTTATCCTGCTTAAGGTTCTTTGTGATTCTTGGATTTGTAGATTCATGTCTTTCATTAGATTGGGGAAATTTTCTGTCATTTTTTCTTCAAATATTCTTTCTGTCCCTTTCTCTCTCTCATCTCTTCTGCAATTCCCACGATGCATATATCAGGTCTCTTGTTGTTTGTCTGTTAAACTATACTCAGCCTTCCTGAGCCTCCATTCTTGTTGCCCTTCAATCTCGATAATTTTAACTATCTTATCCTCTTTTTCACTGATTCTTTCATCTGCTTGATTAAGTCTGTCGGTAAGTCCTTCTTTTGTGTCTCTCATTTCGTTTGTTGTCCCTTTCAGTTGCAATATCTCTTTTTTATATCCTCATTTTACTCTTGCATTGTTTTCCTTATTTCCTTATTTCTTTTAGCTCTTTGTTTATGTTTTCCCTTAAGTCTTTAATTATATTTAATTTTGTTGTACTATGTTCTTTCATTCTTTTCATTATTTGGTCTTCTCTAGATGCACTTTCACTGTTCTTTGTGTGTCTTGTGATTTTTTTGTTGGGGCATTGGACTTTTTGAGGGTGTTAACTCTCTCAGTTCTCCCCAGTATTTGATGTTCTTGCCTGCACTACTTTCTGCAAAAACACTCTTAGGCAAGCAGAGCCTTCGGCCTTTTCTTACCATTTCCTCTCTCTCTCTCTTTCTGATAGGTCCTTCTCCCTCCCTGGTTTAACTGGGATTTGAAAGTTCCAGATCTCAGTTTTCAACTTTCAGTGTCTCCCAAACACACCAGAGAACACTCTGTGGTCAGTCTGTCCAGCAGCAGGCACCGCCACTCAGGCGAGTATCATGCAGTAATCAATTTGCCCGCTAGGGGGTGCAGGTCTCTCTCTCTCTCTCTCTCTCTCTCTCTCTCTCTCTGGTTATTACTTCCCTTCTCTGTTTCTGCAACCTTGTTTTTAGTCAGAAAACCCAGTACCAACAAGCCCCCTTCTGGGCTTATAGCCATTTGGTTTTGCCCAAGGCTTCCTCCCCTGTTATGTGGGGCCTGCTTATATCTGAGCTGGCATTCAGGGGAAGCACAGGCAGACTTCCCTCCATTTCAGGAGAAGGAGGGGCTGGCACTCCCCAGAGGAACCTTGAAGAGATTTTTCTTGTTGGTTTCAGAGCCCCAGTGGCCACGTGATGGTTGGGGGAGCAGTCTCCACTTAGGTGACCTTTCTCCTGGCTCCACTGTAGGGACCCTTCTGTAGGAGTTCATATTAGTCTGGCACCTGACAGTTAGCAGGTGGGGGAGGGGTTATCATACTCCTAACGGACCCCCCAGAGAGGTCTGCCTTGTTGCTATCAGAGCCCACCTTATATTATGTTGGCTGTGGGTGTAGCCTCCACTCAAGATGTCTGCTTCCTAGCGCACAGAGCCTTTAGTCAGCAGTCTTCAACACTAACCAGAAAGGGGAGCAGACAGACCCAAACTGTCCCCCAGGAGGTCTGTCATTTTGAATTCAGAGGTCTGAGCAATGGGATGAACAGGAAGGCAGGTAAAGTAGTTACTATGGGAGCAGACTCCACTGCAGGGGCCTTCTGTAGCAGTTTGTAACAGCATGGCCATTACCAGGTGGGGGAGGGGATGTCATGCTGCAGTTAGATCCCCATGGAGGTCTACCTTGTTGCTATCAGAGCCCTCTCCCCTGTATTATGTTGGCTGTGGGTGTAGCCTCCACTCAAGTTGCCTAGTTGCTAGCACTCAACAACCTTAATGAGCAGTCCTCAGTGCCAACTGGAAGGGGGAGCAGATGGATCTGAACTGACTCTCTGGAAGGGCCGTTCTGTTCATTTCAGGGACTTGAGCCATGGAGTGCACAGGGAGGTAGGTAAAGTGCTGACTATGGGAGAAGACTCCACTACAGGGACCTTCTGTAGCAATTCACAGCCAGCTTGCAGGTGAAAGCATCTGGGTGGGGGACGGGTGGTTGTCATGTGCCAAACGGAACCCCAGGGAGGTCTGCCTTGTTGCTATCAGTGAGCCTCCCCCATATTATATTGGCAGGGGGTGTAGCCTCCACTCAAGATGCCTGCTTGCTAGCACACAGCAGCCTCAGTCAGCAGTCTTCAGTGCCAACCAGAAAGGGGAGCAGACAGACCAAAACTGACTCCCTGGGAGGTCTGTCCTGTTCATTTCAGAGACCTGAGCTATGGGGTGCACAGGGAGGCAGGCAACACGTTGACTATGAGAGTGGACTCTACTGCAAAGGCCTTCAATAGCAATTCACAGCAGGCTTTCAGCCAACAGTGTCCACATGGGGGAGGTGCTGGCACACTCCTAACAGACCCCAGGGATGTCTGCCTGGTTGATTTTAGAGTGGAAGCTTGGAGTCCTGTCTCTTTGTACAGGCAAGGAGTGGGGTGGTTAGGAAAGCTGGCAATTTTGCTAGGGCCTCTTCCCCAGTTCACAGCAACCAGCAGCCCATGTGGCTAAGGGGAGGGGCAGGAACAGTGGGAGAAGTGATTTTCTGACTGTATGTGACTCGTTAATTCATTAATTCTTGCCTGTCTGCAGTTCCCAGCTGCTTTCCTCTACTCCCTGATTCCGAGTCCCTTGAAGCCGAGCACTATTTCTTTGTTGTATTTATGGGGGAGAGTCAGAAGAATGGTTTGTTTATGCCGCCATCTTCCCAGAATCCTCCTTTTGTTTCTTTTACTACGTCCTCTCCACGACACTCTAAGGTTCATGAGGCCACCAATATGTGTATCTTGGTGACAATGGTAGCTACCATCCTTGCCCAGTTTGTGCATTCCAAAGGCTTTAAGAACTAGAGGATAGTCATCAAAGCTTCTGGGAGCCTCCCATGCGAATATCTCAACAGCTTCAGTTTTACATCTAGAGTTCACAGGTAAGAGACATAGAAGGGGTCAACACGCAAAGCAACAGCCTTACTGCCATTTTCCAAAATTATAAATTTAACAAGTCCTAAAAGACATCTAGCAAATACAAACGTGTACTTCGGTCAAAGTAGTTAACACCAAGTAGAACACTGAAGGCACAGTCTATAGGATGATGTTGTAATGCCAAGAGGAGAACAGAGCAAAAATGCATCCATGAAATAGATTATTTTCTTTACATAAGACTTCTTTTTCCATGAAATACATATGTCCTTACATAAAACTTCTTAATTCCAAGCACTGTTTGTGGTCATTTATTTTAAAAAATTAGATACAAAAAGAAGGCCCATGTAGAAATGTAGGAAGCCCAGCTCTGCATGAAGGTGTGGTTTTGGGCAAAGTATATCCTCCCAGCCTCAAGATTCCCAGCCACAATGGGGAAGGAAAGACTGGGAACAAAATAAAACCATCTTCATGGAGTTATTGGAATGATGAAATGAGACATAAGTGTGAAAAGCTGTCCTGATGAAGAATCATGCCTGTTTTTGGAATAGTTCCTCAGCAAAGGCCAAACCAGAAGTAGCCTCTGGCCTGTGGAGTGGCTGGTGAACTGGGTTCTATTTGCATGGTGTGATTTTGTTATTGCCTGATGAGGAGGAGAAGAGATTTTGTAACAAGTACCTATGGGAGAAAGTGATGTTGGAGGAGGGCAATGGCTGTTAAGCTCTCTGCAGAGAGGAGGCACTAAGGACCCGAGCCACAGGAGCTGTCTCTGGAAAATTCTGTGAGCCTGGGGGCCAAGTCACAGAGGGGAATACAGTGTGGAGGAAGCGGTTATCCCCTGTGTCAACTGAGATGCACATGGCTCCAACAGGGTAGAGGCACGCAGGGCACCTGGCATCTGAATGATATGCTGCTTAGGGACACTGAGACGTAACAGTTGGAACAGAAGCAGGAACAGGGCAGAGGGAAAACCTTGGATGGTGATTAGGATGAAATGGATGGCAGAGATTGGTCCCTGAGCAGACGGACCAGATACACTTCTGAGGGGACATTTCATGGACGGTTGAAAAGTCTTAAAGCAGCAGAGAACAATGTGAGGGCAGAGTAGGGTGATGGGCCCTGAGAAGCCCATATAATTCTGGGATTAACGTTACAGTGATTTCTCTTGAGCCAACATCTGACAGGCCTGCAGACATATTTGTTTTATTTTGAAAGCTACTTTTGGAAAGAAACCAAAAGGTCATTCACTTGGATCTAGACTGATCCAAAGTCAGTGTGTGCTGCGGTATTACTAAGCGTCGGATGACTCATCGGCCTCAGAGCTTGTTATGGCCTCGGTAATAATAGTGGCCAATAAAAGATGGTGGACATTACTCTATCAGTAATACCCCATCTCATTTCCACAGCTCTTAAGTGTCACTCAGCACTCAGGCACACTCTCCAGGCTCCCGACTCTACAGACAGGTGCTGTGGGGGGAGTTCACCTCACCTTAGATGCCTTTGGTGTCCGAGGCCTGACCAACCACCTGAAGCTTTGAACTCCTCTCTCTGGAAAATTTTGGCTCTTTAGAGTCTCAATGCTTGATACTGACATAAAATATTTTCATGTCTGTAAACTTAGTGGGTTTAGGGGTAAAGAAAGTCTTGTTTCCTGATGGGCTCCCTGGCATGCAATATAAACATTTATGGTTCCATATTGATGATTGTCCACTATTGCTTTGCTCCAGTGCCAGTCCTATTTGTTAGTCCAGTGATTATTTCACGTAAAAATGTGGGAGATGGCTTTTACTCCCTTCTCAAGGATCTTCATAGCATCTGAGTCTGAGGAAGGATAAATAGTAATTACAGTGCCACTGTTGAAACAGGATGATCTTTGGTCTTGCTTGGGCCCCTCTGTTTTGCTCTTTCACTGCAACTCTGGTTATACACCACACAGGTGAATGGAGAAAGTGATTAAAGAAAAAACAGCAGTGATTTTCACACAAAGCCCACCACGCTACTACTCTAAAAGCTAGAAACCCAAGGAGAAGCCTCAAGGGGTAGAGAATCAAAATTTGATTTTTGACCTATGATGGATGGGCATCAGCCCCTAATGGGAACTGACCAGGATCTCGTAGAGACAGTGCAGGATCTCAGCCAGATTTCAAGACAAAAAAGTTTCACAAAGAACCTTGAAGCCAGAAATTATCCCAAAGAATCCTCTGTACTTCCAGGTAAAGGGTTTGAATGTTTTTCAGATTAAACTAATTCCTCAGGAGATTAGTCTAAATCTAGAGTTGCTAGTTAATGCAAATTTACAAGATTTTCCCATAATTCCATTAATCATGAAGCAAAGTAGCTCTGCATGCCGTCCTTGACATTTTATTCACTCAGAAGAATACTTTAGTGTTACTATCGCTTCTCCTTTTGCTCATCTTGTAGTTATTTTCTGTATTGGATAAATCACCAATTTTCAGTTAATAAAAACTCCTTCAAACTTCAACGAAGCAAGGATGAATTTTAAGGTTATAAACACTTCAGACGTGCAAGAGGCCAGACGAGTGCCTCCACAGAACAAGCACCATGAGGAAGGCAAAAGATACATCCATGATTTGAGTTTGAACTGATTTTCATCCTTAGCAGCCTATGGGTGTGCTCTCTTGGTGCCTGCTGCTTCTGCCTGCAGTGCCCTTCCTTCCCCACCCCCATCGCCACCTACCCATATCTTATATGACCTTCATGAAGCAGACCAGATGCACGTCTTCTATGAGGGGGCCCACATCCCTGCCCAGGTATCACCTCCTTCCTCATGTGCTACCTCTGTTCACTATTTTAAGGGCAAGAACTGCAAGTGTTTTTAAGATTTTCAGTGATAGTCCTGACTTGATGTAATTTCATTTTTTTAATAACAATGAGTTTTTAACCTTAATTTTTGCAAGATGCACTGGGGGAGCTTGCAAATAAATGTCCCACTGTCCCTAAATTTGGGGGACACTGCTTTCTACAGTCCTTCCTGTAGAATCATACTGGACAAGTACTGAGATGTGGCAAGCTGTTTGACTTTGAGTTTCTCAAACTCTTTGGACCATCCAGCAACTCTTCAATCAATTCTCCATGAAGCTCTCCGGACTCAAGTGTAGTCTGTGAAACACCATTTGGGAGAAGAAAAAAAAATCTGGCTTATATAACCAAGAATGGCTTACTTTTAGAATTTTTAAAGAATTTTTTATGTGGATATATTACTTTAATAAGAAAAAAGCATTGGTCCAACTATGTGTGCTGATTTAGGAATCAGAAAAGAAGGCTGCTGTATTTGTGGCACACACCACTCTATGGGTGGTATCACCATTGTGGGAGTGCAGTTCTCATACTCAATCATTGACCACCTGTGCCTGAGATGCTTCTCTCACCATTGCCCTCTTTCCGTCCCTGGCAAAGACAGTGTTATATGTCCATCACACCCCTTTCCTTAGGCACACCACTAGACTGTATTCCACAGCCTCCTTAGCAGTTAGTCAGGGTCATGTGACTAGATCTAGCAAATGGAATGTGGGCAAAAGTGATATGCATCACATTCAGGCTTGGTCCCTGAAACCACCCATGTGATCCTCTGCATTCTGTCTCTCTCCTCTTTTGGTACCTGGATGCAGACATTCCACAGGAGAACTTCAAGGCCCTGGAAGAAAGCAGAGCTCCTGGATGGATCCCTGAATGACCACATGGAGCTCTGTGTGACCACCCCCACCCTACAGCCAGCCCTCATCTGATGGGGATGTGAGCAAGAAATGACCCTCTACTATGGGAAACCACTGAGCTTTGGGATTGTTGGTTAAAGCTGACTACACTGACTAATACATCATAGAAGCTGCCTTGCACCTAATAGGGACTCAAAGAACCTGTGTTGAATAAATGAAGCCATCCAGGGAGGAGAAAACGTAAAGATTTGCCAAAAAGAGAGTTAGGAACTGGATGATCCTGTGCCACAGATGTGAATTTATATGGGCACTGTTATGTATTGAATTGCGTCTCCCCAAAAAATGTGTGTCAACTTGGCTAGTCCATGATTCCCAGCACTGTGTGTGTGATTGTCCACCATTTTGTTATCTGATGTGATTTTCCTATGTGTTGTAAATCGTACCCCTATGATGTTAATGAGGCAGGATTAGCAGCAGGTATGTTAATGAGGCAGGACTTAATCTACAAGATTACTTTGTGTCTTAAGTCAATCTCTTTTCAGATACAAAAGAAAGAAGTGAGTGAAGAGACACGGGGACCTCATACCACTAAGAAAGCACCACCTGGAGCAGAGCGTGTCCTTTGGGCCTGAGGTTCCTGCACTGAGAAGCTCTTAGCCCAGGGGAAGATTGACGACAAGGACCTTCCTCCAGAGAAAGCCGTCCCCTAGAGCTAGCGCTCAGAATTTGGACTTCTAACCTCCTAAACTGTGAGAGAATAAACTGTTTGTTAAAACCATCCATTTATGGTATTTCTGTTATAGCAGCACTAGATAACTAAGACAGGCACATAACATCAATTATGAGCTTTATAAATACCAGGCCCAGTTCCTGCAGATGACTTGGGGACAGGCAGTGCCAATGGTAGCTGCTTCCACCATCTCTGTAACCAGAGACTGAAGGACATTCTAAGCCTTGAGCAAATAGGATATAAGAAGCCTTAAAGGATGTGTCAATCCTGTTCTTGTTCCACCCGGTCGGACACAGCGGGACATGCCCAGCCCCAGATCCACCTGTCCATGTGGCAAGTGCCAAGCTCTAAGGAAGCTCCACGTCAACTCCTCGTCTGAGCTGGGCTTCCTCATGGAGTCTTGCACAGCGGAAGCATGCCTGTAAGATTGCCGTAGTTGACAACACTCCACCAACCTCCAATACATGCTGCTCTGACATCATCTCAAACCCAGTCAGCCTAACCTTTAAACTACACACTTTGTAAGCAGTTATACACCAGCACAGAGGCCCAGTTAGGTGGAGGATGGAGGGACTATGAGCCCAGGACTTTTGGCAGCAATCCTCGCCAATCCTTTGTGACACCACATTGCAAGAAGTGATTTCTGGCATAGAGCAGATGTTCTAAAGCTAAGGTGAGTGTGTTCATTGAAGCAATGTTCCTAAGCTTCACTGCATGTAGGTCCCGTGTGAGGTCCTGGGGATGTCAGATGAATAGGCATGACCTGCTCTGCTTGAGGGCATGTCAGGATGCAGGCCTGCTGTACAGCTGGAGCAAAGAGGGAAAGAGCTCAGCTAAGCCTGCCTGGAAAAGGTCCTGGAAGCCTCAAGAGGAGGCAGCATGCCCTCGTCGTTCCCTGCCCACCGCACCTTGGATTCCATGTTCTAGCACAAGCTGCAGGCTCGGACGCTGGGTAGCAGGCTCAGTACCTGCCTGCAGACTCCACTGGGCAGCTCAGCCAGTTCTCTTGGGGTGGGCTTAAGAGCTTGGGAACTGACTGCTGGGGCACAGGGCTTAGCCAGTGACGGGGGACTGAAGGCTGAACACCCAGCTTCTTTGCCCCTCAGGAGAGACTGCACTGAATCCCCTTCTACACTTGTCCCCAGATGTCCCCAGGGGGATTGAGCCCAGGTGGCCACAGTGGTGAAAACTCATCATACACACTGCCTTGCTCCGTCCCCTCTCCTGTCTCATCCAGTCAGCAATCATTCCTAGAACAACTTGCAAGATGAAACCCTTGGACTCAAGTCTTTGTCTTAGGAACTCAAATCCATAAAGATAGATAGCTTCCATCCAGCAGACTCTGACTCATGGCAATCTATGTACAATAGAACAAACCATTGTCCAGTTCTGTGTCATCCTCACCATCATCGGCATGCTGAGTCCGTTGTGGCAGCTATTGTGCCAATCCATCTCACCGAGGGTCTCTCTTGCTGGCCCTCTACTTCACCAAACATAATATCCAACTCCAGCGATTGATCCCTCCTGGTGACGTGTCCAAAGCAAGTGAGTTGTGCAATATTCTGTTGTGATCCATAAGGTTTGCATTGGCTAATTTCTGAAGTAGATCACCAGGCCTTTCTTTCTAGTCATTCTTAGTCTGGGAGCTCTGCTGAAACCTGTCCACCATGGGTTACCATGCTGGTATTTTAGGGAAGCACATTCGAGAACCGAGATAGCTAACACTGTCTCCCAGAGACAGCTGTGAAGGATGAAGGCTGTCTCAGCCTGTCATTCGAAGCTCTTCATGCTCAGAGCTTCCTCCACAAAGTTCCTGGCCTTCCACAAGCAGCATCCACTTCTGCAGACCCGCTTCAGACCCCTGGAAGTCTTCATTTCCACTCTCTGTGCTCCACTTTCCTGGGAGGCAGGGATCCTATGCAGCTTGAGAGGCTATCAATCCTTAGCTAGGCATGGGTTATTTCAGGTGGGTCCAGGCACTGCTCCTTCCAAAAGGAGTAGCTGGCCACCTGACCAAGGATGCACTGGTAGGTTGACAGGCTGGAATTCAAGCCCAGCACAGGGTGGCCCCCAAATCCAGACTTTTCCATCACTTCCTTGAGATGGCAAGCAGTGAGAGGTAGAGGAAATAGAACTTTAGTCTAGACAAGGATGCCCACTCTTATCATTGTTATTCAGTACTGTACTGAATAGCAATTAGGCCAGAGCAATTATGCAAGAAAAAGAAATAAAAGGCATCCAAATTGGAAAGGAAGAAGTTAAACTATCTCTCTTCACAAATAACATGATTCTGTATATAGAAAATCCCAAAGAATCCACAAGAAATCTACTAGAGCTAATAAATGAATTCAGCAAAGTCACAGGGTACAAGATCAACACACAGAAATCAGTTGTTTCTCCAACAATGAGCAATCTGAAAGAAATTAAGAAAACAATCCCATTTACAATAGCATCAAAAAGAATAAATACCTAGGAATAAATTTAACTAGAAAGGTAAACACTATAAAACATTGCTGAAAGAAATTAAAGAATACTTCAATGAATGGAAAGACACCCCATGTTCATGAATTGGAAGACCTAATATTGTTAGGATGTCAGTACTACTCAAAGTGATCTACAGATTCAATGCAATCCTCATCAAAATTCCAACAGTCTTTTTTGCAGAAATGGAAAAACTAATTCTTGAATTCATGTGAAATTGCAAGAGGCCCAAAATAAGCAAAACAATCTTGAAAAAGAAGAACAAATTAGGAGGACTCACACCTCTTGGGTTCAAAACATACTATAAAGCTATAGTAATCAAAACAGTCTGGTGCTATATAATGATAGGCATATAAATCAATGGAATACAATTCAGAGTCCAGAAATAAACCCATACATCTATGGCCAATTGATTTTTGATAAGACAATATAAAGTACACTACCCTGGGATCCTTTGTGGCTCAGTCACCCCAGCTGTGGTTTTGGAGGAAGTCATCCAACTTTACCTGATCCTAGTTTCCTCCTCCAAAAAGGGATCATATGGCTCCTTTTCGGATTTCTTGTGAATTTTATCTCAGACAGTGCTCATAAAGTGCCAGTTAGTTGCCGCTGAGTGAGCTCCAACTCATGGAAAACCACGTATAACAGAATGAAACATTGTTCAATCCTGTGCCATCTGCATGATCGTTGGTATGTTCAAGTCCATTGTTATGGCCACTGTGTATTTTGAATGCTTTCCAACCCTAGCACTGTATCAGACATTGTTCTATTGTGACCCACAGGGTTTTCATTGACTGATTTTCAGAAGTAGATCACCAAGCCTTTCTTCCTAGTCTGTCTTAGTCTGGAAGCTCCATTGAAACCTGTCCACAATGGTGACTGTGCTGTTATTTGAAATGCCAGTGGCATAGCGTCCAGCATCACAGCAACACACAAGTCACCACAGTATGACAAACTGACAGATAGATGGTAGATGAAATACCTACCACTCAATAAATTGTAGCTATTCATGGTAGTATTATTGATAATAAAGAAAATACAAAGCAGATGAAGGATCTCCTCAGGGTGCCTGGTGATCATCTGGATTTTTTTTTAAATAAATGCCAAAATTAAGACCCTCTCAGTCATAGATCCTGTCAATGAGTCCTAAAACTTCTCTCTTGGATCTTGAAAAAGGCACTTACGGTAGAGCTTCCATTAATTTCGTCATTAAGCACATCTTACATTACTGCAATTCTTCTATTGCCTCAAAACATTGTATAAGTGTTTCATTATATTTAAGTCTACATGGTCTTCTCCTGAGTAGTTTGTAAGATCTTAGAGGCCAGATTCAAGGAGACTCCTTTTTCCAGGGGTCCCTGTTCTCTTAGATTCCCACACTCTGTGAGTCCTTTTCAGAAGGGTCTTTAGCAAAAGCATGGCAGGATTGAGAGTCTGGACAAAGCTCTGGTCTCTTCATGAAAACTGACACAGGAATGCTATGATAGATTATTTTTCAAAGATGACTGCGCCTTTATATGTATATGTGTTCGTACACGTATATCTCCCATTCCACGTGCTGCTCTTACAATGGGACCCACACTCTTTCCACTGAGAGGTGGGGTCTCTGTTCCCTCCCCTGAATCTGGCCAGGCTTGTGACTAATCCTGCTAACAGAGTATGGAGGAGGGATTTCATGTGACATCCAAGGCTAGGTCGTAGATCACAAACAGCTTCCTCTGGGCTTTCTGAAGACCCAGCCACCATGCTGTGAGGAAGCCCAAGCTAACCAAAGTGAACAGACCTATGAAGAAAAGAACTGAAGCCTCCAGCCTAGACCTAACATCAATTGTCAGACTTATGAATGAATTATCACTTAGACGATCCAGCCCTCAGCCTTTGAGTCTTCCAAATTAGGCTCCAGGCATCATGCAGCAGAACAAGATGTCCCCTCTGTGCCCTCTCCAAATTCCTGATGCACAGAATCCTTGAGCATAATAAACGGTTGGTTTTCACCACTCAGTTTTCAGGTAATTCATTACCACCTCGGTTCTCGATAGCTCTTGCCCACAGAGGGGAGGCAGCCGGTGGCAGGGGCGGCGCTGTGTCTTCAAGCTTTAAGAGACCCCTTTTCAACACCAACAGGCCTGGCACGTACACCCAGAACACCCTATTGGCAAGCGCTACCATGAACACCATGTAGAAGTTTCAGCAAATTCTGGCCGACCATCCGGACTACTGCCGAGCACATCACAGTGTCTCTGAACATCGCTGGCTTTCCCTGGCAGCTCCTGAGTCTGTGCTGAACCATGGTGGGAATGGCTGCCCCACTAGGTCCTTACAACCACCCTAAGAGCTAAGCACCACTTTTTCCATAGAGAGGGGGAAACAAAGGCCAAGAGAGGCCAAACAACTGGGCCACAATCACCCTGGGGCAGAGGCCAGCCTCGGTGACTGCAGGTCAGCAAGGCCCTCCAGCCAGAGGCTGGCCAAGTCCCTTATTGCTGGGTCCACAGCCTCCTCCCTGTGGCCACCGAGTGGACAGGTCTGCCAGGAGCAGCAGCTGTTTTCCAGCCACTGGCAGTGATGGAGTGGAGCCAGAGGCCAAGTCTCACTGACTCCACACAGCACTTCTGGTGCCCACCCTGCTCCAGGGACCTTCCTCGACAGGAGCTGCCTAGCAGCTGGGCCCTGACCCCCTTCCCAGAGTCAACAGCCAGCAGGACTGGGGCTGGGCAAGCTCTTCTAGAGTCTGTCCAGGGCTGGCCTGGCCCGTGGCTCTGTATCCCTCGGGCTCTGGATTCCCACAGCAAAGCCTCTCGGGAACGCAGACGGGATCACGAGCTGTCCGGATCCCCCAGCCGCACAGATTTTCCAGTCCAGCACCATACCGGTGTGCCAGCGACTGCTCGCTTCCACCTCCGGCTTTGATGAGAGCCTTCGTCCCCTTAGCTGAGACATCCCCAGCGCAGGGGCAGAGGGAGGCGCGAAGTGGGCGGCAAGGTGCAGGCTTTGGAACGGGACCTCCTGGTTTGGAATCCCAGATGCCACCCGTCACTGTGTGACCTTAGGCAATGCGACCTTGCTGAGCTTCATTCTCCTGGAAAACATGGCTAATCGGCTCATCTGTAAAGTGGAGCTGATCAGCCCAGCCTTGGGCTGGTGATGAGAATAAACAGGATGGTTTATGAAGAAACCCAGCAAGCGCTGACCTGGACGCTGGGGAGACAGAGCAGTGGGCGCTGCACAGCTTGTCCTTGCCCAGCCCCCTGTGGTGGGCTCGTCCTGCAGGACCATGCCCAAGCCACCACTGCCACTTCACACCCACCTCCAGAAGGACCACTGGCCACATGGTTGGACAATGATTTTTGATGACGCCTGTCTTGAAGGAGATTCCCAGATGTATAAATACATATTTGTATAACCAGCACCTGGGTTCCTCCTGGCCTCTGGAGGCAGATGGGGGCTTTGGGTAGCGGCCATGGAAGGACCTGGTCCCAGCCCCTTCTGGAAGGCTTTGTGTCCTCAGGTCAGCCACCTGCGACCTGGGCTGCGATCTGGGACTGTACATTGCTCACACTGGGTGGTGCTTACGGAGCTTCTAGCTCCGAGCCGTGCGGTGACTTACTCACAGCACCCTCAGCTTCCTGGGAACTCTCGAGGAGAAATGGACTCACCTCCCTCCCTGCAGGAAGCCATCAGCCAGAATCCTTTGATGACAACAGGGCTGGACCTGCGTGCCGGCCCATAGCCTGTGTCTCTCCAGGGCCAGGGATCTCTCTAGAAGGGTGAAGTCAGCCCAGGATCCAGTGAACGTGAGGGTCTGCCTGGAGGGCTGTCTGGGAGAGAAGGGCAGGACATCGTGGTCCTGGAGCTCGGGGCGTGCTTTTCTGGATCCCCTGTTCTCAGCTCACACCAGTGCTGGAGGGAAAGGGGCCCACCACGCCTCCAGGGCTGTTGGGACCCATTCTGTTCCCAGAGAGTGCCTTTCAGCCCCAAGGCAAGTCTGTAAACAGAGTATTAGGAATTGACTTCCAGTTATTTCCATCAGACAGAGTCTTTAGGGAATCTTTAGTTTCTTCCCAGAATTCCCTTTTCCTTTTTGTAGCTTTTGTTTGCCTCTGCTTCCTTTTAAAAGAGGACTTCTCAATCCTACAGACCATGGAAGTGCCCCATAGGAATTATACACACAGTCGTGTGTGTTTGTGTGTGTGTGTGTGTGTGTGTATGTATGTATATGGGGGTGGGGGCGTGGGGGTGTGCATGAGTGTGTGCATGTGTGGGCGTGAAAAGTGTGCGTGCGTATGGGTGGGTGTGTGGGAGTGTGTGTGGGGGAGTGTGTGTGGATGTGATTGTGTGGATGTGAGGATGTGAGAGTGAGTGTACATGTAGGTATGTGGGGGTGAGTGTGTGCATGTGTGTGTGTGTGTGTGTGTGTGAGGGGGTACGAGTGCGTGTGAGTGTGCATCTCCCGGAGACAGAGTCCACGGCTTCCGCCCACTTCTCAAAGGCCCGTGACCTGAAGCAAAGGTGAAGCCTGGCTGTTTGTGAGAGCTGTTTACTTTAGCTGTCAGGGCTGCATCTTTGGAGCTGCCCTTTTATCTCTGACTTTCAAGGGGAAGCCGGCAGCAGCAGAGGAAGAAAAGCAGTCCTGTCCCCTGAACATGATGATGGCACACACCTCCCACCCTACCAGGTCAGCAGCCCCCAGGCCCTTTCTGCACCACATCAGGACCTTCCCTCTGGGCTCAGGGGCGCCCCTAGTGCTGAGGGAGCTAGCAAGGGCAGCCAGCTGCACACACCCTGGAGAGCAAGAAGCAATTCCCTGAAGCCTGCCCAGGAAAGCTGAGGTGTGTGTATGTTTGGGGGGCGGGCAACATGTGCAGCTTATTTTCAGCATAAGTGAGGGAGCCGCAGCTCCCATCACGGCCACATGCTGCTGTGAGGGGGCAGGCAGCGGGGAGACCCGGACCCGACCCCAAATGTCTCAGCTCTGCTTGGAAAAACTCCCTGCATCCAAGGGTGTGAAGAGGGGTGCGCAAAAGGCCAACGCCAAGTGCGCAGGACACAGGAGGCAGAGCCATGGGATCCTGCCACTTAACCCTGCAGAGGAATTCTGGGCATGCTGGGAACTTCTCAAGCAAGCTGTGCTGAAGGACCAGGTGTTCCTTGTCTTTGTAACGTCGGTTCACTTCAGATTAAAGCGTTTGTAAAATGCAATACAAGGAGTTACTGAAAACAATCATCACAAGAATGGGTGTCACCGCGATGCCAAATCACTGGATAAATTTCTCCTCGTCCTCGCACTGTGCTCACCACCCAGTGGCCCAGCACCAGTGGGGCCCATCTGCGCCCATTTGTACATCACACCTCATGGGGCATCATGTGAAACACACGTCTCAGAAGGGGCCCCCTGCCCTGTGGGGTGAAGGAGATGGGGTGTTCGTATGCCACCCCTGAGAGGCATCAGTTGAAACCTTCCCAGGGCTGCTAATCTGCTGCCAGCTGAGACTAAACAACCTTCAGCAGTTGCCGGGTCTTGAGATGAAGGCCCTGGTGGCTGCAGGGCCAGATGAGCTAGACTAACAAGGCCTCCGGGTGGGGAGGTGTGCAGGGACCCGCCAGGCTCTGCTCAGCAAGGGGGCACTTCCGGGGCCCTTCAGGAGGCTTCAGGGAGGGGGTGAAGAAGGTGCTGGGGAGGGGAAACAGTGGTTCGATAGGTGGACAGGCGGGAAGGGAGTTCCAGGAAGAGGATCGGCACGTGCAAAGGCCCGGTGGTGTGGTGGGCCCAGACCTTGGCTGATGCAGCACCAGAGAACACGCCAGCTCACAAAGGCTCTGAGGGAGTCCTGGTCATCCTGTCTCTCCTCCCCACCACCCCTCACCTGCACGACGCATTCCCAAACAACAAAACAGTGAGGGAAGCACTAAGAGCCTGTGGGTGTATGAAGTGGGGCGCCATATCCGAGGGCACATGGAGAACACCCTCCTGTTTGTCATTAGTTCCTGCATCAGTCCAGGCGGGGCCTGGGAGACCCAGCAGGTAGCACCAGCCCAGTGGATGAGGCAGGCAGGGTAAGGAGCTCTGAGACCCACCCCACGTCTCTCAGCCCTCAGTTCTTCTGAAGAGACCCCAGGGGTTATTTAAGGTGGTTGGCGTGCCTGCAGGACGGGAATAGAGGTTCTTGGCCAGCTCTGGCCACTGGCTCCAGCCAGGACGCCTCCCTACCCCCGCCTGAACTACATACAGTTAGAGTGTTCCCATGAAGTGAATCAGTATTTCTGGTGCTTCCTCTCCCCCCATCCTCCTCTCTTTCATGTGGTCCTGCCAAACCCTCTCCACGATGTGCAGAGTTGGGCTGTCCCCTTCACCTGCCCTCATCCTGAGCGCAGTGCAAACTGCCAAGGCAGATTCTGGAGCGGTGACCTGCGGCCAAGAGCCCACCAGCGCATTGGCTCTGCAGAGGCCAGGCTGGGACCACAGGGGCCTAAAAACCGGTAGATCACCCAGCCCAGGAGAAAGAGCACACGCTGACATTCTTGTCATAGTTGAAGGAGGTCCAGGGTCAACTCCCCCTGCAGCTGCTTCCCATGGCAGCAGCCCCGGCTCCACCCGGGCCTCTGGAATTCCTTCCACTCAAGTCAGAAGTGGTTTCTGCTGGAGACACAGTGTGCAGTGCAGAGTGGCAAGGGCATGGGCTGCAGTCAACATGCCCAGAGTTCCAGGGTCCCATGGGAAAGGGTAACTGATGTGGAATATGCATCCCATAGTCCCAAAGGTTTTTGTCATCTGTGTCATCTGTAACATCTGTGGCTCATTAAACGACAATGATCAAAAGAGTCAAAGAAGACACAACATCATCCTCATTTCTGAGATAGGGAAACAGGCGTGAGAAAGTCTTCTGGTCTACTCCTCAGCAGTCAAGTCACTACAGAGTCAGACACCAGAATTCAGTCTCGACTTCTAAGCAAGTTCTCTTTTCATCATTCAACCTTCTGCTTTGGCAAATAAAGATAAATAAAAGCCTTTTTCCTCGCTGAATAATTGCATGAGTGGACATAGTAGTTTTTTTTTTTCTTTCTTTTTTTAATTGTGGTGAAAATATGTATAACAAAACTGATGCCATCTCCGCAATGTCTACGTGTACAATTCAGTGACACTGATTACATTCTCAAGTTGTGCAACCATTCTCACTTTCCTTTTCCAAATATTTCCACCGCCAGTAACATAAACTCAAAACCCTAAAACAAAATTCCCCTTCCCCCACCCCCCACCTCTGCTGCTGTTAGGTGCAGTGGAGTCGATTCCAACTCAGAGCAACTCAGGGTACAACAGAACAAAACAGTGCCCGGTCCTGTGCCATCCTCACAATCGTTGTTATGCTTGAGCCCACTGTTGCAGCCACTGTGTCAATCCATCTCATTGAGGGCCTTCCTCCTTTTCACTGACCCTCTACTTTACCAAGCATGAAGTCCTTCTCCAGGGACTGGTCCCTCCTCATAACATGTCTAAAGGACATGAGATGAAGTCTTGCCATCCTTGCTTCCAAGGAGAATTCTGGCTGTACTTCTTCTAAGACAGACGTTTGTTCTTCTGGCAGTCCATAGTATATTCAATATTCCTCACCAACACCATAATTCAAAGGCATCAATTCTTCTTCGGTCTTCCTTATTCATTGTCCTGCTTTCACACGCATATGAGGTTTTTGAAAATACCATGGCTGTCAACCTTTTCAACCTTTTAAAGAGGTCTTTTGCAGCAGATTTGCCCAATGCAATGCATAGTTTGATTTCTTGACTGCTGCTTCCATGGGCATTAATTGTGGATCCAAGTAAAATGAAATCCTCGACAACTTCAATATTTTCTCTGTTGATCATGATGTTGTCTATCGGTCCAGTTGTGAGGACCTCTGGTAACCACTAAAAATCTTTGGTTTCTATAGCTTTTCTTATTTCATGTAACTGAGATCATACAGTATTTGTCCTTTTATGTCTGACTTATTTCACTCAGCATAAGTTTTCAAGGTTCATCCATGTCATGGCACGTATCAGGACTTCATTTCTCCTTATGGCAGATTAATAGTCCACTGTATGTAGATGTGGTGGTTTTAAAACATGGCTGTGAGTTCTCTGACCCTCTTCCCATTGACAGTGGGCCCTATGTCTTCTTCCCTTGGACCTGGACAGGCTCTGACTGCTTCGACCAAGAGCTTATGGCAAAAGTGATACAGGGTGGCTTCCAAAGCTGAGTCATAAAGGCCACGTAGTCTCTACCTTATTCATGGAGCACTCACTCTTGAAGCCTTGGGCCACCATAGAAGAAATCCAAGCGCCCTCAGGCTGCCATGCTATGGGGAAGCCCAAGCTCCAGGCAACTGTCACAGCTGAATGCAGCCTTGGAATCATGCCAGCCCAGACCCTAGATATGTGAATGAAAAAGGTTCCAGATGATTCTGGCTCCCAGCTATCAAGTCACCCCTGCAAAGATAAGACAAACCCACAGGACTACCTGAACTCCTGACCCACAGAATCCACAGGCATAGTAAAATGATAGTGGTTTTATGCCACTAAGTTTAGGGTGGTTGCTGACTAAGCAACAAGTAAGCAGACCTGTAACAGCTTACATCTCCAAAAGGGAAACCCAGTCCTGAATTTCTCCTTCAGGCTTCACATACCATTGACCCCATGCAGCAGAAAGAATGAGTACATGGTATGGAAGGAACTCCACTAGGTAAGGATTGAGGAGGGAAGGAATGAATCCACACTTCTCGCCTCAAGGGGGCTGAGTCTATAGAAGGAAGCAAACCAATAGATAACTTGTTGCCCACCTGAGCCCTATTCCCT
Organism: Trichechus manatus latirostris; assembly: GCF_000243295.1. Lineage (NCBI taxonomy): Eukaryota > Metazoa > Chordata > Mammalia > Sirenia > Trichechidae > Trichechus > Trichechus manatus. Next base: position 6,997,171 of record NW_004444056.1, on the reverse strand, counting down.
GAATCACGCTGTCTAATAAGAGATGTACAGACGTGCTGGTCTCCTACCACTCCTACTAGCCAAGACCAAGTGGACCCAGTAGCTAAGCAAGGCCTCTGGCTGGTCAGTGAGCCCAAACCTGGCCCCCAACCCACGTAGTGGCTGCCTTGACCTTGCTGGAGCCTGCCATGGGCAGAGTCCTCAGGTGGGTCATTTGTTGTTGTTAGCTGTCTTCAAATCAGCCCCTGACCCATGGTGATCCCCATGCTCAACAGAACAAAACACTGCCTGGTCCTGCACCATCCCCATGATCAGTTGCGGGTTGGCCTGTTGTGATCCATAGGGTTTTCATTGGCTGAGATTTTCATAAGTAGAATGCCAGGCCTTTCTTCCAGATCTATCATAGTTGGAAGCTCTCCTATAACCTGTTCAGGACCGGAGCAATACACAAGCCTCCACTGACAGGCAGGTGATGGTTGCACCTGAGGTACATTGGCTGGGAATGGAACCCAGGTATCTTGCAGGGAAGGTGAGAATTCTACCACTGCCCACAGACACAGTTACAATGGGGGCTGCTGGCCAGGCTGAGGGGCAGGACAGGGGCTATCTCTGTGTCCCATAAACCTGGAGGGCTCTTGGGGCTCTGAGACCATGGCTGAGGTCGGATCCCGGACAGGCCTTCCTTCAACAAGGATACCAAAATGCCTCCAATACTCCTAGAGCTGCTGTGAACATTAAGCAGTGGGGAATCTTTTTTGAAGTTCAAACTGGTACCTACTCACAGACAGGGAGTCTCCAGCCAAATCACTCTTAGCACGGCAATTAAGATGTTATCTGCGAAAAAGTACACAAGAAGAAAGGACCTGTTGGTAATTGCTATGGCGTATATAATTTTGAAACAACGTAAAAACAACCAAAAAATACATATGCAGGTATATACGTATGAGGAGCCCTGGTGGCACAGTGGTTAAGAGCTTGGCACCTAACCAAAAGGTTTGAATCCACCACTCCTTGGAAACCCTATGGGGCACTTCTACTCTGTCCTATAGGGTTGCAACTATGAGTTGGAATCTACTTGATAGCAACAGATTTGGTTTTGTTTTTATATGTGTATGTATGCAGGCATATATGTGTATAGGTATATATGTGTATATATGTGTGTATATATAGGTGAATGCATATATATATGTATCTATGTGACTGCACAGATATTAATATATATATAATAAAACACATAGGGGGCACAGTTACAGATACTTCTTAGACATAACCAAACACTTTGTGGGATTGGATTTCTGGGTTTGAAGGATTAGGACCATAGTCTCGTGGGACATCTTAGTCAATTGGCGTAATATAGTTCATAAAATTAGGCTCTACATCCTAGTTGGGTGAGTAGTGTCTGGGGTCTTAAAAGCTTGCGAGCGGCCGTCTAAGATACAACTATTGGTCTCTACTCATCTGGAGTAAAAGAGAAAGAAAGAAGCCAAAGACTCAAAGAAAAATATAGTCTACTGGACTAATATTCTACACAAATCACAGCCTCATCTACCATGAGACCAGAACTAGATGGGGCCCAGTCATCACTACCGACCATTCTGATCAGGGCCATAATAGACGGATCCTGATAGAAGTGGAGAAAAATACGGAACAGAACCTCAAATTCCCAAAAAAAAAAAAAAGCTGACCTACTGTACTCGCTGAGGCTGGAGGACTCCCTGAGACTATTGCCCTGAGACACTCTTCAAATCTTGAACTGAAACTAACCCCTGAGGATCGCCTTACAGCTAAGTAACGAATTGGCTCAAAAAATAATGAACATCTCCCCTGAATACTGTTCGCAGTGTTTGCTCAGAGCTTTGCTCCCACTCAGATGTCTCGGGCTGGTCGGAAGGGCCAGGCACCACCCAGCGGTGTCTGCAGGGCCTGGGCCCGGATACCAGCAGCACTGGCAAGAAGGGAAGCCTGGGGCCCTGGGAAGGTTCCTGGGCTGGGATTCCCCAGGAGGCCGCAGAAGCTTGCTGGCACGCTTGCCTATGGGTCCCAGGCCAGAGGCACAGCTGAGAGCTCCCTTTGATGTCCTGCCTCTGCAGACAAGCCTTCTTAGCTCTGAGTGCAACTGTCAGAAGTGGTTCTTCATTGGCCTTTTATCAGAGACCAGAGGCAGGAATTGAAAGCAGAAGTCTTGAGTTTTCAAAAGAACCTGCACGACTAGGGAGGGGAAGGAAAACCACCTCCAACCTTGAAAGGAAGCAAAAAATGACAGGAGTCTCCACTGCAGAGCGGCTGAACCCACAGCCCCTGGCTGTGACGGGAGGGTCTCAGGGAAGTCTTTGGGTTTGCAGATTTCCTTAGAGAGCAGCACTGAGCATTCTCTTGGGGTTTGGGCTTTGGTTTATTGTGGATTCTATTGTTGTTGGCTGTGTTCAGGTGACTCATAGGGACTTTATGTGCAACAGAAGGAGACATTGTCCAGGCCTGCCCCCATCTTCATGACTGTTGGTTTGTTTGAGTCCATTGTTGTGGTTATTGTGTCAATCCATCTCTTTGAGGGTTTCTCTCGTTTCTACTGACCCTCTACTTTACCAAACATGATGTGCTTCTCTAGCATCTGGTCCATCCTGATGAAGTGTCCAAAGTAAGTGAGACAAAGTCTTGCCATCCTTGCTTCTAATGAGCGTTCTTGTTGTACTTCTTCTAAGAATGATTTGTTCGTTCTCCTGGCAGTCTATTAAAAAAATCTAATTATAGAAAACAAAGAGTGGGGTCTCTCATTGCATCAACTCACGCAGCCCTGACCTGCAAGGAAAGCTGCCCTAAGTGGGTACAGGGCACTACTGCCTGTGTGACCTCCTACACACCTGGGCAACCCAGGTGCGGGGGCAGACACCCCTGGATAAGTGAGAATGTAAAATAAGGACAGACCACTGTGCCCACTAGGGTGCTGGTGGCTCAGCAGAACCTCACATACCCCAGCAAGCAGGACGCCAGGACACCAGGGGCCAGGAAGGCACCTGATGTTGTTTCCCAGATAGACACTCCCACCAACTCCTGAGGGGAAACCCCATGCTCATTCCCGTGACAGTGGTCCTCACCATGCTGTTGACCACGAAGCTGTGTCTCTGTCCTGGTTCCATGGAGAACCAGACCACTGTCAATGAGAGAGGGACCTTCACAGCAGCCACTGGGGTCTCCAGCAAAGGCCTGGGGCCATGGGGCAACACAGGCTCTTGAAGCCGACAAAACCAACTTGACCGTGGCCATGGAGGCATCCGGCCTGGGTGAGCTGAGTCTGCTGCCTGACCCAGAATGTGGCAAACATCAATGGGCAGGTGAGGCCAGGGTCTGCGGGTGCTGGGGGAGGCAAAGGTGCTTACAGCCTCCCGGGCCAGATGAGACACCTCGGCTTGCAACCAAGACTTTTTTATTCTATTGTAGTAAAATTTGCCATTTTAACCATTTTTAAGTGTGCCGTTCAGTGACATCAGTGACCCACCCACCCAGACTCTGGTAACCACTGGTAAACTTTGATCTCTATACAATATTGACCAGTTCTAGAGACTTCATTTAAGTAGGGTCATACAGTATTTGCTTTTTTGTGCCTGCCGTATTTCACTTAGCATGATCTTTTCAAGGTTCACCCATGTCGTGACATGCATCAGGACTTCGTTTCTCTTTCTGGCTGAGTAATGTTCTATTGTGTGGGTATAGCACATAAAACCAAACCCAACCTGCTGCCGTCGAGTCGATTCCCACTCATAGTGACCCTATAGGACAGAGTAGAACCGTCCCATAGAGTTTCCGTGACTTTTTGAGAATGCAGTTAGAACCCTGATTTTTCCTCTCAGAAACGAGGAGAGAGGTACCACCAAAATCGAGCTGAGACACAAAATAATCTCAACTAGATGAATATAGTTGATGCTAAGTTCTCACCCACTGCCATTATCTATTCCTAGGCAAGAGTTGAAGCCCCGGTTCCAGCCCAGTAGTCACCGCGGGCCACCTTCCTTCCCTGAAGAAGAGAATGGTCAGGGCCCAGTAGCATGACTTTGATTAGGGGCAGAGAGTGGCCGCGGGGCAGGCATCCTCAGAGCTCTTTGCCAACGCAATAAAATGACCCACAGCCCAAAACATCGCAAAATAGTGACCTCAGAATTATGGGAGGGTGCCTGGGTCATACTCAGAGGCTTCCAGGTAAGATCAATTGCTTCTTTCCAATCCATGCGACAGATTAAAGCCATCATCTGAGAGCCCTTCGTCACATCTATTCTGCGTCCTTCTTTCACATTGCAGCCTTTGGTGGAAATCAGTGCGAAGAACTGGCTCCATCTAGCAAAAGCAACTCTTCAGACCCTGGAGGCCACTGAGCCTAGCTTCAACCTTTGCATTTAAATGAAAATAATCCCCAAGAGCAGCTTTCCTTTCAAAACCAGTTTTCCAATTTTTTTTTCCTTTCTTACTCCCCTCAGTATGAATCGACAAGTTACCTGGCGGCCCTGATGGAGACAGACGATGTTAGAATTGAAGTGGGGAGTGGGAAGGCAGGGGGGATAGCGCAGATGGAAGACTCGTTCACTGCCCTTGAGAGGAGTGCAGGTCGGCTGAGCCTTCTCCAGCTGTGCACCCCCTCTTGGTATTTGGTTTCCCAGCCTGAGGAAGGCCTGTTGCTGTCCCAGTCTGGTCTAAACCTTACTCATCATTTTCTGGAGGACAGACGGGGCATCAGCCATCTCCAGCAGAAACCTGGTGACATCAGTCAGCATGGGTTGGCCTGTTAAGGGCCATCCCTGTTAAGTCCACATGAGCAGCCATCACTGAGCCTGTCGGTAGAACAGTGCAAAGTATTTGAGACTCTGGACCACCTTCTCATGCTTCCCGCCGGCTAGCTGAATAAGGGCTACTGGGGGATGGCATTAGAATGCAGATTCCTGGGCACTGAGGGGTGGGGCCTGGGACGCTGTATGGGAATGAGTCCCCTGGGGACTCTTAATTTCCAGCAGGCACTGGGGAAAGTCCAGGGGCAATAAGAAATGCATTCTCTACTTAAGGGCATGTTACCTGTTGCCAATGAGTTGAATACAACTCATAGTGACTCTACAGGACAGAATAGAACTGCCTCATAGGGTTTCCAAGGCTATAATCTTTATGGAAGCAGACTACCACGTCTTTCTCCCAAGGAACACTGACCTTTTGGTTAGCAGCTGAGCATTTAACCACGGAGCCACCAGGGATCCTGAGGGCATGTTAAGATAATTATAATAGGCTCCAGTAATGACTGCGTAGAACATCTGTTATGGGCTGGGCATGGAACCTGCCTTACAGCTCTTGAACCATGAAACTGTCCTGTAGGGGTGGGCCAGCTCTGACCCAGTGACCAATTGTGCAAAAACCTGCTGTGTAAGAACAAGTCTTCTCCCAGAAGCCTCCATGTAAAAGGGAGTAAGTAGGGGAGAGCAGCTCCAAGGACATCAGACGTCTACCAGATTCTGCGAATGTTGTAGACTTTTAACATATCCACAAAAGAGGTCATTTGCATGCCTTCGTATGGTTTTTCCTGATCAATGTTGCCACATAAAGTGCCTCCCGGGTTTCTCAGAGAAATGACTTGGATATAGATCATCTCACAATGTGGTGCAATTACAGAACCTTTGCTCCAAGCGACAGCTCAGACTGGGTACTAAAGCCTGAAACTGGCTAAAGCACCCAAACGGGTTGCCACTGAGTTGACTCTGACTCTTGGCAAGCCAACATGCATCAGAGTAGAACTATACTCCACGGGGTTTTCAGTGGCTGATTTTTCCAGAGTAGATCACCAGGCCTTTCTTCCGAGGCACCTGTGCATGGACTAGAACCTCCAACCTTTTGTTAGCAGCAGAGTGCCTTCGCCATCTGCACCACCCAGGGACTTCTGTGAAAAGCACAGGTGCTTGTAAAATAGCAAGCAGTGGTGGTCACAGCAGAACACGGGCATAGAACAATGCAGAGCCCATGGGGACACTGCAACTTGGCATCCAGGACGGCCATCTTTCTGTAGCTCTTTACTAGCATTGTGTCATGACGCCTCCTCCTCACCTCGGGGGTGGGAGAAAGCATTGTCAGAGAACTTGTTCTTTGTGGGTTATACTGTACTTGCTGGACGGTGAACCCCACCAAAGAAGTATAAGAAGCTCTCAAGGAAATGGGTGAGATTAAAGTGAGTGAAATAAATAAATGATAGTAAAAATAATAGAAGCGTGATACCTGTTGCTATTGAGTTGATTCTGACTATAGCGACCCTATAGGACAGAGCAGAACCGTCCCATAGGGTTTCTAAGGCTGTAAATCTTTGTGGAAGCAGACTGACACATCTTTCTCCTGCGGATTGGCGGGTGGGTTCAAACTCCTGACCTTTCAGTTAGCAGCCAAGAGCCTTAACCACAGAGCCACCAGGGCACCTTAAAAGCTTGATAAACCCATTGCCGTAGAGTTGATTCCGACTCATAGCGACCCTATAGGACGGGGTAGAACTCTCCCCTAGGGTTTCCAAGGAGCAGCTGGTAGACTTGAACTGCCGACCTTTTGGTTAGCAGGTGAGCTCTTTAAGCACTGCGCCACCAGGGTTCCTTAGAAGTGTGATAGGAACGTTACAAGCTCTGGAGCTGTGGGGAGAGAACTCACACGGTCGCTCTTGCAACCAGCAGGGGCTCAGCACGCCTGCGGACGGTCTCTTGAGGGGCATGTGTTGGATCCTCGTGGCCCTCTGTTCCTCGCCATACACAGGTACAATGCTGGGAGCAAGGCCAGCAAGGGACACCCAGAGAGTCACCTAGGGGGCAGCAGAGGAAGGAGCCAGGAGTCAGGCCTTCATCACAGACACCTGCCAGATCACTGGAAAGGGGAGTCCAGCCGTCACACTTCCCCTTGCGTCTCCCGAGCCCAGCTCCTCCTAGGTTTCAAGCACTCCCCAGGCCAGGCAGTACCTTTGGCTTCAAAGCACATTAAGGTGGGGGCCCACCTCTTAGGGAGCTAGGCCTCAAGACAGGGATGGAAGGCTAGGGGACAATCCCAGGGGATAGAAGGGGTCATCCATCCTCCCATGTCAATCTGCTCAGACCTGGCCCACCTTGCCATCAAAGGCCCACCCTCAGGGCAATCCCACCAGCCCCATGTGAGCGTCCACCTCAGTAATACGAGGAGAAGCCCACTGAGGGTCCAGGGAGCTGCGCCGGCCAAGGTCCCTCTGAGCAGCCTTAATATTCCAGTTATAACAGAATGCAGGCTGTCAGGAAGGAAGGGCAGGCCCTGGACACGCCCCACTCTGGACTGGGATTCTCATGAACAAAAGAGGATAGGGGTGCTCTAGAATTTGTCTTCCTACCCCTGTGGCTACCTAAAGGGGGTACAGAAGGGATAAGAGGTGTTTTCACACTTACATTGCACACCCATCCCCTGGGGACCTTGTTAAAATTCAGATCCTGACCCAGCAGGTATGGGTAGGGCCCCAGAATCTGCATTTCTAACAGCTCCCAGTTGATGGTGATTCTGCCGGTCCATGGACCGCACTTTGAGCAGCAAGGAGCTGGTGAGAGGGTTTACGGGTAAATTGCCGTTGTTGTTGTTGTTAGTTGCCAACGAGTTGACTCCAATTCATGGCAACCCCACGGACAATAGAACAAAATGGCCCGGTCCTACGCTATTCACAAGTGTTGGTGTGCCTGAGTCCATTGTTGCAGCCACCGTGTATTTTGAATGCCTTCCAACCTAAGACCAGTTTTTCAGATTTTTTTTATTACATTCTCTGACGATCTGAAAAAAGAGCCAGTACTAATAAAAATTTGTATGATAATCATCTTTTAAAATGGAAGAGGAAAGCCACTTCTGACTCGACATCTGCACACACACACACACACACACACACACGCACACGCACACTCAGTCACTAAAACACCGTGGGACGAAGGTCGGCAGGAAGTCCTACCTTCTCGGCCCATGGTTCCTTCTCACTCAAACTCTTAACCATTACTCATGTGAACTTCTCAAGTGGCTCGGATAACATGAGAAACAAAAAACAGATGTGGTGGCCACTATGGAGATAAGCGAGGAAAAACGCTGAAAAGAAAGCAAGTCCGTGGGTGGTTTCCTCGATGGAGCCTGCAAAAAAGCGCTCCTATGAGTGGGCAACAGAAAGAGAAACTGCAGTCTAGCCTCACCATGAGGTTAGAAGTTCACTAAGCTATTCAGTTTCTATTTGTCTCCGGCATTTCCACATCCCCTCCGATAGACCTTGTCCCTTTTCTAGTGCTTGCTACCAAGAGCAGAAAACGGAAAGATGGGAAATGCAAATTCGGAGAAATTAAAATAATACGAAGAACATGGGTTTTGATATTGTTCTCCACTGTATTTCCTATGCCTGTTTCCAGTCTCCATAGACCTTGACATGGTAGAGCAAAACACAAACTCGATTTATTCATTCACTCTACAAATATTTGTTGAACATCTACCATGTCACCAGGATGCATCAATGAGCAAGACGGAAGAGGTCCCTGCTTCATTGAGCTTACTTCCCAGTAAACGACAGCACAATTATATGATGTAATTTCAGGGAATGTGTAGTGAGTTGAATTAAAAAAAAAAAAAAAGTTGCTGTTGAATTGATGTAAACTCATGGTGACTGACCTCATTGTGTCAGAGTAGAACTGCACTCTACAAGGTTTTTAATGGCTGATTTTTCAGAAGTAGATCTCCAGGCCTTTCTTCTGAGGTGGCTCTGGGTAGACTCGAACCTCTAACCTTTCAGTTAGCAACCGAGGCATTGACTGCAACACCCAGTGACTCCAATGCATTGAATAGTGTCCTTCCAAAACTCATGTCCACCCAGAACCTGAGAATATGATGTTATTTGAAAATACGGTGTTTGCAGATGTAATTAATGCCAGAATCAAGATAAGATCGTATGGATCAGGTTGGGCCCTAAATCCAAGGAGAATGTCTTTATAAGAGACAGAAAAGGACAGCCACACAGAGAAGAAGGCCACATGAAGATGGAGTCACAGACAGAAGTGATGCCTCTACAAGGCAAGGAACGCCAAGGATTGCAGGCAACCACCAGAAGCTGAGAGAAAGGCATGCACAGATTGTCCCTGAGAACCTTCAGACTCTGAGCTCCCGAACTGTGAGAGAGTAAATGTCTGCTGTTTTAAGCCATGCAGTGTGTTATGGCAGTGCCAGGAAACTCACAGTGATACATGCTTTGAAGTCTAACAAAGCAGGTGCAAGGGGTTGTCATACAGGAAGACAGGAAAGCCACACTTGACTGTGCAGACTGTGGGGGGCTCACCCCAGAGGGCACCATCCCTGTGGGCTGGCGGTGCGAACCACACCCGGAGCAGTCAGCATGGAGCCCCTGGGAGTGGAGAGAGGTTTAACTATGCCTGAAGGCTTAGAGATGGTCAGGGATGTCCTTAACGCAAGCCTGAACACAGGAGGGATTGAGAGGAGTCAGAGCTTTCTGGGGGATGAGAACAGCAAGCACAAGGGCCCAAAGGTGCCGAGGGGCAGGAGCTCCGCATGTTTTTGAGGAAGAAAGCACAGTGGACTGAGCAGGGCAAACAGCAAATTAAAAGGCGAGTGGTGGAGGATCAAGCTGGGCATTTGTCCAGAACCAGATCTCGTAGAGCCTTCCAGACCTTCTCATGGAGTTGGGAATTTATCTAGACAATGCCATGCTTGTCTTGCACAAATTATTTCTTATGGTGCAGGTAAGGATTCTGGAGTATGTGGATTAACAAAGGGATTATTTACAAAGCAAAGATGGGCTATGGGGAAACCACAAGGAATAACTGGGTGGGAGGGGAATCTTTGCCACCCCTAGGCCTTCAGGGCAAATGGAAGGTTGGTTACTAGAGGGCCTTATGGAGTTCACTGAGGAGAGGCCCTGACAGGCAATGTCACCTTTGATAAAGTATCACAGCCAGCCCACAAGGACCTGACCTTATACTCCTTCTGCCAACCCGTCTCCTGCTGGGGCTTCTCTCTGGTGAGACCCCAAATAGGAAGGCAAAGGGCCAGAAAGTAGACAGTCTGATGGAGTCCATACACGTCAGCACCTGGGGCACAGGGCAGGGTGAGACAGTGGAGAGTGTGTCTGGGGGCAAAGACAAGATGCAAGCAGAGCACATCACAAAGTCTTAGAGATGGGGAAGGTATTGGTCTTAGGCACGGAGCCACCCAAAGACCAGCCAGGCTGGGGCTTCAAAGAGAGCAGAGCAGGCTCCTATCACCAGCCCGCCCTCCTGCAGCAGTCCCATCAGCTCCTGCTGACCCCACACACATCTTTCTCAGGATCTGCTCACAAACAAGAAGATTGGTTTAGAATACACCAGGGAAGGATTAGAGTGTTCCACTCCATGCAAACCCCATTTGGTTGAGTAGGAGTTTGAATTATTATGCATTAATAAAAGGTTTTGTACCTTTAAATTCAAAGTGATATTTAAAAACAAAAACAGTGGTAGCTGTTTTTTTTCTCACGCAAAGTTCAAGTTGAGAAAGACCTTTTGGAATGGAACAGTTGCAGTTGTGTAAGTGTGGGATTAGCTGTACTTGATTATAAATAAATGAATGACAATGAATAAAGAACACCCAGTATACAGTAAGCACCTATTTCCCCTATCCCTCATCTTTAAGACTCAGCCAAATCTCAGCTTTTTTTTTTTTTTTTTTTTAAGTCTTCCTTGACTTTTGCCCTCACTCCCACCCTAAACGAGTCAGTCTCTCTGCCACCTGTGGTCCCCTGAGTCCTTGGGCATAGCCTGCTCTGGTCCAACAGGATTATCTCCTTGTATTGCAATCTTCTGTTTCCAAGTCTGGTTTCCCCCATGCAACTGATTCCATGCAACTGGCCCAGGTCTTAATCCTTCCTGTGTCCTGAGGACCTAGCCGGGAACAGGGCATGTGCCGGCCATCCAGGAAATGTTTGTTAAATGAATGAATGCCAGCACCCTTATCATTGGCCTCTCAGTTAATGCTCACAGCCACCCTGAACTCTGGGTGTTCAGATAATGATATTATTACCATTTCCAAGTTTACAGATCAGTAAATTGTGGCTCAGAGAGGTCACTTCCTCAGGGCCAAACATCTGGTTAGTGACAACATAGGATTTAAACCCTGGTCTGTCTAACTCCAGAGCCCATATCTGTGGATCAAACAATCTCCTGTATTTTTGACAAAAATCTAGGCTAAATTTTTTTTTTAATTGTACTTGAGATGAAGGTTTACAGAACAAATAGTTTCTCATTAAACAGTTAGTACACATATTGTTTTACGACATTGGTTAAACCCCACGGCATGTCAACACTCTCGCTTCTCGACCTTGGGTTCCCTATTACCAGCTTTCCTGTCCCCTCCTGCCTTCTAGTCCTTGTGCTGGGCTAAATCTTGGTTAGAACCACAAAGACCCTAAAAGAAACTTGGGGAGCAGTTGTTCTCACCGTTTGATGCTTTCCACAGCAAGGTGGCCAATGAAAGTTCTCTCTTCTTTCAGAGTTGACCAAACAGTAACAAGCCACCGAAGTTCTTTCTCAAATGGTGTACAGTAAGACTCAAGTTTCATTCCATCTCTGTCACTCATACCCTGTGTCGCTGAGCAAGCAAGTTGCTTTATTTCCTGGGTGCTCCATTTCCTTAGTCATTCAACAAACACTTGCCAAGTGTTTGTGATACATCAGGTCACGAAGCAGGTGATAGGGATGCAACTTGGTTGCCTGCCTTCTAAGAGCTCGGTGGCTAGCCAAGAGATAGGCCAGCAAGCCAGCAATTACAATAAAGTATACAGAGAGCTATAGCAGACATATATGCAAAATCCACACAGACGGCCCAGGGTCAGGGGGACCTAAGTCTGTGGCGGAAGGGCAGGAGATGTGTTACTGGCTGATGTGTGGTATTTTGTTGCACAGCCATAGAGAACTAATGCAGGAGAGAACTCTGGGAAATGCTGTTCCAGCTTAGCTGAGTTGACACAGTGTAGATCACCATAGCCAGGCCCTGTCTGGTCCCTGTAGTCTGTCAAAGACTCTAGGTCCCAGTGGAGACTGGGAAGTTTCAGGGTCTCTCTCTGGAATGCACAGGACCACCAAAACCACCCTGACACCAGCCATGGCCCCTTCATTGCTCCATGGTCATGTCAGACACGGCCCCACATTGAATTCAGGCTTCTCTGGGTGGCCTCCAGGCTGTGCACTAGGAAGTGGGGAACCACCCCACATATCCCTGGATTCCCAAACCTATCTGGGTGTTCCTACCGCATCCTTCCTCCATCCCTGGGGCTTTTGACCTAAGAGGGTTGCCAGGGACCTGAAGTCAGACCTCAAACCCTCCTCTCTCCTAATCCCAGATTATCTTTATTTCCCATTCATTATAACCATAAATGTCTCAGATGTACAAAGCAAGGGATAAATTTCACTGACTAAAATAAGAGTTTTCTCCGAGATGAGTAAAAGAAGATCTTGGCACTTTCAATTTCCCTGGATCAGTAAATCCCTGGCAAGCACTGATAGCCCCAGAAAGCCTTTGCTGAGTCCACATGTGGAACCTTGATCCTGGCATGTAGTCTAGGTGATGATCCAGAGTTCTCTGAGCAGAACACCCAAAGATAAGGCCCTTTCCAAAAGAAAAGGTAAGAGATACAGTGTGGCTCTGATTCACCACGACCCACCCAAGCATCTTACAGCACTCTCCCCCAGCCCCATATGGAGACTGAGGTGGGTGGAACTCCACCAGTTCTCAGGCTTGTAGTGGGCTAGTCATCAGGCACACGCAGTTTAAGAAATTGTCAACAGCTTTACATGTCACCCAAGAAGCTGTCGGAATCCCTTAGTGCAGTGGTGTCGCTAGGGAGATATGGGGGTGCAGACCACAGCAGGTGACACTGTCAGAGAGGGTGACACCGTCAGAGGGGGTGACACTGTCAGAGGGGGTGACACCAAAATGACTTTCTATAAAAAAATTCTATGCACTGTTTCAGCAGAAATTTATTATTTTTTATTTAAAAAAAAAATCCCTGTAGTTAGTTATAACAACAAAAACTTTTTCTGTAAGCCCAGCTTACGTGTATCAGTGTACCTACAAGGCTAAAACTCTGCGCTAATTTACTTGTTTAACCTTCTAATGCACTCCAGGGGCCCTGGTGGCCCAGTGGTTAAGAGCTCGCCTGCTAACCAAATGGTTGGAACTTCCAATCCACCAGCCGCTCCTTGGAAACTCTGTGGGGCAGTTCTACTCTGTCCTCTAGGGTTGCTATGAGTCGGAATCAACTTGAAGGCAACAGGTTTTTTAACACACTCCAGTCAGAGCTATCACTATTACTCGATTATAATGATGCTTCAGATCACATGGTTTTGTCTGCACACCCTACAAGCACATGCTGCTGTTTTCATTGTAGCCAGTGTTTTGATGGTTGCTGATTTTGTCAAATTTTCTGGTGTTTTACATACAATATTGTGGTAATTAGCATGGGGGCGATGGGAGTGACACCATTAGTTACTGCATTGAGTGAAAACCAACCCTAGTGACTCCTGAGTGCGCAACGGTTAAGGGCTTAGCTGCTAACCTAAAGGTCAGAGGTTCGAATCCACCCAGAGGCACCTCAGAAGAAAGACCTGAGAGCTACTTCTGAAAACTCAGCCATCGAAAACCCCATGGTTCCAGTGTGTGGATTCCACAGTTCTACTCTGACACACATTAGCGTCGCCATGAGTCGGAGCTGACTGCCCGGCAACTGGTTTTAAAACGCTGTCTGGTTCAGAAAATCACAAAAAGAAATTAAAACTGAAAGTGGTTTGCCAATTTTTTGGTAACGTTGGCTTTGGTGCAGCCAGGGGAATTGAAGTAGTGAGTGGAAATGTTTCTGTTCTTCCCGTTGCTATGAAAGTTTCCAGTGCACAGTTTATTTCATATTCTGATTGTGAAATTTAAAAATTATAACAGTGTTTGAATAACTCTATCCAATAATTCCTTTCAAGATTCTACATCTTGACTAATTGAGAGTTGTTGTTGTTTATTGCCATTGAGTCAGTCCCAACTCATGGTGCTCTATACCCAGCAGAACAAAACACTGCCCAGTCTGATGCCATCTTCACAATTGTTGGTATGCTCAAGTTCATCATTCTGTCCATTGTGTATTTTGAGCGCCTTCCAACCTAGAGAAAACCCTGGTGGTGTAGTGGTTAAGAGCTACAGCTGCTAACCAAAAGGTAGACAGTTCAAATCCAACATGCACTCCTCGGAAACCCTATGGGATAGTTCTACTCTGTCCTGTATGGTCACTATGAGTCGGAATCGACTCGACGGCAACCGATTGGATTTTTTTCCAACCTAGGGGTCATCTTCCAGCACTATATCGGACAATATTCTATTGTGACCCATAGGGTTTTCACTGGCTGATTTTCAGAAGTAGATCGCCAGGTCCTTCTTCCTAGTCTGTCTTAGTCTGGGAGCTCTGCTGAAACCTGTCTACCTGCTGGTATCTGAAATATCAATAGTATAGCTTCCAGCATCACAGCAACACACAAGCAACCACAGCAAGACAAATGGACAGATGGGTGGTGGGATTAAAAGTAGAAGTGTTCTTTTCCATCAGACTGAATTGTGGACAGGGGAAAAAGCAAGGTTTCGCCTGGGTGTGCTGACCTGACTCATGATTGTCACCCTACGAGGTGGCCTGTGGCTCTCAGTTGGGCAGTCTGCAGTCACACTGCATAGTGACCATGTATTTACCTCTGAGGGCCCAATACTGCTATTTTGCTCCTTACTTGTGTTTCAGAAAAGCTGCTCCTGGAAAATTCTATTGTGAATGAAAGTGTTTGATGCATTTACATGGTTCACGTGAAGTGAACGTTGCAATTCTTTGGCCATGTTACCGATTGAAGATCAGCAACTGCTCCAAAAGTGGCTGTATCCAGAAAGATTAAACATTTCACTGCCACCAAAGTCAGGAAAATAAAAAGAACTTTTAAGATATTATTTTGAACTAGAGTTTGTCATGCTATCCATCTACATTATCTCTGTGCTTACTGAGTACCAAAAACCCAAACCAAACTTGTTGCCGTTGAGTCCATTCCAACTCATAGTGACTCTATAGGACAGAGCAGAACTGCCCTCTATGGTTTCCAAGGAGCGGCTGGTGTATTTGAACTGCCAACCTTTTGGTTAGCAGCCAAGCTCTTAATCACTGTGCCACCAGGGCTCCTTACTGAGTATAGGAACTTCTAATTCCCAGTCTTAAGTGACAGGATAGTGGCTTTGAAAGGGAATTTCATTTAAGGGACAATTCTGTGTACACTCAGCACATGTTAAGGTCATTATTTTGTACATAAAAAAATAAGTATACAATGTGTGGTAATAGAAAATGAGTCACTCCCCCCGCTCCCTGAACAGATTTGTTTGACGGGCACCAGAAGACCTGTCTGTCCCAGGGTCTCCTGTCTGTCCAACATGGCCACAAGAGCCTTTCTCCTTGTGCCCACCTGGCACACCTCTCCTACAGGGTTCTGTGGATTCATGTGGAAGTCCAGTGAAGCCAGTGTACCTCATTAGGGATTAAACTGTGTCACCCCAAAATATGTGTTGGAATCCTAACCCTTATACCTGTGGATGTGATCCCCTTTGGGAGAAAAATTTTCTTTGTTATGTTAATGAGGTCATATCAGTGTAAAACCCAAACCACACCAAACCTGTTGCCATCGAGTCTTTTCCAACTCATAGAGACTCTATAGGACAGAGTAGAATCACCCCATAGGGTTTCCAAGGAGCACCTGGTGGATTCTAACTGCCAACGTTTGGGTTAGCAGCTGTAGCACTTAACCACTCTTTCCTATCAGTGTAAGGTGGATCTTAAATCTAATCACTTCTGAGTTATAAAAAAGAGAAGATTAGACCCAGAAGCAAGCACAAACTGGGGGAAGACAGCCCCTATCCCATGATGACTGAGGCAGATGAATCTACAAACCCAGGAACTTCAAAGACTGTCAGCTACTAGAAGTTAAAATAGACAAGGAAGTACCTTCCTCTAGAGCCACATCCTGAATTCGGACTTGTAGCTTCCTGAATTGTGACAAAATAAATTCCTAGTCTTTAAAGCTACACCCTGTGATATTTCCGTTATAGCAGCACTTGGAAACTAAGACACACTCCTTCATAGAAGAATATTTTTGAATAAATAAAATAAAATGCATAGGAATACAGAGGAAATCAATGTGAACTAGAAAGACCTGGTGATCTACTTCCAAAAATCAGCCAATGACAACCTTACGGATCAAAATGGTCTGATATGCAGCTGATCATGGGGATGGCACAGGTCTGGGCAGCATTCCATTCCGTTGTGCTTGGGGTCACATGAGTTGAGGGCCAATTAAATGGCAGCTAACCACAACAACATGCATCTTCGTATGGCCATCTTCCCCTGCGCGTCTCTCTTCCTGTTTTTATAAGGACGTCACTCAGATTGGATTAGAATACACCCTACTTCAATAGGACCTCATGGTAACTTAACTGATAACATCTTCAAAAACCCTATTTCCAAACAAGGTCACATTCCCAGATGCCAGGAATTAGGGCTTCAACTTATTTTTTTGGCGGACACCATCCAGTCCCTAACATTAATCTTCCTCAAAGGACCCCTGTCCTTTCTGACCAGAATCAGAGAAAGTGGACAGAAAACGTGTGGACAGAACACAGCCTCGAGCCAGGGAATCAGAGAAACATCTTTGGAAGACATTAAATCACTCTCCTGCTCCAAAAATCCCAAAGGACAGCAAAATCCTCTGGAAAACAAATTCCCATGAAAGCATTCAGGAAGAAAAAAAAAAAAAGCATTGTCATATGATTCTGCCTTTAACCTAAAATGTTCAGGCAGGTACACATAACATCCCTCATAACATCCACTATTCTCCATAAATGGTTGCTGTTTTCAAAGGAGAGGATAACGTATGCTGTCACTGAGCAAGAGCTGAGCTGTGGAGTCGCTCGGGGCAGAGCATCACGTCTTTCTTCAAGACTGTAGGCCTGAGGGCCCGACGGACTCACAGGTGACGCGGGCCTGCCTGAGCATTTCCATTAGAGGTAGAGCCCATCCACTCCACATTCGAAGTACGGATGAACACAATAATGTTCCCAATCACAACTGATGTGGGTCATGAGATGCTGCCACAGGAAACACAGTCATTCTCTTTCCAAGACTAAAGAGGAATAGAGAATAAATCATTACCAGCTGCTTTTGCAATGTTTCCATGACCAAAATGGGATTTGTGCATCTCTGAACTGTTGGAGCACCTGGCCCCCCACTCCACCTGAGTCATGCTGCAGAGGACTATTTATAGAGCTGGACAACTTGTTTACTCACTTGGTTCTTCCTGGGTCAGGTCTTTCCTGCACCTGCACAATAAAAGTTCCTCATTGAAAATAGGAAAATTATTTCTTCCTTTTCAACTTTCCCTGAAAACACACAGAAGAGGAAGGGGAACACAAAAGAGACTTTAATTAAAGGATCCTTTCCTCTCCAACTAAAAACTTATCCAAATGTTGCTTCTTTAAGCCCCAAAAGGCAAAAAAAGAAATTTTTTTTCGAGCTCATTTATATGTTACTAAAAGAAATTACTCAGAATCCACAGCCTGTTCTCCTGGACCCACCAGGTGTCTTTCACAGCTGCCTGGGAGATGCTGTCAGGGGAGGGGGGAAGTGTTGGAACTTAATAGAACCCACCACCACAATAGGTGGGGCCCTGGGACCCAGCCTTGCCTCCTTCACTTCAGCTCCACTTGTATCTGTTGTGCACTTTGGGCAATTAAAGAAATGCTTCTGCTGATAAACGTGAGTTTGAAAGCAACGGGACCAGGTGATCAAGGGGGCCCTCCCAGCTGTAAGATGTGCATCCAATTTTCTCATATCACCCTGTATTGTTGCCACCAATAATAAAAGGTGCTTGATCCCTGGAACACCCAGGGCAGTGAGCAGCCTTCAGCCACAGCCTGCTGGCAGATTAAGGCCCACAGCATCAGTGATTGGGGGTAAGATCTGGAGAGGGAAGGAAGGAAAGAAGAAACCTAGTAGTTTCTTCCTTAAAGAGTTGTAATCTCATTATAGAGAGATGTGATCTAAAAGGGGGAGAGATGAGGAGGGAAATGTGGCTGTCAGGTGCTCAGTAACAGAGAAAGCATCCACATGGAAGGCGGTGGTGGAGGATGGAGAAGCAGTCACGTGGAAGGTGGTGATGGAGGACAGGGAAGCAGCCACGTGGATGGTGGTGGTGGAGGATGGATAAGCAGCCATGTGGAAGGTGGTCTTGAAGGGATGGGGAAGCAGCCACATGGAAGTGGCTGTTATGGATTGAATTGTGTCACCCCAAAATGTGTGTCAACTTGGCTACAGCATGATTCCCAGTATTGTGTGATTGTCCTCCATTTTGTGATCTGACATAATTTTTCTATGTGTTGAAAATCCTAACCTCTATGATGTTAATGAGGCAGGATTAGAGGCAGTTATGTTAATGAGGCTGGATGCAATCTACAGGATTAGGTTGTATCTTCAGTCCATCTCGTTTGAGATATAAAAAAGAGAAGCAAGCAGAGAGCAGAGGGACATCCTACTACTAAGAAAGAAGAACCAGGAGCAGAGCGTGTTCTTTGGACCTGAGTTCCTGCAAGGAGAAGCTTCTAGTCCAGGGGAAGATTGATGACAAGGACCTTCCCCCAGAGCTGACGGAGAGGGAAAGCCTTCTCCGGGAACTAGCACCCTGAATTCGGACTTCTAGCCTCCTAGACTGCGAAAGAATAAACTTCTGTTTGTTAAAGCCATCTTCTTGTTGTATTTCTGTTATAGCAGCACTAGATAAATAAGACAATGGCTATGCTGATAGAAAGCCAAGCTCAGGGCAAGGAGTGCTTTGTCCAATGACACTCACTGGGTTCCCTGACCACAGAAGGCAGGAATAACCCCTGACTCCTGCTGCTGGACCACACTATGCAAGCTCCCAGCAAGCTAAATAAACAAGATCGAGCTAGAAACCACTCCGTGGCTGGCTTTCTCATGAGACTGCAGGAAGTAGAACAGGCTGAAGTTGACTAAATATAACATCACACTGACCATGGGATTTATTTATTTATTTTTAACTATTCAGCCCCCCACCCCTTCCACACACACACATATTATTTAAATGCATTTAGTATACAATCTGTGAGTGAAAATACACATTGGCTAGCCAGCATCAAGGGATTTAGGCAGTATTCTGTCCAAAACATCTGCAGCAGAATCTCTGGTTAAAAATGAAGACTCCTAACTCCTTGCTGCACCACCTCCCACACCCACACCCACACGCCACCAGCACCAGTTGCTATCCAAGTTGACTTCAACTCATGGCGATCCCAAGTGTGTCAGAGTAGAACTGGGCTCCACAGAGTTTTCAATAGCTGATTTTTCAGAAGTAGATCACCAGACCTTTTTCCAAGGCACCTCTGGGTGAACTTGAACCTCCAATCTTTCAGTCAGCAGCCAAGACTCTTAACTATTTGCACCACCCAGGAACTCACACATGCACACAACACACACAGTCCTTGTGTTCAAATTGTTAGGAGGTGGGACCTAGGAGACTGCATTTGGACAACCAATGTTGCCGAGGTCTTCTGCCCAACCTGGGCAGCCCCTATGAGGTTCTTGTCTTCTACTGACCAAGAATGACCAGGAGAGGCTCAAGTTTTCTGCACGAACAAAGCTTTATTGAGAAAAGTAGCTCGCGAGAGAAGACAAAGAGGGACAAAGCAACGCTAGCCTTTGTCTCCCCGAATAGAGGATTGACGGGGGCTTATAAAGGTTTTTAGGCAGGAGAAGGCATCATCTTTATTCATGAAAGGGACGGGGTTATGAAGATTAGGTGCATGCGCAAGAGGTAATTCAAGATGGAACCCATAACAAAGGCTCCTGGGACTGGATGGCAGGACTTATTATGGGGTGCCACCCCTGCGCAGTACCCCACCCCCGTGGTGCTGGCTCGATTCCTGTCACAGGTCTGTTGGTCACCTTGTGGGTGTCTGCTCATGCTCCAGGGACAAGATCAGGCCGGTTCTTCTGAAAAACATCTTATAAATGAAGTACATTGAGAGCTGGGTGAGTTGTTCTTTCATTGTTGTGTGTCCCAAGATAATGGGTTTTGTTTCACTGGTTAAGCACATGTTTTTAGTTCAGGGTCCTTTGCCTAGGAGCTCAGTCCCTTTTTCCCTTCCCTATCTTACCAAGTCTGAAGTTCGAGAACACTACTTCTAGATCTGAGTTTGATAACCACTGCTTCTAAATGAGCCAGGCTTGAAACTTTTAAACTCCCTTGATTAGGAAAAACTAAAACCTTCAGATAATCCTAGCATCGAGTAGAGTATACAGCACCTGATACAGGCCAAGCACCCCATCAACTTAATTCTTACAACAGCCCTGAGTTTGGTAATCTGGGGATTTTCACTGCGCGTCTCAAACGTCACATGTTTGCAAATTTACAGGATCCTCCTATCTCAGGCAATGCTTATAATTCCTAATGAGAAAAAAAATTAGCTCATCTTGACCACTCAGGAAGGAAAAAAATGTCAGATGACAATGAGGTAACAGACATTCTCTTACAAACTCATTCCGTAATGAGCTCCAGACGAACGCTCATCAGGAGTTATCAGCATGTCTGCCTCCCCGGCAGCCCCGGGGCAGCCCCACCTGGCCCTGCACTACCTGGTCCCTGTGCAGGGCAAAGACCCCAGTGTCAAAGGAAAGACTGATAATGATGTTGATGTAATTCAAACTCCCCAAGATAATCCTCTCCTTCCACCCTAACTCCTGAAAAGGCTCATTTACCCTCTCATATCTTAGAAGAATGGATAGAATTCTTCTCCCCTCCCGGGTGGAAAAAGGCCGTGGGAGTAGGTTCCTCGATGAGCAGATAAGCTCCTCTGCCCATTGGAATGGACCACCCTGTCTGATGCTCCTCTGCAGGTTTCCTCAGGGACAATTGGACAATCGGAGCACGGATGAGGCTTGGGGAGAGTAGGGTCTCCTGAGGTGGAGGGTGAACCCACAAGGAAGCAAGGAGTAACCCACTTTGCTATGGTCCACGAGCTGTAGTGAACCCAGCATACCTTGTCTGCAAGTCACAGCCATTCCCAAGTTCCTGCTGAAAGGGGCTGTGTAATTCCTGGAGGGACTCACCGCCTTCCTGCCATTCTCAAAGAAAACCCTATGGCTCCCATCCGGGAGGCACTCTAAAGTTTGGAAGGTTTTGTTTTATTTATTTTTATTGTGCTTTAGATGAAGGTTTACAAAGCAAATTAGTTTCTCGTTAAACAATTAATACATATATTGTTTTGTGACATTGGTTGCCAATCTGGCAACATGTCAACACTCTCCCCTTCTCAACCTTGAGTCCCCCTTTTCCATTTGTCCGGCTTTCCTGTCCCCTCCTGCCTTCTTGTCCTTGCCCCTGGGCTGGGGTGCCCATTTAGTCTCATATACATGGTTTAGCTGCGAGTGTTACTTGTTTTATGGGCCTGTCTAATCTTTGGCTGAAGGGTTTACCTCAGGAGCGACTTCAGTACTGAGTTAAAATGGTGTCCAGGGGCCATACTCTCGGTGTTTCTCCAGTCTCTGACAGACCAGTAAGTCTGGGCTTCTTTTGTGAGTTAGAATCTTGTTCTACATTTTTCTCCAGCTCTGTCCAGGACCCTCGATTGTGATCCCTGTCAGAGCAGTCGGTGGTGGTAGCCGGGCACCATCCAGTTGTGTTGAACTCAGTCTGGTGGGGAAGGCATTCTCTTGGAGGCAATTTCTTTCTTTTGCATTCTGTGAGAATTTAGTCTTGAGACACCATCCTCTGAGAAGCAACGTGAAGACAATAACTGTCTTATTTTAGTCAGTGTCTCTTCGATTCACCTTTATTCTAGAAACATTGATTTTTCCAAACCCATCTCAGTGTCTGACTTCCTGTCTCACTGAAAGTTAGCTCACCAAAACTCACCCTGACAAAATTCACTAATTAAGTCACAAGTTAAATTTATCCAAGGGGTCTGTAGAGAGAACCCAAGGGGTCTGTGAACTTGATGGGCAGGGAGAAAATGACATCTATATTTTTGCTAACCTCTAAGTGGAATTTAGCTTTGCCTTTAAGTATGAAAGTAAACCATGGTAGAATTGGAGGTACCTGAGACATTAAAATAAAAAAAAACCCAAACCCACTGCCATCGAGTCAATTCTGACTCATAGTGACCCTATACGACAGAGTAGAACTGCCCCACAGGGTTTCCAAGGAGCACCTGGTGGATTCAAACTGCCGAACTTTTGGTTAGCAGCTGTAGCTCTAAACCACTGCACCCCCAGGGTTTCCCCTGAGACATTAGTGCCATAGAACCCATATATTTGAACAGATCATTACTGTTGTTGCAGATATCATGAAACTTTAAATATTCTAACAAACCTTATATACTTTCTTCTTTAGTTGAAAAAAGAAGACAATTATTCTGGTTTTCCTTCTTGAAAAGATCAATTAAAATACTCTGTCTACAATGTGAGCACTGGAAGAGAGGGGTCTTGTATGACTTTTGCTTAATCGCTGGATTCCCAGCACCTAGACTAGTAACTTAGGCGTGGTAGGTGTTCGGTAAACACTGTTCGTTGAATTAAAGAAGTGTGTAAACTATTAAGTGTTTAGAAATCTGTGCATCTTATGGAGTTTTTTAAACTAGAAAAATAAAGCATACTTGTAAAAAATAAAATATTAAATTTATGAAGAAAAAAGGAAGTCCCCCCTTATTTGTACTTTCCGGGCCGGAAGTGACTCCTGTTGGCTGTTTGATGTGTACCGTTCCAGACCTTTTCCATTTGTTTACAAGTGTGTGGGTGTTGGGGGAAGTTGTTTTTTGCTATTTTTAAAATATATAGCAAGCTGACCAACCTAATGTTTAACTTGTATCTTGTGGGGTTTTTCCCCCTGCTTTTGGCAAGAAAAACACCAAAGCATGGGCTTCCTTTTTAATTCCCTGTAAGAATTTTAAATAATATAGGGATTTGTTCCTGTAAGCTTGCATTGGAGCCCTGGTGGTGCAGTGATTAAGAGCTCAGGCTGCTAACCAAAAGGTCAGTAGTTCAGATCCACCAACCACTCCTTGGAAACCCTATAGGGCAGTTCTACTCTGTCCTATAGGGTTGCTATAGGTTGGAATCAACTCAACAGCAACAGGTAGAAGTTTGCATTAGCTTTGTCTATAAAACTGGTGAGTACAATGCCTTTTACGGAGGTAGATCTTTGACCACATTTTCTATTCTTCTGTAATTTTGGAACACTCTGAATTCTTCAAATTCTTGAGGCAGTGTACTGACTTGTATTTTCTGATCAGTCGTATCTGGGTTTCCAAATTTATTGATGTAAAATTGACATAGCAACCTCTTATAATTGAACTCTTTCGATCTCTAATGCTGTATCTTCTCTCTTTCTTACTTGATCCGATTGGCTAGAGGTTTGTGTGTGCTGTGTAAGCGTTGTGATGGGGAAAGTATTATTTTCAAAGAACCAGACTTTGATCTCATGAATCCCATCTACTGGGTTGGTTTTGTTTTTTACTTACTTAATATTTGAAAAACTACTGCAGTTGGTTTTCTTCCTTCTTTCCCTTTCTTTAGATTTATTTCCCTGGCCTCTTTCATGAGTTAAGTTGTAGCCGTTGGCTGCTGTCGAGTCAGCCCCCTACTCGTGGTGATCCCATGCACCACGCAACAAAATGCTGCCACGTCCTGAGCCACCCCCATGTTTGGTTGGGTAATGGGACTGTTGGGATACAGAGTTTTCATTGGCTGATTTTCAGAAGTAGATCACCAGGCTTTTCTTCTAGTCTGTCTTAGTCTGGAAGCTCCACTGAAACCTGTTCAGTGTCACAGCAACACACAAGCCTGCACTGACAGCCAGGTGGTGGCTGCATATGAGGTCCTTGGTCAGAAATCGAACCTGGGTCTCCTGCATGGAAGGGGAGAATTCTACCACTAAATCACCACGGCCCCTCAGAGAGTCAATGTTCTTTGTTCAAATGCTTTCAATCGTACATGTTTCTTAATAAATAATTTTAGGCTATAAATTTTCTTCCAAGTGCTACCCCGGCTCTATATAATCAGCACTGATACATAGTTCTGCCCATTTATTCATTTCTACATACACTGGATTTAGTTTTAACATAGCAACCTGTTATAACTGAACTCTTCCCATCTTATACGCAAGTAGCCATTCAGAATCTTGTGCCAATCCAACCTTTTGGGGAAAAACTAAGCCAGAACTTCAGCTCTTCTGGTCTTTCTTCTCTTGTTTAAATAAGTTTAAATCCAAACCAGCACTCACTCAAGGGGAGATCAGGCACACAGAGACAACTCTCAGGACCTGACTGGGTGCTGGGTGTGACCACACCTGCCTTTTTTTTTTTTTTTTAATTGTGGTAAAATGCATATACCCTGAAATTTACCACTTTAACCATTTTAAAGTATCAATCAGTGGTATTTAGTATATTCACAATGCTGTGCAGCCACCAAAGGAGCCCTGGTGGCACAGTGGTTAAAGCGCTCAGCCGCTAACTGAAAGGTCAGTGGTTCAAACCCACCAGCCGCTCTGCGGGAGAAAGATGTGGCAGTCTGCTTCTGTAAAGATTACAGCCTTGGAAACCCTATGGGGTTTCTACTTTGTCATATAGGGTTGCCATGAGTCAGAATCGACTTGATGGCAATAAATTTGGGTGCAACCACTACCACTGTCTAGTTGCCAAACATTTGCATTACCTCAAACCCCATACTCATTGAACAGTTGCTCCTCGTTTCCTCCCTTCCCCCAGCCCCTGGAAACCCCAAATCTACTTTTGTCTGTATGCACTTGTTTATTCCAGATATTTCATGGAAGTGAGATCATACAATATTTGTCCTTTTGTAACTGATTTATTTAACTCAGCATGTTTCAAGGTTCACTCTTGTTGCAGCGCACATCAACACTTCATTCCTTTTCATGGCTGAAGAGTAAGTATACCACTGCACGGATGGGTCACACTTTGTCTCTCCATTCATCCCCTGATGGAACCTGCCATTTTTTAGGGTGCCCAGTCCTGAGACCCACAGGGCAGAGGGCCCAGGTCAAACCGCCCAGGCAGAGCCTGCTGGACCCAGCCAATGTTTTCAGCCACTCCACATGGAAAGCCATCACTTCCACAACTGAGTGGCGTCTCTCCGGCCCATCACTGGGGAGGGAGTCAGCCGTAAAGCGCTGTAAGAGGAAACAGCTGAGGAGTCATCCAGGTGGAGCAGAAGGCAGGCAGGGAGAGCTGGACGGCCAGGACACCCCGCTCCCTGCTACCAGCACCCATCTCTGAGGGCCGCCCAGGTGGACTGGATGAGAAGCAGGCCTGATTTTCTTGACCTCAGGAGACCCACTGTCATTCTGACGGTATTCTTAGCACTCTGAGCTTTTTAACAATTGGATATTCCACTGCGTGTTGCAAACACATACAATCTGAGGTTGATTTAGGGACTAAAAAAAAAAAATTGTGGTTAATGGAATCAACCTCTTTTGCCTTCTCTGCTGATCTTTGCATCTAACACCTCCTGGTTTCCCCAGTGGCTCTCACATGTCTTATCACCCACACTTCCCTGGAGGTCTGAAAACCCCTTCCCCCAGACCGTAACCTTTGGGTCAGTTCCCCGAGCCCCCAACCCCACCCCATCTGTCTCTAAGCCCAGTCAGCCTATCAAATTTTACAACCAGTTCTCCGCTCTGCCTAGTATCTTTGACTCCAGCTGCTAAACAGTTTTGCACAGCTATGCAGCCAGACTGGGAGCCGGCAGTTTCCTATCTGTCCGCCGTAGACCTGGCTTCATGAAATGCTCGCTTCCACTGTTGCATTTCGGATTTCTCACCTCGGCAGGCTCTGCGGCAGCCCAGTGAGCAGACCACCTAACACGCTGTCCTGCTCGGGTGCGCGCGGCTGTGCGTTTGCGCACACTGGCGTTGGAAACCCTCCGCACGGCCTGACTGGTGAAACCTGAGGCTTCTGATTAGCAACAGGTGGGACCACAGCTAGGGCTGTCAGGAAGCTAGTTAGGGGTGATTCATGGACTGTGTCTGGTAGTACCTGGGCCTCTTAAATGTCAGGATATCTGACAGCTGCTAAGCCAGCTTCTGCCCAGGTCACTCCCGCAGGCCCTTCCAAAGGAGGCCAGAGGCTCCATGCACGTGCATCCTGGCAGGAAGTCGGCGGGGAGGGCCAAAGTTTGGCCCCACTGGGCATTCAGCTGCTAGGGGCCTCGGATGCGCTGAGCCTGCCCGGGAGGAGAGGGACACCACCACAGCTCCCCCCACCCCCCCCCACACAGAGCCATTTCAGTCCTGGTGAGCATTACCTTCAACAGTGCTCTTGGGTCACCTGGGTTTTGGATTAAAACTGCACACCGCAAGAACCCCGCCGTGATAAATCCAGGTACCAAGGGCGTGAGAATGCAGGGACTTCTTAGTCCCCTAGTGCTGCTGTAACAGAAATACTACAGAGAGGGGCTTTAAGGAACAGAAATTTATTTTCTCACAGTTCCGGAGGCTAGAAGTTCAAAAAAGAGTCTAGGCTATGTTGATTCCTTCCTTGTAGGTAGTCCCGGGCGTTCCTTTGTTCCTGAGCTTGTAGACGATCCTCACATGGCATCTGTCTTTCCCAGTACGTGCCCGTGTCTCTGTTGATCATTCAGAAGTGATTCGATTTAGGATCTACCCTACACTGATATCAGCTGAACTGATTGATTGATTGTATTACATTAGATTGCATTATGGGAAGTGATTACATCATGTTACATCAACAGAGGTTAGGATTCCAGCAAGTATTTTGGGCGGACACAGTTCAATCCATAACAACCCCTCAGCTTCTGCTTCCATCAGCAGATAATTATTATTGATCATTCAACCCTGCAGATAGAGATGTCATTTACTGTTATCACCATCTTAGAAAAGAATAAAATAGAGTCCAGAGAGATTTTGAGAGTTGTCTAAATACACTTAATTGATTAGCAATAAGGATAAAACTAGAAAATAGTGTCTTAACCCAGTTTAAGGAGTTTCCAAGGAACGCTAGACAGGTAGATGCTTTTGTTCTTTTTGTTATGAGAAGAGCTGCTAAAAGGGGCCCCAGCAGAGTGCTGCAGAAGGAAGACTGAGAACTGGAGTAGGGAAGGTCTTGAAACCAGAGTGGAAAGAGGGAGGAAGTCAGCTGGGAGGTATTAGGAAATATGTATGAAACCAATGCAAAGGGCTAAGGAATAAAGTTTTGCAACCTATTGTGTTTTGTTAATAATTTGCAACCCAGAAAAATGAACCCAATGCCCATGAGAACTGAGGGAGGGCTTGATGGTGAGATCCAGCCATTAATTAATTTGCAGACAAGGAATTAGGACAAAAGCAGCACCTGACTCCAGCTCTGGCTGCCCATTCTGGTCTCAAAATACACACTGTGGCTTCTCACAGACTGGCGGGAGAGAGTTTTTTTAGGGATTACCCCAGCACAGCTTTCTCCCTGGGCAGATTTGCAAACCTGCCTTTGGGGAGAGTGGTCACCCTGTACTCAGAGAAACACCTAGAGACAGTACAGCAGACAAAAGCAAAGCACAGAAGCTTCCAGACATATGTTTCAATTGCACCAGACTGGAAAATTTTGTCCCAGTGCTCCGGGGATGCGCCTTTGAGTCAGGAGTGTCAACCTTGGCAACTCCCAGGTGTGGCAGCAGACGACAGGAGGGAGCTCTGGGTCACTCAGGGGTGGCATCGTCCAGTGAATCTTTCCCTGTGTCCACGTGTCTCCTACAGACACCTCTCTGCTTGTCAGCTACAACCCTGAACACCTTAGCTAAAGTCAAGACTTGGAGGCAAGCCACTCAACCTCCCAGAAGTGGGAAGATCCTTAACAAATTGTGACCAAGTTCTTTCTGATTTGTCTCTGTGAAATGTGTCAAGTGTCCCCAAAAGAATTACCCATGACACTTCCATGAGGCCAGATCTCCTGCCTGTGGAAGTCTTTCTGAGTCCAGGTCTCTATTCTACCCTCTTGGATTGCTTATATACTCTCTTGGAGGAAAAATAAAAAATTAATGGCACCTTCTTTGGGTGGGATTAAACTGTCAGATTAATCAATGGGAAAGATTGTATTTCCCACAGATGGCCTTTACAATATGACCACCCCTATAAGCCCTTCTTACACTGTGACCTTGCCACTTACCCATCAATAAGGAGAGACTTTCTCCATCTTCCAGTGCCCTTCCTCAAACCTGGGCAGATCTTTGTGACCACCTCCATCAATAGAGTAGGGCAGACAGGGCATTATACGACTTTCTAAAGCTTTTGCTGTGCTCACTTTCTCTTAGCATGCTTGCTCTTAGAGTCCAGCCGCTATGGTGAAGGAAGCCCAGGACACATGGAAAGGCACATACGGAGAGAAATCCTGGGCCTCAACTGGCTGAGCAAGCAGCTAACAGCCACACCAATTTGCTGGCCATGTGAGTGCACCATTGTGGTGTAATGAACTACTTAATTTGGCCCTTCTAGCTGTGCATGGTCTTGTGACTCCCACAAAATGATTGGGTGGGACTATGCAAATAAGATGTTTGTGGCCCACCAATAGACTTAGACAGCCAGATAAGAATACAAATAAGGCTCATGGAACCCCTGTAGGGGTGGAACCATGCAAATGCAGTGTATGGAACCCTAAGGAGGGGATTGGTCAATTTTGCCATCCCACAAGGGTTAAAAAGAGAGCCAATCCCAGAGCAGAGAGGGAACTTCACTATCATCAAGGAACAAGAGACAGGAGTGGAGTGCATCCTTAGGACCCAAAGACCCTGAGCTGAGAAACTCCTAGACCCAGGAGACAGAGACAGAGAGAGCTATTGATGAAGATCGAAGACCACAGCCTTTAGCATGGATTACACCTCAACATAAAGAAAACAAAAGTCTTCACAACTGGACCAATAAGCAACAACATGATAAAGTAAAGATTGAAGTTGTCAAGGATTTTGTTGTACTTAAATCCACATTCAATGCCCATGGAAGCAGCAGTCAAAAAATCAAACAATGTATTGCATTTGGAAAATTCCTGCAAAATACCTCTGTAAAGTGTTGAAAAACAAAAATATCACTTTGAAAACAAAGGTCTGCCTGACCCGGGCCATTGTATTTTCAATCGCCTCATATGCATTTGAAAGCTGGACGATGATTATGGAAGACCGAAGAATTGATGCATTTGAATTATGGTGTTGGCAAAGAGCATTGACTATACCATGGACTGCCAGAAGAACAAACCTATCTGTCTTGGAAGAAGCACAGCCAGAATGCTCCTTAGAAGCAAGGCTGGCGAGACTACGTCTCACATATTTGAACATGTTATTATGAGGGACCAGTCCCTGGAGAAAGACATCATGCTTGGTAAAGTAGAGGGTCAGCAAAAAAGAGGAAGACCCTCAACAAGATGGATTGACACAGTGGCTGCAAAAATGGACTCAAACATAGCAAAGATTATGAGGATGGTGCAGGACCAGGCAGTGTTTCATTTTGTCATGAATAGGGTCACCATGAGTTGGAACTGACTTGACGGCACCTAAAACAACAACAAGAGGCAGAAAACTTGTCTCTTCCATTTTACAAGTCTGCAGATCAAGAGGCCTTATATTCGAGGAGCTGCACTTAAGCCTCATCCACGCCTGGACCTGATTTTGATGACAAGATTCTGGACTTGGAGCTGCTGCTGTAATGCGATGAGTCTTTTGTGGACCTTGTAGAAGAACATGAGTCACTGGGGACCTGAGGGCAGACTGTGGTAGGCAGCTTCTAGAATGGCTCCCAATGATCCCTATCTCCTGGTATTCACACCCTTGTATAATCTTCTCCCTTTGTTTGGGGGGCTGGACCTGGTGAGTTTCTTCTAACAAACAGAATATGGCAAAGGTGATGGGATGTCACTTCCCAAATCAGGTGTAAAAAACTGTGACTTCTGTCTTCCTTGATCTCTCTCTTCTTGGCTTGCTCACTGGTGAAACATGCTGTAATGCGGGAGAGATCTGCATGGCAGGAAACTAAGGGCAATCTCTGGCCAAAAGCCAATGAGGAACTGAATCCTGCCTGCTGGGAAACAGATCCTTCCCCTGTTGAGCCTTCAGATGAGACTACTGCCTGGGTCAACACTTATCTGCAGCCTGTCAGAGACCCTGAAGCAGAGGACCCCATTAAGCCATGTCAGATTCCTGACCCACAGAAACTGTGCAGTAATAAATGTTGTTTTAAGCCACTAAGTCTGAGGTAATTAAACAGCAGTGAATGACTATGCATTTCCCACCCCAAGGGAGCAGGGGATTACCTGGGTGTGGGGAAAGACAATCACCAGTGCTGTCTGTGGCCCTCAGGAATCAGCATCACTGGGAATGCTTAGTCCCATTTGCCTGGAACTAGGATGAACACCCAGGAGCAGAGCACTGTGTGACTTCTGTTTGCATATGGGAGCAGCTCAGACGGTGGGAGAAGGGTTTTCCAGGGGCTTTATGACACTGTTGCCTTTTTTTTTTTTTTTTATTTTATTGTACTTGAGGTGAATGAGGTTTACAGAACAAATAGTTTTTCATTAAACAGTCAGTACACATATTGTTTTATGACATTGATTAACACTGTTGTTTTAACACTGTTAAATTCCTTTAAAGAACAGCACTCCCCACTGTTGTTAGGTGCCGTTGAGTCAATTCCAACTGATAGCTGCCCTGTGTACAACAGAATGAAACACTGCCCGGTCCTGTGCCATCCTCACAATTGTTGTTACGTTTGAGCCCATTGTTGCAGCCACTCTGTGAATCCATCTCGTTGACAGTCTTCATCTTTTTCCCTCAGCCTCTACTTTACCAAGTATGATGTCCTACTCCAGGGACTGGTCCCTCCTGATAACATGTCCAAAGTACATGAGATGAAGTCTCCCCATCCTCACTTCTAAGGAGCATTCTGGGTGTACTGCTTCCAAGACAGATTTGTTTGTTCTTCTGGTAGTCCACGGTATATTCAATATTCTTTGCCAACACTATAATTCAAAGGCATCAATTCTTCTTCAGTCTTCCTTACTCCTCACTAAACAAACAAATGAAATCAAACCTATTGCCCTCAAGTCAATTCCAACTCATAGCAACCCTTAGGACAGAGTAGAACTACCAATAGTGTTTCCAAGGTACAGCTGGTGGATTCAAACTGCCGACCTTTTGGTTGGCAGCTGAACTCTTAACCACTGCACCACCAGGACTCCCCACTAGCCACCACTAATTGAGCCTTACTGTATGCAAGCACCTCTCTAGATAGATAGATGGATGGATGGATGATAGGTGGGTGGATGGATGGATGGATGGATGGATGGATGGATGATAGGTGGGTGGATGGATGGATGGATGGATGGATGGATGGATGGATGGATGGATAGGTTGGTAGATTTTACTTAGTCCTCATCAACATGCTGAGCAATTACTATGTGCCATGTATTCACTGGGCTATGTGCACTGTGTGTATTTTATCATTCAATATTCACAAACAACACTCCCAATGTACAGATGAGAAATCAAAGGCATGGGTGGAGGTGGGTAAGTCCCTCACCGAAGGCCATGGGAATGGCTGTGCAGGTTTTGGTTTAAAGTCCCTGGTCTGCCATTGACTGACTGTGTGGCCTTGAAGAGGTCATTTGACCTTGGCCTACTTCCTGTGCCTCTCTTTGGTGAGATGGGATAGACTGCTTACCTTGCTTGCAGGGCCAGTAAGCTGTCACATAGAAGAACTTGCCTGGGTGTCCAACAGAGAACAAGTGTACAAGGCAAGGACGATTCTTCCTCCTTGCTCATTCAGCAGGCATTTCATCCATACCTGACCTGTGTCCAGCACTGTGCTGGCATCTTAAGATGGGTTCCAGAAGCAGACTTGAAGTGTGGGTTCATGTGCAGGAGACTGATGGAGGACATGCTCCTGGGGATGCAGCAACAGAGTAGAGGATGCAGGAGAGAGAAGTGGAAAAGTCCAACAAGATGTAAATCCAGGTGCAGCCACAGCCTCAGCCTGACCCCACGGGAACTCTGGAGCATGAATCATGCCTCAGAGGTTTCCTCCTTTGAGGCAAGGAGGCTGGGCTTTCCTCCTCCTACTCTAGCCTCTTTATATTCCACCCTGGGGAATGTAAACCCACAGTCCTTCCTGCTCTCTGTGAGTGCAAGCAAAACTAGCTCCAGTACCCTGAAGGTAGTTCCCAATGACGGTCACAGGGAGAAAGGGGGGAGCATCTACTAGAAGCAAAGCACAGAAGCTGGAGGACCAACTGGCAGCTCGGTGAAAGAGACCCTAGGGGACCAGGGCACAGCCCTGGAAGGGCCCTCGCTGGGCTCTGGGATGTGGCGGGGATTATACAAACAGAACGTAACTGTCCTTGCCGAGCTGCATTCAACACTGCGTCTCACTCTCTGCTGACATTTACAGCAGCAGAAAGAAACAGCTGTGAAGGACCAGAAAAGAGAGCGCTAGGCCACCATCTCCCAGACGCCCTGAGTGTCGCAGCAGAACTGTGCAATGGCTGACTTTTCAGAAGCAGACTGCCAGCCCTTTCTTCCAAGTTGCCTCTGGGTGGGCTTGGACCACCAACCTTTTGGTTGGCAGCGGAGTGTGTTAATCATTTGAGCCACCCAGGGACTCTAGAACCACAAAATTAGACTGATAGCAGAGAGCCATGGTCGTGACTGCATGGGGTAAAACTCTGAGGGTGGGCCCAGAGTTTGAATCAGCCCTCCAGATGACACTGGTGCAGCCTCCAGTTTGAGAACAACGATTTTAGGAGACAACAGACAAACAGCAAAGGAATCTGGACTCCCAGATGGCCTCCTGGAGCAAACTGCCCTGCTGGCCCAGCACTGCCTGCCTCTGCACTGCCACCTGTGAGAGAAAGAAGTTCTACCAAATTGAAACCACTGCACTCGAGTTCTTCTGGTCATAGCAGCTGGGCCTGTATCCTAACTCATACACGTTGTTTGCTAGCCACTGGGTGGGCAGAGGGGAAGAACCTAGCAGAAAAGAGTACTTTCTAAACAATCACCAAGTAAAGGATATTTTTCAAGAAGAAGTAACAAAAGTTCTCAGACTTGGGCCCACACGCGAGTCCCCAAGCACAGGGGTAAAGCAGTTGCCTTCCCCCCAAAATGCCCTCCATGCCTGCCTGTGACATCACTCCTCAGGAAGGGATGTCAGGAGGCAGCCCTGTCTACAACCGGAACTAAACCACTTCCAAAACGCATCCTGTTTAAACACTTCGACTCTGGATTTTTTAACCCCTGGAGTATCTCACAGGAAATACAATCCACATGACCCTGAGTCACCACTGGGCCTGAGCTCAGCAAGACACTGTTTTGTAAGAAGTGTTTCGTGTCCAGTGTGGACCTCTTTTCTTAGAAAGAGGAAGTCATTTTCAGCCAAGAATAAACAAATTTGGCATCAAGTGAATTCTTCACACAAATCTCTTGACAGCTTTAGTTTAGTGACAGGCCAGACTTCTTATTTGAACCCTTTTCCATTGACTCTTGTCTGTTGAGAGGAAAGGAACTAGTGTTGTGCTTGCCTGACAGAAGAACCCCACTGGGCTGTCTGTGACTCTGTTCATACCCTCTCTCCCATGCCTGTGTGATTTACTGTGTGTGACCCTGAGCAGTAACACAGAATATGTTCTACGTGGAAGTCCCAGGAATACTAATAGTTAATGCTGATTGAGGGCTGCTGTGCAGGCAGCACATTGTGATGAAGAGCACTGGCTGTAGAATCATGGACCCGTCACTTAACCTCTAGAAACTTCAGAGTCTTCATTTATAAAGTGGGAGGCTGTTAACCAACTGATAAGGTTGTAATAAGAATTAATAAGTCAATGTGTGCCTAAGCCTTGGCACAATGACTGCATAAAGTACATGTTCAATAAAAGGTACTTAATATTATTAGTGGGGGCAGGGGTGGTTCAGTGACAGAATTCTCACCTTCCAGGTGGGAGACCCGGCTTCTCTTCTCAGCCAGTACACCTCATGCACAGCCATTACTTATCTATCGGTGTAGGTGTGTATGTTGCTATGATGTTAAACAAGTTTCAGCAGAGCTTCCAAGCTAACTATAAAGAAAAACCTGGCGATCTACTTCTAAAATCAGCCAGTGAAAACCCTATGGATCCAAGGCACAACAAGTGGCCTCTATTTGCCTGGAACAATGGAGGAAGAAGGAGAGTCAGAATCAGGAGGAGGATATGAAATGTGTGGCTAATTGTCTCCATGAACAGCTGCCTCCTTTGCCATGAGACCACAAGAACTGGATGGTGCCTGGCTACCATTACTGAACTTTTGATCAAAGATTCTATAAAGGAATCCCCCAGGAGATATTGTCATAAGCACACTATGCTAACTTTTTTACAGCAACATGTAAAAAAAATTGGCATAGTGGTGCTTATGAAAATATCCTGAGCGGCGAGGGCACAGCTGGCAAACAAATGTAGAAGGTGCACATTAATTGTGTAAAAACTCAGTATATGGGATCAAAGTGACAACAGCAACTTGAAAGATTAGATAGGAACCTTAGGAAGCAGTGAGTTTATGTTAATAGGGGAGGAAAAATTCAGAAAAGGAAGGTGAGAATGGTTGCACAACTGGAAGAATGTGATCAATGTCACTGAATTGCTCATGTAAACATGGCTGAATTGGGTATGTTTTGCTATGTATATTCTCCACAACAACAAAATAAAACAAACCAAAAAAAAACCCTATGAATCACAATTGATCATGGGGATGGCACAGGACCAAGAGTGTTTCATTTCATTGTGCATGGGGTTGCCATGAATCGGGGCCTACTGGGCAGCAGCTAACAACAGGAACAAATATTATTCCTGGGTGGTCACATGGAAATTCACTAACTGAGAACACAGCAATGTGCCATTTAACTTTTTTGATCTCTAGAATCTAGTGCTATTTCTGGCACGTGATAGGAATGTCATTGAATATTTGTTGAGTGGGGAAAAAAATGAATGAATGAATGAATAAATGAAGGAGAGTAAAGGAGCTGCCTGCCCCTAAATATTGACTAGCAATCCCAAATCATTTCCCTTCTCTTCTGCTCACTTCCACTACTAAACTGTCTTTCCTTTGATATTAATCACTAGCGTTTGGTCCCCTTGTCAAAACGCAACAAGGTAATGTTCTCATTGTTTTGCTTTAGTGGGGGCTTTACCTTTAGGGTGAGACAGCTAAAGTGCCTGCTCTGATGGAGCTTACAATCTAGATATATCCAGTATATTCAAGAAAATAAATAGAGCAATAATTTCAGGAGCATTTAAAGTGGTAGATTGTAATTCCCAAAGACAGCCACAGCAATCTGTCTAACCCTACACGCTCTCCTGCCAGGAGGCCCTGCCAAGTCCCCATCAAGGAGTCTGATTGCCCTCTTTTAAATCTGAGCTGGCCTCAGTAAGTTGCTCAACCAGTACAATTTCTGGTTCTTCCAAGCCTAGGTCACAAGAGGCCTTGCAGCTTCTCCTTGAACTCATGTAACACTTTGGACGCTCCTTCTTGGAACACAGCCACCACCCTGTGAGAAGCCCAGGCCACCGCTAGAAGCCATGTATGGGCATCACTGTTGAGAGCCCCGACCGAGCTTCCAGCTGATAGCCAGTATCTGCTGCAGACACTGAGTGAGGACACCACCTAGGATGTGGAGCTCAGTGGAGTCTTCAGATGATTCCAGACCAGTCACTGCATCAGAAACCCCAAGGAAGGATTGACTACTCAGCTGGGCCCAGTCAACCCACAGCACCATGGCAGAGAATAATGAATTGCTGCTTTAAGCCCTGAGATTTTGAGTGTTCTTTTACGCAGCACTAGACCACCAGAAAAGTTAAGAAGGCATTCAACCAACGATGAAAGCCAGGGAGCAGAGAGCAGCACTTTAGGTCTGGGAGGAGGAGGGAAGGTTTTCTACAGAGGTGACATTTGAGCCAAGATTCAGGTGACAAGAAGTCAGGCATGCGAAGGTTAGGGAAGAGCGTGGGAACAGCTAATGCAAAGTTGATTAGGTGGAAGGAGCCTGGCACGGAATGGTGTGGGGTGGCTGAGGTGGAGAGTGGTGCAGACTGGAAGGGCCAGAAGGTGCTGAACTTTGCCAGCCAGGGTAAAGAGTGTATTGGGAATTTGTTCTCAACACCATGGTAGCCTTCAAAAGGTTGTAGGTAGGAAGTGGCATGGCCTGACTTACGTGTCCACTCTGGCTACCAGTGGAGGAAGGATTGGGCATGGGGGCTGGAGGAAGGAAAAATGGAAGCATTGAGGCCACATGAGGTAGAGAGTGACAATATTTCCAGAACCAGATGCTGACAAACTCATCTCTTTCGGGGACAGCTTCTGTCAGAGCTGGGGGCAGGACCTGCTCTGTCAGTGAGGCAGAGCCCTGCCCACATGGCTAACTTCATCAGGCCTGTTAAGAATTGAACTGTGTCCCCCAAAATATGTGTTGGAGTTCTAACCTTTGTATATGTGGATGTGATTCTGTCTGGAAACGGAGTTTTCTTTGCTGTGTTAATGAGGCCACATCAGAGTAGGGTGTGCCCTAAACCTAATCACTTCTGAGTTATAAGGAGCGGCATAAGACAAGCAACACATCCAGCCAGGAGACAGACACTATCTGAAGATGATGGAGGCAGATGAGTCTACAAGTCCAGGAACGCCAAGGATTGCCAGCTACTAGAAGCGGAATTAGACAAGGAAGGACCTCTCCCTACAGCTACACACTGGATTGGGACTTCTAGCCTCCTGAACTTTGAGAAAATGGATTCCTGGTCTTTAAAGCCACACACTGCAGCATTTGGAGACTAAGACAGATCTTTCCGAGGTTCTATGAACATTTCCCTGGGAACACTCCGTGCCCAAAGTAAAGGCAGAACTAGCGTTCCTGCACTAAATACCCCTGGCCTATCATTCCAGCTTATTTTAAGAGAAATCAAATCTCTCACTGCTGATGCACTTCAGTGATGGAAGAAAAAGTACAAACATTTCAGGAAATTGTAACTTAAACTCTTGCTCCAGACCTGAAAAAATCCAAACGAACAACACAGCACTGCTAACGCTGACTTCAAATACTTAGCCATGTGAGAAAGTTTCATTCACATTCCCTGAAGAAGAGCTTATGTTTAGAGAAATGTTCAGGAGATCTCTTTCTAGAATACTGTCTTTCAAACCCTCGGACCACAGCTTCAGAAAGAAAAACATTTTACATGGCAACCCAGTACCCACAAACATGTGCAGACCTACCTACTGTGTTTCACAAAGTGGATCTTACTATATGGAATGCATTTAGATAGCTCTCTGCTCTTCTATACACTAAAAGAAAGGTTGGGGGCGGGGGGACATGCTGGTCATGACCCACTAATGTCTCTCAACATAAAGTTCAAAAACCCCTGTTCTAACCAGCCCAGGTTTTGGCCTCTGTGACCGGGATTGAGAGTCCAGGCCTGCTTGTCCCTCTGGGGGCACAAGGATCCACTGGAATTCTAGCTATCCCAGGATGATTAAGGGGATGGAGCTTTTCCTCCTCTGGTGAACAAGCTAACGTCATCAACCCCAAAAAGACGAACTACAGAGTAAGGGGTTTACCGAGACCAGCTCCATCTTATACTCTTGACTCAGTTTAGAACCTGGGTCAACTTCATCACTGAAAATAAGCCATGCGCTCTCTATTCTGCCACTGATGGTTTAATCTATCACTGAATGTGAATGTGAGCCTTTCACTCAACATAATCCACTTACAAACTGTGAGAGGACACTGGAGAAAAATTGTGGCAATTACGGTAAATTTCTTAACACAAACTAACTGCGTCCTAGATTTATGAGCCATGCCTTCCCGCTAAATCTTCCCTAGGGATGATTCGGCAAATACGTGTCAACTGATTATTTTCCAAATCTTCTGCAATATTTAATGTTCTGTCACGCCCCAGATATCTTTTTTCAAAAAACCATCAAAATGCGATGCAAATCCTTGCAACCAGAACACATATAAGAATGATTTTTTAATTAAAAAATGTATTTTATACCTCTGAAATTTTTGTTTCATTTCATAAAGAAGGGGAAATCTTTTTAACCATATGACACACGTATGCATTGAATTCCTCAAATACTTCTTTCTCAGTTGTTCGACTTATATATTTTCATTCATAAAACAGGCCTATTTTCACTTCCATTTCACTAAAATTTACTGGAGACTTTGAAGAAAGATGGACCCAGAGAATTAAGTTTTTTGAGAGTATAGGAAATCTATCAGAAAGCATATATGCTGAACCCAGTTCCTCTTCCCATGTAGAGGCAAAATAAAGAATTGTTGAGTGAATAAGCCATTTCCTACATTTAAAAAAGAAATAGTTGCCATGGAGTTGACTCCAACTCATAGTGACCCCATGTGTATAGGAGCAGAATTGTGCTCTGTAGGGTTTTCAATGGCTGATTTTTTGGAAGTAGATCACCAGGTCTTTCTTCCAAGGCACCTCTGCATGGATTCAAATAGCCAACCTTTCAGTTAGCAGTGACACACTTAACCATTTGCACCACCCAAGGACTCTTTAATCTTTAAAGAGTCCTATTTGTCAATTTTTCCCTTCATGGTTATCACTATTTGCAGCCTTGTTTAAGAAAGCTCTGCCTGCTCCAAGGTCATGAAGATGTGTAACGGAGCATCAGGACTTGTCTGGATTCTTGAGGGTTAAGAACCAGGATCAGCACAAACCTGGTTCCTATGAAGTGGAACCAGCTTTCCAACTTCTTCACCACTTCTGACACCAGCTGTTCCCCCCACGGCACTCTCTACTTCTCTGCTGGGTTTGATAATTCATTGCAATGGCCACATAGAACTCATAGGCCATACTCACAGTTATGGGTCTATTAGGGGAGTAACAGGCTATAACTCAGGATCAGGATCAACTTGGAAGTAACAGGAACAACTCAGGATCAGTGTCAGGAAGCACATACAGGTGGTTTAGAACACATCCCTCCCTTCTTCAGTGCAGGACAGCTTCCAACCAGGACACCTGTCTTACCTGCTCTCCGCCATGCAAGCAAGTTGGCCCTTCTCGACAATGCAAGGTCCTTCTCAGCAGTGCACGCCCCCTCAAGACAGGCCTCCTCTTGGCCTTTTCTTTGCCTTCAGGCCTGGCCCCCTCTTGGCCTTAGGGTTACAGCTCTCAGCACAGCCAGGGTATCTGCTGCCGCCAAAGGCAGTTCGGCTCGGACCCCACACTGCTGTTTGCTCTGCTTAGGTGTCTGCCTGCATGAGCCCAGATTGCAGCTGCTTCCCCTTTATGGGGTACCCAGTTCTGTTGGCCACTTCCTGCCTGGAGGTGCCCAGCTTGCTCACCGGTGTTGTCTGCCAGTCTCACAGTTCACATCACATAAACTGCTGCCTCCATTTCTCTGTTTCTCAGCTCTGCTGTGCTTGCTGACATTTCTCTGCCCCTGGGCTCCCTCCTGAGCCTCTCACCATCTTCAGTGTTACAGCCGTTAACCGTTAACCGTATTACAGCTCTTTTAGGAGGTTCCCTCCCCCTCTCTTCTCTAAAAAACCGCTTTGGGGGTTGGCCGCTTGTATAAGCAAATTCCTTGTCAATTTCAAGGCATGGCCCTCCCAGTAGGACCACTAACTGACCAATCCTCTCAGTGGACTGCAAGTCGCTGGATCCTATTGGGTGAATTTTCAAACCACTGTTTGAATAGCAAATAGACTAATTCCTGCAAAGTTTGTAAATAGAACAATTACAAGAAAGGCTGTAGCCCAGTCAATCATTTTTGGCAGGATTACAAACCCAGGGCCAGAAAGGCCAAATATAAGACAAACCCATTGCACTGAAAGGTGTTCTTCTGCTTTTTTAAAAAAATGCTTTATTATTTTGCCTTTCACATTTAGAACTGCAATTCATCTGCAATTAATTCTTGAATATAAAGTGAGGTAGGAGTCCAGATAAATTTTTCCATATGGATATCCAATTGAGCAAGTATCATTTAATGGGGGAAAAAAATCTTTCCACCTGTACTGCAGTGTAGCTTTTTGCACAATTCAAGTGATCATACTTATATGCGTCTGTCTCTAACTTTTTTACTTTCTCACACTGATCTGTCTATTTTTGTGCAAATACCACATTGTCTTAATCACAATAGCATCCTCACTGTCTCTGTCTGATAACATAAGTCCCTCAGTTTTACTCTTCTTTCTCAAGATTACCTTGGCTTTTCTTGGCCTTTCGAATTTCCTAAATTTTAGAATCAGTTGGGGTGAATTTCTACAAAAACAACAACAACAACACTGCTTTTTAAAAATTTCAATTAGTTCTCGTTCGTAGGTCTTTTATTTTGGGTGAGGTAGAGTCTCACTCATGTGCTTAAAAACTATTTGTTAATATCTTTTCCTCCTTTTCCTTTTGAGTTTTTGAACTTCTTGTCACTTAATGGAAAAAATCCATTGTAGTAGTTCTTTATATATTAGGAAATTTAATCCTTGGTCTACAGCAATAGTTGCAATTTTTTTCCCAGTTTTTAATTTGTCTTTCGGCTTTGCTTATACTGTGTATTGTCCACACTGTTTTCTTTTTAGGCGCATCAATCTTTTTAAGGTTATATGACTTCCAGGTTTTGTGTCTTTCTTAGAAAGGCATTCCTCACCCCAAGATTATTATTACAACTATTTAAAAACATGAAGTCATACTGACAAGAAAACAACAGGTATTATGCTAGACTTGATGGAATTATGTGTGAATATTTTTTATTATGAATTCCTTTAGTATTGTTACATACTACCACATGCTATCACACTTATTTTAAAATAAATGTCATGGCCAGAGCATTGTGTTAGTGCTTCTGAAATGTTCTAGAACCGCATCACTAGTATCGAAGCAGAGTGCATTTCCTACATCATGAATGAAGATGAAGCCTCAGGACACTTCACCTGCACAGCCCATCTATGGGTCTCAGAGGGACTTGAGCAACAAACAGATCCTCATCATCATGCTTCCTCTTGAATTTGACAAAGTCAGATATTTGAACTGCAATAGCAAAGACTAGGAGCCCTGCTGGGGGTGCAATAGTTAAGCACTAGGCTGCTAACTGAAAGGTTGGCAGTTCGAACCCAGCCAGCAGCTCTGTGGAAAAAAGACATAGCAATCTGCTCCCATAAAGATTACAGCCAAGAAAACCCTATGGGACAGTTCTACTCTGACACATGGGGTCACTATGAGTCAAAATCGAATCAACAGCATTCAACAACAGGTAAAGACTCTAGAGTTCTTTGGATAGGGGGTAGTCCTATTTTAATGCATTTAGCCTCAAGATGGGAGCCTTTTGAAATGTGTGAAACTAAAAAATCCTTAGTGTGAGCCTCATTTTTATATAGATTGAGCATTGTCTTAAGTGATGCCTCTCAGATGTGTGAATTTTCTAAACTTTTGATAGATTTGCCTTTATTTCCATGAGATAAGCCTCTTCACTATGTTTCCCAGTTACTATGTTCTCGTGAGAATGTACTTATGAGAATAAGGTATTGCTGGTCTTCATTCAGCCATAGTGGCCATTTTCTCCTTCATGCCATTCATTGTTTCCAGGTGTTACTGGCTCCCTTCTTTTCTAGCTTCTGAACAGTAAATAATGCCTTTCCCATAAGGAATAATGCATTGCAGTGGTACTTTTCAAGAAATTATAACTCCTGTAAGTTATTCTTACCCTGTATTCAGACTTAGGTCCCAATCATTGCTTCCACATGTAGCAGATTAAATGCACTGCTGTGAGCAGTTCTGCAGTATTCCAGGGCAGCTGTTTCTGCTTCTTAGCTGTTAGTACTGCTTTTGTTATAATGATGAATACAGTAGTGGTAATTATCCTGAGATTCAAATTCCTTTAGATTTATTTATTTGGCCTGTCAGTACTGCTTTTGCAGTAATGAAGAATGCATTGTAGTGGTAATTTTCCTGAGATAAAAAATCCCGTGTCTTTATTTATTTGGGCTGTAAGTATTGCTTTTGCAGTAAGGAAGAATGCATTGTACCATGTTTTGAAAAGTTTCATGAAAAATAATAAAAAAGCTAAGAAGGGGACTAGAATAAAACTTATGTGCAGTCATTGCCAGGTGCCTTCATGTTTTACTTCATGTTTTAAAAATTTTCAAGAGATAATGGTGTATCTTTGGCTATGTATATTTTCACACACACAAAAAAAAAAAAAAGGTCGAGAAGGGAGAGTGTTGACATGTCATGGGGTTGTTAACCAATGTCATGAAATAATATGTGTACTGACTGTTTAATGAGAAACTATTTGTTCTGTAAACCTTCACCTAAAGTACAATTTAAAAAAACTTAAAAAACAATTTTATCATTGACTCATATCGGCAAGATTTACATAGTTCATGGTCCGCTGGGACATATGTGATCTCAGATAGTGAGTATCAAAATCCATAACTCGTAACAAAAATTCTGAATTGGTTCCTTAGTCAGCATGCCTTCATCAGTGAAAACACACAGTATCATGAAAAAATTCAAAGGAAAGGCAACCAATGTCACAAAACAATATGTGTATTCATTGTTTAATGAGAAACTAATTTGCTCTGTAAACCTTCATCCAAAATACAATTTAAAAAAAAATTTCAAGGGAGAACATAATTGGATCTTGAAAGGGCTACCCAGGAAGCACCAAGAAGCATCTTGCACTGATACCGGACTCGAGGAGAGTCCACATACATGCACATATGTCACTTTCTTAGATATCCACCAGGTCAGGCTAGAACTAAAGTCATTCCTGCAGCATGCAACAAAATAAGGAAATGGAATTTAGCAGGCAAACAAGGGGGAGAGTTCTAGTTAATATTTAGTCATTCAAGTGGTGTAGGTTGGTGCAACCTCACGGAGCCACACTGGCCTCCAGCCTCTCAGCAACTTTGAGAGACGAGCTGAGCCTCCAAGCTCTGCTAATCCTCATGGGAGGCCGTGGTAACCTGGGAGGAAAGCTGGTCTAGGATCCCACAGTAGCTTGGCCAGCAGGCCAGGACACCCTCCGGTGGAGTCCATCAGCACCCACTGGGGTTCCCACACCACCTCACCTGGCCTGAACATGAAGACAGTCTCAGGGTTTTTCTAAGAAAGACTTGAGTCTGCCCACCAG
The DNA here is from genome assembly GCF_000243295.1 of Trichechus manatus latirostris. Classification (NCBI taxonomy): domain Eukaryota; kingdom Metazoa; phylum Chordata; class Mammalia; order Sirenia; family Trichechidae; genus Trichechus; species Trichechus manatus. Next base: position 6,953,952 of record NW_004444056.1, on the reverse strand, counting down.
GGGAAATTACATCGCAGTCCCAGAGGCGAGGCTGACTTCAGACAGCTCTGCACCTTCTGCCCATTATTGTACATCACAAGCCACCAACCACTTCCTGCTCTTCTCCGGCATCACAGAAAGGAGCTCTTCAACTTCACCCATGCATTTACAGTAACTCAGAAGGAAAACCAGAAACCAAGTGAGTGGCCCCACAACCGGTCACCCAGAGCAGCCACCAGTCACTTCCTGAAAGTTTGCACCGAATCTTCAAGATTCATGCTTAAAGAGAGTTAGCAAACCGACAGGCGGAGGAAAAGGACAACAGTAAATGTAATCAACTGCCTACTTCTTTTGTCCACTTTGCTCGATTATTAAGGAAACCTTTTTTGCTGCTGGAATCATGTTTCTGCTTGCTACAGATGAGTTCCTGCACCTTCCCAGCGTTGTCATGTGGAATGCCGCAAACGGGTGGGAAGTACATGCAAGAGATATCATTCATACAATTCAAGAGAATTCAGATTTTTCTGAAAAGTCTTTGCAAGGCTACTTTGATAATGCTATTGAGGTTAATAAATATCTGTTCATCTTCAAAAAAAAAAAAAACAGAGTTAGCAAATCTTTCCTATGCAGTTCAGAGAGCCCAAAAGCTACTGAGCGGAGAGAAGTATGCTTAGCCTTCCTTTTGGGTTCCTCAGTGAAACTCCCCATCATCTGTCTGTCTGTCGTACTGTGGTGGCTTGCATGTTGCTGGGATACTGGAAGCTCTGCATGGAAGTTCAAATACCAGCAGGGTCACTCATGGTGGACGGGTTTCAGCAGAGCTTCCAGACTAAGACAGATTAGGAAGAAAGGCCTGGTGATCTACTTCTGAAAATTAGCCCATGAAAACCTCATGAATCACAACAGAAAATTGTCCTACTCACTTCCTTGGGACAGGTCATCAGGGGAGATCACTCTCTGGAGGAGGACATCTTGTTTGGTGAAGTAGAGGGTCAGCAAGGGTAAGAGAGGCCTTCGGGGAGGTGGATTGGCACAATCTCCACAACAATGGATTCAAACAAGGCAGCAGTAACGAGGATGATGAAGAACCGGGCAATGCTTCCTTCTGTTGTACTTAGGGTTGCCATGATTCAGAGCTAACTCGATCACAGCAATCTATCAATCTTTCTATCTATCCACCCACCCATCCACCCATCCATCCATCCATCCATCCA
>NW_004444056.1:6926622-6952659 GCF_000243295.1 Trichechus manatus latirostris | reverse complement strand
ACCCACCCATCCATCCATCCAACCATCCATCCATCCATCCACCCATCCACACATCCACCCATCCACACATCCACCCAACCACCCATCTATCCATCCACCCATCCACCCATCCATCCATCCATCCATCCATCCATCCATTCATCCATCCAACCATCATCTAACTAATAAAACTCCAGTATTCTAATCTTCTGTATTCCCTTGAAAACAACACAAGAGCCTCACAGCACTGGAGAATCCATAATATCAGCAACTGGGGCCATCAGTGTCAAATTTAAATGCTAAATATCACAGGCTTAGTTTAACCTGTATTATTTGAAGGATACTTTCTAAAGATCATTTTCTCACAAAGGAAGTGGGTCTCTGTTTTCTAACTAGAGACATATTTAATAAATTTAAATTTTAAAAAAAAAGTTTCTTCGTCCATGTAATGTGTAAATGCTACGGAATAACAAATTGTGCTCTAGGCACCTGGAACGGGGCTTATTTCTGGAACTGGGGACGTTTGCACCCTCCCTGTAAACGAAGAACAGCCAGGTGGATACACGGCTTGTTTTGATCTCTGTATTTTGTTTCTTTAAGGGAGATGAAAAAGAGCAAGAGACAGAAGCTCGGAACTTAACCTGCAATTCGTCCTGGCCCAGGCGTGTGCAGCTTGCGCTCTCTGGAGTGTGAAATGGGTATGAAAGGCTTACCCCTCCCCTTCCAGGTGCAGTCCAGCTAATAAAGAGAGCAGATGAAAAGAAATGTGCATAAACAAACATATGAGAGAACTACAGAAAGCAAAGACACACCCACCTCTGATGAAGAAGAAAGACGCGTTCGCAGAGAAAGGAGAGAAGGGGGGGCGCTGCTTGAACCAGGGGCCCCACTTGGAGAGATTTCATGAAGAAGGTGAGCCTTGAATTTGAAGAAGGGGGAGAGAGGGTTTGGAACAGCACAGTGCTAGAGACAATGTAGGTAACAGACAACTTGGACCCCCAAACAAGGGGAGTCCAGGGTGGCACAAACGGTTACCACATTCAGCTACTCACCAAAAGGTTTGAGGTTCAAGTCCACCCAGAGGCACCTCAGAAGAAAGGACTGGTGATCTGCTTCAAAAAAAATTCAGCTATTGAAAACCCTATGGAGCCGTTCTAGTCTGACACATATGGGATCCCCATGAGTCAGAGTTGACTCCACGGCATCTGGTTTTGTGGGCAGTGGTTGTTCAATGGTAGAATTCTCAACTTCCATGCAGGAGACCCAGGCTCAATTCCTGACCAATGCACCTCAAGCATAGCCACTACCCATCTGTCAGTGGGGGCTTGCATGTTGCTATGATGCTGAACAGGTTTCAGAGGTGCTTCCAGACTAAGATAGACTAGGAAGCCAAGGAAGTGAGGTAACACACTTGTGTGATTGGATTCCAAGTTGGCCACAAGATGGAAAGCACAAGACGAGAGGTAAGGAGATATCAAATGCAGTGAAGAAGGTGATTTCTAACATGGCACAAGTCATAGTCCTACTCTGCAGGATTGTCATGAGGAGAAGCGCCCAACTGAAGTGGAATCAAAGTGTGGATCTGAGGACTATTACCGCTGACTTCACATTCCAGTGAGTGTCTGGAGCAAGGGAAGACTTGAAAGAGAGATGACGCTGAACCTGTTCATGACATGATAAGCATCAGATGATTGGAGAACCTGGGAGGACAGACCTAAAAAATGGAAGCTTAGAAGATTCGAGTTTAAAGATAAAATTCTAAGAATCCAGAGCTTATCACTGAAAAGAGTAGGAAATCTCTTCATGGACTCACATGTCTGCACTGCCCTCCTGTTTTAGCAAACTGTGAATCCTACCCACCATCACGAGCGCTTTCACAGAAGACAACCCTGACCTAATCAGTAATTAGTTAATGGTATACGGACCTTCTTGGCAAGCACTGCTGAGGCTACACAGAGGTATGGCCCATAACATTAAAGAGTCTGCCCTCAGGAAATAAAAAGCAGTGCAAATGAAAGTTAGAAAACAAAAAAGAACCTTCACTACTCCAATTTACATCACAGATACAAACACTGGCTTTTGTCTGTATCAACAAGGGTGTCCATCTAGACTAGAACCTTGCTACTCAAAGTGTGACTGGCAACATCACCTGGGAGCTTGTTAGGAATGCAGACCCTCAGGCCAGATCTGCAGCCCATCACAAGACCTGGACTAAACCACCCCCTTCTAGTCATGAAGACGATCCTCTCCAGGGGGACACTGGCTCCTCCTGCCCTGGAAGCACCAGGAATCACACACTGGGGTGCTTTGATCCCAAGTACCTTCCCGCTCCCAAGTCCTTGACAGCATGGCCGATGTCTTAGCTAGCGCCACCCTAACAGAAACACCAACAAGCGGGTGGCTTAAAGAACAGAAATTATTTTCTCACAGTTCTGGAGGCTAACAGTCCTAAGCAGGGTCTCAGCCATGTCAGTTCCTTCTGTGGGCCTCTCTCTTGGTTTCTGGTATCTTCCAACAATCCTTGGTGTTCCTTGGTGTTCCTTGGTGTCGTGTGGTGTTGCGTGGTGTTCCTTGGTTTTGCGTGTGTTCGTTGGTGTTGTGTGGTGTTGCGTGGTGTTCCTTGGTGTTGCGTGGTGTCCCTTGGTGTTCCTTGATGTTGCTTGGTGTTCCTTGGTGTTCCCTGGTGTTGTGTGGTGTTGCATGGTGTTCCTTGGTGTTGCGTGGTGTCCCTTGGTGTTGTGTGGTGTTCCTTGATGTTCCTTGGTGTTGCATGCTGTTCCTTGGTGTTGTGTGGTGTTGCGTGTGTTCCTTGGTGTTGCGTGGTGTTGCTTGGCATCTGTCTCCTCCTGTGTGTGTCTGTGTCTGTTCTGCTCTCTTTGTAACTCAGAAGTGCTTAGGTTTAGAACCCATCCTACTCGAGTGAGTCCCTGGATGATGTGAACTGTTAACATTCTCGGCTACTAACCAAAAGATTGGAGGTTTGACATTCCCGGGGCCGACTCTTCACACAACAATTAGACTGGACTACAGGACATAAAATGATACTCGTAAAGAGTGTGCTTCTTAGCTCAAGTAGATACATGAGACTAACTGGGCAGCTCCTGTCCAGAGGTGAGATGAGAAGGCAAAGAGGGTCAGGAGCTGGTTGAATGGACACAGGAAATCTGGTGCGGAAAGGAGGAATGTGCTGTCACAGTATAGGGAAAGAAACAAAGGTCACATAATAATGTATGCGTAAATTTTTGTATAAGATACTAACTTGAATTGTAAACTTTCACTTAAAGCACAACAATTAAAAAAACAAACAAACAAAACATTAGCGGTTTGAGTCCACCCAGAGGCACCTTGGAAGAAAGGCCTGGCAATCTATTTCTGAAAGAGAAGCCATTGAAACCACCGTGGAGCACAGTTTGACTCTCACACGCGTAGGGTCACCATGAGTCAGAATCAACTTGATGGCAACTGGTTCTACCTGGATGTTATGGATTGAAAATTGTATCCCCCAGAACTGTGTGTCAACTTGGCGAGGCCATGATTCCCAGTATTGTGTGGTTGTCCACCACCTGTGATTTGTGATTTTCCTATGTTTTATAAATCCTGCCTCTATGATGTTAATGAAGCAGGATTAGAGGCAGTTATGGTAATGAAGCAGGACTCAATCTACAACATTAGGTTGTATCCTGGGTCAATTTCTTCTGAGATATAAAAGAGAGAAGAGAGCAGAGAGATGGAGGGACTTCATTACCACCAAGCAAGAAGAGCCAGGAGCAGAGCATGTCCTTTGGACCCGGGGTCCTTGCACTGAGAAGCTCCTAGACAGAGGAAGATGGATGACAAGGACCTTCGCCCAGGGCTGACAGAGAAAGCCTTCCCCTGGAGCTGGTGCCCTGAATTTGGACTTTTAGCCTACTAGACTATGAGAGAATAAGCTTCTGTTTGTTAAAGCCATTCACTTGTGGTATTTCTTTATGGCAGCATTAGATAACTAAGACATTGGGTATGACCTAATTATCATAACAAAGAAAAAAATTATTTCCAAACAGGATCACACTCACAGGTATAAGGGCCGTGACTTCAGTACAGATTTTGGGGGACACAGTTCAGTCCAGCATGAACAGTGACCTGCCCCCAATGCTGTCAAACTTCTCTGTCATAAGGAGGCTTATCACTGAGCTTCCCACTTGGCCGGAAGCCGTTGTCAGGGTTGCTCACAGTGTCCTCCACAGGCACTTCTCTACAAGAGGGCACTCATTTCAGACTACTCTGATGCTTTTCCCCAACAATGCGTTCAATTAAAAACCCCTTGAGTCAAAGTAGGTGTCCCCGAGCAGTGAGTTGTCTACCAGGGTGGCTCTCTGCTGCCCTTCCCTCCCCAGGGAGCCCACCACACAGTGTCCTTGGGGTCTGAATCAGCCAAGAGCATTCCAAGGAACAAGAGAGCACCCTGCTCCAGCACCTCCTGGGCACCCTCTGTGCTTCCCTGAGCAGCGTGAGCGGCTCACCAGTGCCAAGTAATGACGCATCTCTGTGTAGGTGGGTGTCTGGCCATCACAGCCGGAGACAGGCTGTCCAGGCCTTTGTCTGCTGTTGGCCATGATCTTGAGGATGGGCAGAGAGAGGGATCACTAATTCAAACATCAGGGTTGCCTGGATCCACATATGTCAATCAGATTCACGCCCATTCTCTTTGAAACACTGTTGTTAGGACACAGCTCATGATACTCTCTGTAGAACTTGGCAGAGGCATGTCAATCAAATAAACAAAATAAATAAAAGACGATAAAAACGAGTACCATAAACATGTAAAACAACATACACAATCAAAATAAACTACGAAAAATGAAACAGGTAGAAATCAAAATAATTTTCTCCAAAGTTGGGAAACATGACCCTCAACCCCCAAACACTCCAAGGATTCAGACTAAAATCTATGATTTCCTCGGCAATTTCCTCAGCAATTCAATCCAGACTGGCAGGATTCCTTCAGCCAATGATGATTTTCAACCAAGGCTTTAAAAAACAGTCTACTATCCTAAGATACCAAACGTAAGCATTTCAAACCTTCAACCTCAAATTAAACTTTATTCACCTTAACTGTGAAAACATAAGCTGTCAGTGTGTATCTTGAGGGGGATCGTTGTTCTTGCTGTTTTTGTGCTTGTTGCCATTATTGGTTGCCATGGAGTCAGCTCAGAATGAAACATTGCCCCATTTGGCACCATCTTCCAGCACCGTACTGGACAATGTTCTATTGTGATCCCTAAGGTTCTCATTGGCTAATTTTCAGAAGTACGTAAATCACCAGGCCTTTCCTCTGACTTAGTCTGGAAGCTCTGTGTACGCCTCTGTACCATAGGCTACCACGCTGGTATTTGAAATCCCCGTGGCATAGCTTCCAGCATCACAGCAACACCCAAGTCACCACAGTACGGGAGGGAAGTGATAGCATATTACATTGGTTTGTGTGCTGCGTTCTAAAACACACAGTCACACTAAACAAACTCAGCAGGTCAGCACTCTGCTGGGGAGGACTCCACCCCCTCATGCTGCGGTCCACGTTGAGTCTGAGCCACGTGTGGGCAGAGACTGTAAGAGCCTGACCCTGGTGGAACTGGCACCGTACCCTGCTCTGCAGTCCCTCTCAGTCACCGGTCAAGGCGCAATCGATTCAGGGGGTTGGCGAGCTGCAGCCTATCCACACCGCATAAGCCCACAAGAGAGTTGCTCTTGGGTAGAGAAACACCCCCAGGGCACGTGGGTTAATAAACACAGTGGCCACCACTTGTTGAATACTCAGAGCGCGTCAGACACTGTTCTGGACAGTCACTTGCGTCTGTGTTCCGCAAAGTGTGTTCCCTGGATTAGCAGCACCACCCGGGAGCCGGTTAGAAATGCAGATGCTCAGGGCCCAGCCCAGACCTACTTAATCACGCCCTCCCGGGCTGAGGCCCTGCCACCTGAGCCTTGTCTGGCTGTTGATCTCTGCTAAAGTTTAAAAGCCCCCAGCCCTGATCATCTCATTTCATCCTCAGACACTCGATGACTCAGATGTCATTTACCCCAGCTGACAGGATATAAGTTGAGACTCAGAGAGGTTTTTAAGAAAAAAAACTCTGTGTGGTTTACGCTCCTGGCCAGTCCTGGCCAGTGGAGTTGGGATTTAAGCCCCAGCGTGGGGGCCTGGAGCAGCTGCTGATGAGACACCCAGGGTGGTCCATCAGGCCCCTTTCCTCCCTGTCACCGGTAGTGAGGAGCACAGGGCTTTGTGGAGAGAGCCTGCCTTGTAGGCGGGGGAGTCTGGACTCCAGCCCACGCTGCCAGGGGCCACCCGTAGGACCCGGCACCCCAGCGCACTCTTGTGAGCCTCAGTCTTCTCCTCTATGAAATGAGCTTTCCTCCGCAGCAGTGAGAGGACCATGGAGCGTCTGGCATCTTTAGTCAGAGCCCTGGAGATAGAGGTGAGCTCCTCTTCCTCGCACATTTCTGCACAATCCTCTGAGGTCACCAGGGTACCTCAGACGGAAAGATGACTCACACTGACCAGAAGTGCAGCTTGAAGAGAAAAGCCCAGCTCCAGGACCCCGGAACCTCAAGTACTGACTCAGGTATTTCATCACCTGAGTGAGAGGCAAATATTTTTACTAAGGGCCTATTGGGTAGACTCTGGGGTTTCCAGAATTTAGAATGTAACCCATTTTATTGCCTTCTTTCAGTATAACCTAAACCAGAAACCTCTTGCCTCAGGTTGTAGTGATGTAAGGTCCTGGATGGGAAGGGTCTTTGTAAAAGTGACCGAGACCCATTATTTCCACCCATCATGAGAGGTCAGTTGTTGGCATTTTTTTCTTCCAAGCTGAGAGAACACCGTGACATCACACAGGACCCTCGTAGGATTCATGGCCCAAAGGGACCTAAAAGCTGGGGAATTCTTTTTTTTTTTTTTTAAGTGCCCTCTTGCGGTTGATTATAAATTCAGAGCAGCCTCAGCCAAGTTAAAAGAGCTGCCTACAGTTTAACAAATAGCGAAGGTGTGAGAAACAATTTACTCTAAGGGACAGGACAGTCAAAAGACAGGCCTGCTATCTTCAGCCCAGGAGTTCATTCCTGAGCTGGAAGGACACAATGGCTGCATCAATGGACTCAAACAAGCCAGTGACCCTGAAGGTGCTACAGGACATGGCAATGTTTCGTTCTGTCATACATAAGGTCACCATGAGTCACAGCCCGCTGGACAGCAACTAATCACAACCACGAAAGCCAAGGATCTTGACTCTAAGCAACCAGCTTACTGGCCCTTCCTTTGCGTGATTTGCATATCACCTTCCTTGGCATGCATCTGTGCCCATGGCACCACATGTCTGCAGATTTTGAGGTTGGTTACGTTGGTCACATCTCATTTAGAGGAGAGAAATGGACCCGGAGGGAGAAACAACATCCTCCGATGGAAACCCAGCCCTCAGGGGAGGGCTGCAGCAGGAGCAGCTGCAGACTGGAATGGATGCGATGCATTGAACTGTGTCCCTCAAAATACGTGGGGAAGTCCTGTCCCCTGTAGCTGTGAACGTGACCATGTTTGGAAATAGTGGGTTTCTTTTGTTATGTTAAAGAGGTTTGCTGGATGAGAGTGGATCCTAAACCTAATCCCTTCTGAGTGATGTCCGATAAAAAGAGCAGAATAGAACACAGACACACAGGGGAAGACAGACGCTATGTGAGAACCCTTCTATAAGCCAAAGATCACCAAGGAGCGCCCAGGACTACCAGTTAGGAGAGGCCCCCTCCTAGAGCTAATGGCCTGATCTGGACTTTTAGCCTCCAAAACGGGGAGACAACAAATTCCTGATCTTTAAAGCCACCCACTTATGGCATTTGTGTTAGGGCAGTGCTCACATGGAAGGAGAAAATTCTACTACAGAACCAGCAGTGCTTCATGGGAATTTACCTAAGGACACCTTAGTTCAAAGCCACCATTCTTCATACACACCTTAGTCTCAACTTCCCAAAGACAGTTACTAAAAACAAATGCTCCATATCAAATACTATATACTAAGCCCTCATTAAGCCTTTCACCCAGCAAACCCTTAAATCTTTTTTTTTTAACTTTACAAGTTGCATCTACCCAACTTCCCTTTTACTTTTCAAGCTTGGAAAAAAAAACAAAAAAGGGCTGGGTAGCAACTGGTCTTTGTATTCTCCACCTCTCTGTAATTCCCAGATGCCCTGGTATCTGAGTGAGATGCACGGGTAGATCCATAGGGGAAGGGACAACCTAGTAGAACTTCTATCTATATTTATGTTTTCTCTTACAAACACGAGAAGAATAATGAAAAAGGGTCTATTCATGATGTGTGCAATCGAAACAAATTTGGAGACTGTGGTGGAGTACCTCATTTTCCTCCCCCGTCCAACAGTGCTTCCTTCAAATTGGTAACTCTGTCCCCTTTACCTTTTTGTTGCTTATGGTTTTTTTCAGGTTTAATGGCACTTTCCCATGAGGCGTTAGTGGTTCGGTGGTAGAATTCTCGCCCTCCAGCTGGAGACGCGAGTTCAGTTCATGGCCAATGCACCTCATGTGCAGCCACCAGTTTCTCAGCGGGGGCTTGAGTGTTGCTCTGATGCTGCTCTAATTTCAGCAGAGCTTCCAGAATAAGACTGCTAGGAAGACCTGGAGATATACTTCTGAAAATCAGCCAGTGAAAACCCAGTGGATCACAGTGGTCTGATCCACCACCAGTCATGGGGATGGGGCAGAAGTGGTCAGCGTTTCATTATGTTGTACACAGAGTCGCCATGAATCAGAGGCAGATGTGGCTATGACAACACATCCATTCAAACTCACACTCCTTGTTTGTCCGAAGTCTGGACATGACCAGTGATGTGTGCCCCTCGAAGCTGAACAGAGCCCTGACTCCAGTTATTCAGCTTGGGTTTCCAATACTCCAAGCTGTACTGTGCGTCCCTTACTGTTCCTGTTTTATTGGGCTATTGTGACGATTAAGTGTGAAGTGCTCGCCATAAGGTCAAATCAGCCCCTCATGACCATTGTCGTTATCAATATCATTTTATGGAGAAAATGTGTTTTCAAATGTATGCTACACTAGACCCTAGGTAGATATGTGCGTATCTATTTATCAGTCTATGTATCTGCTGGACTATGTATTTGCCTGGATATTCTGCTCATGTGAGAGGCTCATTTTATCTGCTCCACAGGGCATTTCTAGCTGTTCCTTGGAAAACAGGTCATAGAATTGACCTCCCTGTATCCCATGGGAATACTCTCTGTGAGCAGGTCCCTCACTGCCCTATAACCTACAAGAAAGAGTTTTCTGAGCTTCTCTCTCTCATTCCAGTTTCTGCATTGGTAGGTAGCTTTCCAATGATGTGAGCACACACTCAGGACCCCAAGGAAGGAGTGTGTAGCTCTTCATCCAAAGTTGCCATTTGATAACCCCACCATATAAATGGCACTCCAGTGAGCAGTTCTGTGCCCTCGTCAGGATGTGCAGCCGACTGAGTACATCCCATGGCAGACTTATGCACCTCCAGGGCCTGCAGAAAGTCCCAGGAAGGCTTCCTCTCCTTCCCACACCAGACCCTTTCCCCACTGCCTCTCTCCAAATACTCCTTTTGACGTGACTTTCCTGGGCACAGCCTTTCCTCCCTAAGAAAATAACATGTCCCAAAAGCTGTCATGGGAAGGTACAAAAGGGATGGAAAGGGAATTCTCCACTCCTAGTAACAATTCACACCCTCTACCTGCAACTGGGCCCCTACTGGCACAGTGGTTCACCATTTGGCTGCTAACCAACAGGCCAGCAGTTGGAATCTACCAGTTGCTCCTTGGAAATCCAATGGGGCAGTCCTACTCTGTCCTATAGGGTCACTATGAGTTGGAATCGATTTAACGGCAATGGGTTTGTTTTTTTACCTGCAACTACAAGTTATTGTCCAATCGACTCTGACTTATGGTCACCCTAAGCGTGTCCGAGTAGAATTGTGCTTCATAAGGTTTTCAATGGTTGATTTTTTAGAAAGTCATCAGGTTTTTCTTCCAGGATGCCTCTGGATGGACTCGAACCTTCAACCTTTCAGTTAATAGCCAAGTCCTACCTTCAACTACCAAAAAGAAAAAGGAAATAGATATATCTAATAGTTATACCTGATCATTAGTTTTCAACCCAAAACTCATACCAGATCTACACCCCAGATATTCATTGCCTTCCCGCTAGCATAGCTTTAACCTCCCAACTCAGGGCCCACCTTCTAGATCCTTAAGGGTACCATACCCAGTCACATCTTCCTGTATTGTAGGTTTATCCCCTGGACGCCGGGAACCTGGGCATGTGAGAGAACACGAGTGAGATGGAAAGAGCCCAAGCACACCAGGCTGCGTCACAGAGTCAGTGTTGTGTATCCACTGCCAGCTGTATTCCCTATACTTCATTTCTTTGTCTTCCCCCAACTTTCTCTATTCACTGAGTCCTCACTTTTCTAAGTTCTCCATTCATCTCCAAAGCATAGCTCTTAATCTTTCACTCCCTGTGACGCTCCGAATCTTCTCTCCCAAATTTGTTCCATCTTGACCACAATCATCCTCATATCTTTTTTTTTTTCAGTTTTCTAGTTTTCCTTCCATATTTATTTGTAACCCAACCACGTTTCTCATTACTTACTCATCCCCACAGCTTTTCAATGTAGCATCTATCTCCATTAATTTGAGGTCACCATCTTGTACTACTATCCATTGTAAACCACTATTTTTTCTGCCATTTTGACTACAAATTTTGAAACTGACCAAAGAAACAGGTTCAACTCCATTTGAAGATAGCCCAGCATACGTCCTTGACTATTTTTCTACAGTGGCGTTTCGTGTGCAGAGCTGGCTGGTTAGCTCCCCCAGTCCTCCATGTTTGAATGATCAGTATGGCAGCGCTGATAAATAAACCTTCTGGAATTAAAATTAATTATTCTTCTGTCAGTATTTTGCCATAGATGTTATGTCTTGGTCTTTCCTCTTTGGAATCTAGAAAAGAAATAACTATCAGTCTATTTTTGACAAAAATTGCATTTTACTCCTGAACTCAAAAAGCCCCAATGACATCCATCTGACCTAAGGATAAAGTCCAAACTCCCTGGGCTGTTCAGGTCCTTCATGTAAATGGGACCGACTACTCCCCAATGTGACACACAATGAAGTTTCAATAAATAACTTTTTTTTTTTAATTTGTATTTTTGTTCAATTCTTTCCTAAGTACATCTTGTCACCTTAACCAGTATAAAAAGCCTTGTGCCCAGGGCCGTGTCCTGCATTTATGGACATTTATGGAGTATCCTGCACAAAGTTGAGGACGCAGTGAAATTTCAAGGTACTAGGTTTATAAATATTTGAGGAGCCTGATTTGACTTCAGAGGATGGGCCAAAATGAGTCCTGAAACAACCATAAAGAACCAGCCCTTGGCAGTCTTCTCCCATAATGTTTTATATGACTGACAGAACCACAAGACCTAAGTGACAGTCACAACCTAGAAGAACCATCTGAGGTACAGAAGTGCCTTAACTGGACAGGAAGGAAGCCACATCAGTCAAGCTATCGCTGAGGCAAGAGAAGGGTCAAAACCAAAGCACCAAGAAAAGTATGTACAGCAACCACAGTTTAAGATCAATTCCTCCTCAGTTATTTGCACTTAGTTTAGGGACAAATTCTGACCTGCAGAGTGACAGGAAGCTTCTGGAGGCCTTTGAATTCTCAACAAAAGTTGGAGTGTAAATTTGGTGTACACGGTCCTCTTAAACTCCTGGGATCTCAATTTTATCCGTTCCTCAGTATAGATAAATTACTTTCTGCTTTCCTTGATATAGATAAAGTATCTAATTTTCTCAGAAGTGGGGGGCAGTGCAGTGTTTCTTAGCCTTCTCACAAACGTTGCCTCTGTCCGGATTACTTGACACATATTTTGTGTGGCCTTCAATGACTAATCTTGTAGAGGCCTTTAGTCCCCTACTGTTGTCGTGAAAAGTTTCTAACCTTCTGAAGCACTGAAAGCAATTTGCTGCTCTAGTATTTTGAAGAAGCTTTAAAAAATCATGGTAGGATGAGAGGGTAGATAAGGAAAGAAAGCAGGAGAGAGGAAAGGAGGAAATAGAGAAGGAGAGAGGAAAGGAGAGGAAATCAGATAAGCTGATAATGCTTGATCTTGGTTGATCTTGGTTCATTACCCCATCCTGGCCTTCCTGCAGTCAGCAGTATTTCCCTCCTGTGATCAGCACAATAGAGTCAACCTTAAACTCAGTTCTTGGAGTTTCTGTTTTCAGGACTCATTAGTGGTTTGAATTCACAAATTATGTGGTTTGACACCTAGCTACAGAGGTCAATATTTACAGTGTGCTAACAATGCTGCTCACTAATGGAATTTCTTCCAGCCAAATCTCAAATCTTAGATAAATTTCCATTTCAATTTTAGTGCATCCTATAAGTTCATTTTACTTGGATCCACAATCAACACCCTTGGAAGCAGCAGTCAAGAAATCAAAAGACCCATTGCATTGGGCAAATCTGCTGCTCAAGACCTGTTTAAAATGTTGAAAAGCAAAGATGTCACCTTGAAGACTAAGGTGCACCTAACCAAAGCCTGGTGTTTTCAATTGCCTTATACACATGCAAAAGCTGGACTATGAATAAGGAAGCCTAAAGAAGAATTGATGCCTTTGAATTGTAGTGTTGGCGAAGAATATTGACTATACCATGGACTGTCAGAAGAACCAACAAATCTGTCTTGGAAGAAGTACAACCAGGCATGTTATCAGGAGGGATCAGTCCCTGGAGAAGGACATATGTTTGGTAAAGTAGAGGGTCATTGAAAAAGAGGAGGACCCTCAACAAGATGGATTCACACAGTGGCGGCAATGATGGGCTGAAGCCTAACAACGATTGTGAGGATGGCACAGGACCAGGCAGTGTTTCGTTCTGTTGAACATAGGTGTTATGAGTCAGAACCAACTTGATAGCACCTAACAACAACAACATAAGTTCAAGGGATAAATACAATGAAAAGGGTATTTACTAGTCTCCCAAAGAAAAAAAAAAAAATTAGGTGGAGCCTTACTTGAAAGCAATGTCACAATGTGGAGCATTAAAAATGTTTGCACGTGTTAACCCTGTAATTCCCTCCCTAGGAGTATATCTTAGGGAAATCACCAAAAGTACCAAGATTTACGCAAACAAACAGAATCTTTTGCTGGTTGAGTCGTAAAATCCTCACCCTCCACGCAGACCAAGAGTTGATTCCCGGTCAGTGCACCTCACGTGCAGCCAGTGTCTGTCGAGGGAGGTTTGTGTGTCGTTAGGATGCTGAACAGGTTTCAGTGGAGCTTCCAGACTTACGTGCACTGGGAAGAAAGATCTGATCTACTTCCGAAAATCAGATAATGAAAACCTGACGGATCACAGCAGTTCAATCCACCACCAATTGTGGGGGTGCTGCAGGACCAGGCAGCATTTTGTTCCATTGTGCGTGGGGTCATCATGAGTTGGTGGCCAATGTGACGGTAGCTAACAGCAACATCATACCTGTTTGGAAACAGGGTTTTTTTTTTTGTTGTGTTAATTAAATCATACCCAGGTGGGGTAGGTTTAAAATCTAATCACTTCAGAGTTACAAAAAGAGCAGAATGGACACAGCCACACACACTCAGGAAGACAGATGAGAATCGTCTGTAAACCATGGACTGTTAAGGAACCAAGGAACGCCTGGGGCTACCGACAAGGAAGGAGTTGACAAGGCTGACACCCTGATTTGGACTTTCAGCCTCCAGAGCTGTGAAAAAATAAATTCCTGTGCTTTAAAGCCACCCACTTGTGGTACTTGTGTTACAGCAGCACTGGGTAACTAAGACATTAACATTTACAATTTTTACTTTAGTGAAAAACAAGTTATTTGTACTATGTCCATAAATTATTCCTAACAATTGGAACTAAAGGTCACTATCTATAAAATACTGTTTGATTCAGATGTCTTGAGATTGGACTTCTTTCTGTACAGAGCAGTCACACACACTGCAGGCCATTTGGGGGACAGTATTCCTAGCATTAAGGTCTCATCATTTCTCCTTTCTTACTGTTCTTTGTGGTTAAAATTCGTGTCACTTATTGTTTCATATTTGCACCACAACTTGCTTGTAGAGCTTATTGTTTCACTTTGTTTTTTGTTACCTGGTTTTTTTACTTGTTTGTTGTTGTCCTTATGTCTTCAGCCTTGACTATATTCACAAAATGTTCCCACACTCCCACTCATCGTTTCTATTCTACTGAGTCTTCTTTCCTCCCTGGACATCTCTTTCCCAGAGCCTTCTCATTCAAGGATCCTTCCGAGTTTTAGGTAGAAGACACTGCCTGTTATAGGGGAAAGGCAGCTCCATGTAGCGGGCAGCGTAGGCCAGAGGAAAGTCCCCCACTGCCCTGTGCAGGCAGGGTGGATGGCCATGCCCAGTTTACTCATGAAGGTCGGTGACCCTGGGAGTCCAGCATTGCCAAGATCACATGGCTTTCCCAAAGCCAGAGCAGAGAGGTGAACCCCAGTTTACTTCTCAATGCTCTGCTCCTTCCATTACCACCTCACCTGCAGCTCAGAACGACTCCTGCCAGGTCTAAGGGAAGGGGAAAATCTGGCTGGTTCTGGTCGCTCTGCGTATCTGTGCTCAGAACCATGAGGGCACAGGCTACCTTGTAACCTGGAACAAATTACAGACCAGAGAAACAGGCTGCCTGTGCTCCTCCCAGGGTCCTAAGGAAAGGCTCGGTGGGGTCGGAACCCATTCTCCCTGCTGCCCCTTGCCGACGCTGAAGCCAGGAAACCAAATGCCCTGAAGAAGGGAAGGGACCTGGGGATCTTTGCACTAGTGTGCTCATTTTATAAATGGGTACATTCTTGGGGGAGTCCCTGGGTGACACAAATGGATAAGTGCTCAGCTACTAACCAAACGTTTGGAGGTTCAAGTTCGCTCAGAGGCACCTCAGAAGAAAGACCTGGTGATCTACTTCCAAAACATCAGCCATTGAAAACCCTATGCAACACAGTTCTACTCTGACACACGTGGGATCTCCATGAGTTGGAATCGACTTGGCGAACTAAATGGATCCACATTCCCAAGGCTGCCGCATGGGCTCCTTTGGAAGCCCTGGCTCTCAGCCTCCCATTGGCTGCTCGATGCCTTTCTCAGCTAGCACCATGCGAAGCGTGGCCGGATGAGGTCGGGGATCAGTCATAAGCACCACTCCACCTCTTGGGATGTCTCTGCACCCAATGAAAGAGGAGGGCAAGCAGGTGACCTCTTGGGCTCCCCAGCTCTGACACCCTGTGCTCAGTCCCAGAGGGCTCTGGCAGAGTGGTTGGCATGTGGGATTTTATTAAGGCTTGCCTGGATCCACAGCCCTGGAGAAGGGGCAGAACTGGGCAGGGGATTCAGGCTCCACACAGCCTTGGCTGGCACCTCAGAGTCATCCCCTGCTGGACCTCAGAGATCCATCTTACACCCGTCTCTATCATCACCAGATATGGGCCACCCAGGGAGTGACGTGATCTTGTACGAGGTGGCTCCTGCAGCTGAGGCGATCCTGGGGAAGCAGACGGATAACCCCACTCCCTCTGGCTGAGGTAATGAATCCTTCTAGAAGAGGGACCTGGGGGAAAACTGTGCCCACCACAGCTTCTAGTAACATACAGGTCATCATCATAATTACCTTAGCCATCATTTGTCCAATAGCGTCCAGGCACCCTACATCTGTTAGCTCATTCACCAACTGAGACAGGAAGGTGCAACGAATTGAGTGACGTGCCAAGATGTGATGGCCCAGGGGAGAGATGTGCCCCAGCAACGTCGTGGACACAAAGGAGAAGGAGCTGCAGTGACTTCTCTAGAGGCATGTCTGGTACGTGGGTTCAGAAATGCGGTTGGAACATTACTGACCAGACCTGGATGGACACCAGTCAGGGGTGCAGGCAGCTGTGCCTGGTGCTCCCAAAGGCAGCGAGGTGGAGGATGGAGCACACGTGAACAGAAAACCTCTGTATGTAGGCACCAGCATCACCTTGGCGTGTGGCCCTCGGAGACGGCATGCATCGGGGTTCCAAACGTGAATGGCTCAACGCAGAGTACAAGCAAGACCCCAGAAAAGATCCTGTGCTTTCTACACCTCCGGTAAACTCCAACCAACTGTTGGCCCATTCCTTTAATGGAAAGAGACAGGAACAGCAGAGAGAGCTTGCCGGCTCCCTGGGCTGAGAAGCAGCAGGAAAGGTGCAGCTGGACATGGGTGTGACAAGGCACTTTTGTCAGAATGTCCATCTGGTGTGTTTTTTTGTCCCGTTTTGTAAAAGTCTGCATCTAGCGGGCAGCTATGTGTGAATTAATGGAACACCATGGAATTAAAAGCTAGGAGGAAGGACCATTTTCATTGTGGTGCACTGGTTAAGAGCTACGGCTGCGAACCAAAAGGTCTGCAGTTCGAATCCACCAGCCACTCCTTGGAAACCCAACGGGGCAGTTTTGCTCTGTCCTGTAGGGTCACTGTGAGTCAGAATTGACTTGATGGCAACAGGTTTGGTTTGGTTTTCACCAGAAAAAAATAATGTTCTTGTGGCTGATGTGAATCTCAGGATCACAGAATTTCACACAGCCTTCTTTTCTCTACAAATCCAGAGCTAAATCTGTCACACCACATAGGTGGGAAATTCCACCTCAGGAATCCCTGGCACTCCCCCACCTGCCCCACCCCCTCCCTGTCCTGGTGTTTGACCAAGTTCCTGGGTTTTGTGAGGGGCCAGACCATCGAGAACATCTTCATAGCCCACGAAGAACCCCTGTCCCAGCCTCGTCTCCAGGCCCAATGCTCTGCCCCCATGGGCTTCACCCCTCAGAGGTGGCTGGAGGCTGAGGGTGGGGCATGCAGACACCTATGCCCACCACACCCATGCACCACTGAAGAACAGACACAGAGCCTGCTCAGCCAGCCAGCCTCCAGGAGAAACCTCATGTCCCACACCCACTTCCTCTCTGCAGATAGAGCAGGAGAAGGGGAAGTCAGGAGTGAAACGTCTCAGTAAAACCTCCTACCTCACTCACAGCCAAGGCAGAGCTGTGTTTCATTCCATGGTGATCATCCCAGTAAGATGACAAGGGATACCCAAGTACTTCAGAGTTCCCGTCCTTGGAAGTCAGGTCAGGGAAAGAAAGATTTATGCTTGGTACAAGGGAATGAAGCATGAAAATATTACCAGAGTGTGTGTGAGAATGAATGCATCAACCCTGTGGTCAATGGGACCGCAAGGACATCACTCAGTGGAGGCAACAGGAGGACTGGTCAACTCCTCTGGGAGGACAGTGGCCGGATGATCTCCTGGGGCTGTGAGTCAGGAGCCCTCAGAGGAGCCTCAGCTTGGGGCTCAGTTCATGCACAGGAATTAATGAAGTCATCCACTCAAAATCGTCTCTTGCACACCAAGATAGTACAGCTTGTCCAGATATTACACCTCAGCCAAGATGCCCAAGGCAGAAGCCAGCACTGACCAACCCTCAGATCAAGCCCCAGGCTCTGCCTGAACCACAGCTCCGGATGGAACTTTCACAGGAGTCAAAGCACGTGGGTCTGGCCTCCATCAACAGCACGCAAAAGCTGCCCTGGCCTTCGTCAGACACCACCCAGTCCTGCCAAGGTGAATTCTACAGGTTTCTTGAGCTCCGTCCAGCTCCCAGCAGACATGCTGTCACCAGAGGACCAAGCATGGGTCCAAAACCTGTACTACACAATGACACTAAAAATGACCATGTGAGACTGATGTTTCTCCTTTAAAAAACAAATACTGTTGACAACATTGTATGCTATGTTTTTCCACATCCTTATGTTCAAATGGGGTCACTATGAGTCGAAAATCGACTTGACATCACGTAACAACAAAAACAATGTTCAAATACTTAATTTTCCTGGAAGTAAGAGCCAGGGAAATAACTTGTCTCCCCTGAAGGACTGCTGGGGTTCTTTTTTAAATTAAGAGCTGACAGCTTTTAATTTAAAAAAAAAAAGACCTTTGCTGCTGAGAAATCAGAATTAAATGCTAACTCAATCCTGGTATCTACTTTATCTCAGGTTCCTGGTCTATTTATTTCTCTTCCCCACCTTTCTGCAGAAGTTTGCCAATGTCTTTGATTTTATTTTAACTTGTTGTGTGAGTATTCCAAGGTACCTGCAATCCTTTATGAAAGCAAGGGAGAAATTATAAGTAAGTAAGCAAAGAGTCACTTTGTAAATAAGCAAACACAGGGCGTAATGTTTGCGCCCATAATCCCGAAGAGGCCGTCTGGAAAACCGAGAGCCGGAAGTGGCAGGAGAACTAGTGAACCATCTATTACAAGTTTCCATTGTCCGTCCAGGAAAGCATTTGGTTTCACTGGTTCTGAAACAGGAAAGGTAATAGTAAGGAACACTGGGTGTTTCAATTATCTATGACTGTGTAACAAATCACCCCAAAACTTAGTGACTTCAAACAACCACAATCATTGTATTATCTCTCATGGTTTCAAGGGGGGCTCGGTGGGGCGGTTCTGGCTTAGGGTCCTCTGCAGTTGTAGTCAGATGGTGGCTGGAGCTGCGGGGGCCTGGCCAGGCATCTCTTCATGTAGTCTTGAGCCTCTCTATGTGTTCTCTCTCCACAGGCTAACTTGTGCTTCCTCACAGTATGGCGGCTTCAAGGAGATAGGACTTCTTACACTGTGGCTCAGGGCTCCAGTCAGAGCATCACGATAAACCAGATGGAAGCTGCATCACATTTTTGACTTACACTCAGGAGAGATGAACCATCACTTCTCTCCACTCTATTGATTGACCAGCCTGAGTTCAAGTCTCAGCCAATGCATCTCATGCTTTGCCAACACCTGTCTGCCACTGGGAGTTTGTGTGTTGCTATGATGCTGAACAGGTTTCAGCAGAGCTTCCAGTCTAAGACAGACTAGGAAGAAAGGCCGGCCATCTACTTCTGAAAAATCAGCCAAAGAAAACCCTATGGATCATGACGATCCAATTCCATTGTTCACAGGGTTGCCATGAGTCAGGGGTTGACTCAAAGGCAGTTAGCAACAAGGTGAGAGTTAGGAGGAATGTGGGTGGTTTGGAGCCTATAATACAAGGTCACTAGGCACATGTTAGACTGATTTTGTCTCACATTGTCCAGGGAAGTTATGACAAAGAGAACTGGGCCTTCTGCTTCCAATAAGAGTAAACCTCTATTGAGAGCTACAGAAGCAAAAAAATATTCCACAGCAAGAACACTCTCCCACCAATATGTACGCCACACAGACCCTCTCCCAGAACCCGGGAGCACACAGGCAGCCTGGGTGTACAGCCACTCCCATGCCCCCAGGAGGGCACAGGTGGCCTGGGTGTGCAGCCACTCCCATGCCCCCAGGAGGGCACAGGTGGCCTGGGTGTGCAGCCAGTCCCATGCCCCCAGGAGGGCACAGGCGGGCTGGGTGTGCAGCCAGTCCCTTGCCCCCAGGCCAGGCAGTTGCCAGGCTGTCGGCAGGGGCCTGGCTCTGCAGGGAGAGAAAAGGCTGCCCATGGGCATTTCTGCCCCCCTCCTCTGCCAGGAGCATGTTCAGCTTTTGCTTTCCTGGGAACAATGGGGAAGCCAGTGTGTAATTAGCCTCTGGCTAAGGCTAGGAGTACAGCACAATATGTGCTTTCTGATTTGAAAAAAGAGAGACAGAGATAGAAAGGGAGACAGAGTGAGAGAGAGAGAGAAAGAGAGAGAGAAAGGAAAGAGAGACAGGAAGCAAGAAAGAAGGAAGGAAGGAGGAAGCCTGGGAGTTGAGTTTCTACCCTCAAATCCATCTGTTTTGCTAAATTAGATGGAAATGTTACCTTCAGATGCTGCACCAGTTTTTGAGGAATTTGGAGCCATGTGGCTTAGGAGGGGGAGTGAGTTAACCTTCACGCCACACATCCATGGAGAAGCCCCCATGCGGCGGAGATGCACACCTCTGCAGACTGGCTGAGCCAACACCCAGGGCTCTGCTCTGGCCTCTTTCAGGCTTGGACTGTCCTGGGTTTGTCCCTCCGCCTCCCAGGCCCTGTGCCTCGAGCCAGGCCAATGCTGGGCAGCCCCCCAGGCAGCTCCTCGTACCAGTGCCTCAGGCGGGTCCCCTCATGTCCAACCGGAGTGAGCCTGCTGTCCCACGCAGGCGGCATCCGTGACTGCCAAAGCCCCAGCAATCCATCGGTCCAGCTCAGAATCCAGGCAGAATCAAGAGTCAAACCCCAGGGCCATGTTAAAGACAGAGGTGACATTCCGCACCCCCAAGGCACCATTCTCCCTCAGGACACCCCACCCCCCGCCCCCGCGTGACTCTCCCTCCTGGTGCCTTTGCCAAATCAACACTCTGATACCTCCTGTAAGGTCAGAGCTGGGGACACGTGAGTGATCTGGGCCCCATAACACAAGCTACAAGTGAGTTTGCTGAGTTAGGAGTTTCAGGCGTGTGGTAGAGCACGCAATACAAAAGCTCTGTTGCTTTGACTTGAGTTTAATTTGCTGATTTTTTCCCAGCCCTCTGAGCACAGAGGGGTTAGAAAACAAAACAAAGGCAGGGCCGTCCGGCTGACTCAGGCTTATGACCACCTTATGTGTGGCAGGGTAGAACCCTGCTCCATCAGATTTCAGTGACTGCTTTTTCAGAAGCAGATCACCAGGCCTCTCTTGCTAGGCACCTCTGGGTGGACTTAAACCACCAACCTTTTGGCTAGCAGCTGAGTTTGTAACCATTTCCGCCACTCAGGGACCCAGGGTCATTAACCCGTTGCCGTCGAGTCAATTCCGACTCATAGCGACCCTACAGGACAGAGTAGAACTACCCCATAGAGTTTCCACGGAGTGCCTGGTGGATTCGAATTGCCGACCTTTTGGTTAGCAGCCGTAGCACTTACCCACTACGCCACCAGGGTTTCCCCAGGATTATTAGGACACCAAAACTGAGCTTTCCAGTGGCACAAATATCTCAGGGCAGTGAGGTATGGTAGCAAACAGGCAGGAGTGCACAGCTATCTAAGAATGACCCTTTCACTGCACAGGAGCCATCCTTCAGAAGGCCCGGCCCTGCACACACCCTTCAGGCCACATCTGGGAGGGGAACAGGTGCTCTGTCCTGGGCCCCACAAGACTGTGCTCCCTGCAGAGCATGGAGTGGGAGGCCCTGGGGTCAGCGGGCCTCACCTGCCCCAGGAGGCTCCAGGAGCCAGCCCCTCTCAAACGAGCCCTCCAGGCAGATGTTATTGCCAGCAGCTGGGCCTTTGTGCTGGAGGCCCCTGGGGTCCCACAATCAGCAAAAGTTCCTGACACTCACCCTCCCCACCCCCCTCCGCACACGAGATGGATGCCTGGACCACTGTCGTGGGCTGGCCTGTCAGCTGCCCCTAACCTCGCTTATCACTGAAGTCACCCCCCTCTGTGGAGACAGAATAAAGGGCGAAGGTCAAGGTGTTTTCTGAGCTTGCTTTTCTCATTCTCAAAGTTGCAGTGGACAGACAGCCTCTACCAGCAGTTTAGACAGTATTTCAGAGAGAAAGGGATTTCAGAGAGGCGGGAATTACAACAGACCCTGCAAAAACTCCATGCAACGCTCCTGTTACATGCAGAGCCGAGCAGTCACACTCTCTCCGCAAAACTGAAAATTACCTTCTCAAAAGAGCAGCCAAGTAACCTTTCCCTTGTTGATAACTTTGCTTCTTTTTTTTTTTTTCCCCTGTTCCTACCGAAGATCACATACAGCTCCAACAATTTTGTCCCGGATTTCCTATCCTTGGTATTAAATTCCGCTTGCCTTTGGAAGTTGCTTTACAAATGTTGCCTGCTGTGGGCTGCCACCCCCAACCCGCACTGCCCAGCACCAAAGCCCCCCAGCACAGGAGCCAGCACTGAGCCAAGCTGGGCTGTGGACTGGATTTGCTGCCGTGAAAACATCTCCAAGTTTCTCGTTCTCTATCTGCCTCTTGTTATGTGTATGTATGAAATCAAATTTCTTTGCATGAAAGACATTTGGAAACCTACCCAGCAAGCATTATCATGTGGACCCAGGGTCAAAAGGAGGGAATTGCTCTCTGTTGCACTCCTTAGAGTAATGACCTGTCAACTTCCTGCAGGTGGGACACACTTCTGAGAGCCCGAGATAGGGCGCACCTCCCAGGGCAGGTGTGAGTCTGTGCAGAAGCCTCCTGAAGCCCTTCTTCCTGGGCGACTGACGCCAAGGCATATGACCCCTGCAGATGTCCCTGCAGGTCGCCTCCACACCCCCTCCATGCTCCAGGGAGCCAGGCTCAGGCGCTGCTCCTTGCCACTGACATCAGCAGGATAATTGACAGGCCCGCTGAATTCTCCAGAGTTCCATCCTGGGTATTTGGAAACAATCCTGATACATCTGACATTATGTTAAAAAAAAAACCACACCCAGCAGATGAGGGTTTTTATACAGCCCTACATACACTGAGAGGTCGTTGGTGGTTCTGTGGTAGGATTCTCACCCTCCATGCAGGAGACCCAGGTTCAATCCCCAGCCAATGACCTCATGTGCAGCCACCACTCCTCTGTCAGCGGAGGTTTGCAGATTGCTGTTTTAGCCGAGCTTCCAGACTAAGGCAGACTAGAAAAATCAGCCAATGAACACCCTAAGGATCGCAAAGGTCTAATCCACCACCAATCGTGGGGATGGTGCAAGGCCAGGCAGTGTTCTATTGTTCATGGGGTCACCATGGGTAGGAAGCCAACTGGACAGCAGCTAACCACAACAACAAATTCTGAACAGAAAGCAAAAATGGTACACCTACGTCCCAGAAATCCCTAAAGGAGGAAGCAATTAAGAATTGATTGCTGAAATAAATTTAGTCATTTCGTTAAGTTGAAAGGAAGAAGTCCTGTTGAAAATAATCAAAACTCAAAGAAACTGAAATAGAAGAGCACAGTGCTACTCTGACACACAGGGGTTGTCACCCCAGGGCGGGACAATGGGCCTCCCCAGTTTGCATGATCTCTTGGTGACGGGGGTCAACAGGATGTGCCTGTCAGAGTGGGGCCCGCATCCCCTTTATCTGAGTGTGAAGAGGAGGGTCTCAACTGTGAGAGGGCACACAACCCATCCCAGATGTGGGGGCGGCTGAAAGGCACAGTCCATGGGAAACAGAAAGAAAGGGAGAAAGGGTGATTGTCTTAGTTTCTTAGCATTGCTATAACAAAAAATACCACAAGTGGGTTGCTTTGGGGAACGGGGATGAGGCAATGGTGGTTCAGTGGTAGAATCCTTGCCTTCCTTTGGAGTGACCCAGATTCGATTCCAAGCCAGTGCACCTCATACCCATCCACCACCCGTCGGTCAGCGGAGGCTTGCTTGTTGTTACGATGTTGAACAGGTTTCAGTGGAGCTTACAGTTTAAGAAGAAAGAAAGACCTGGAGATCTATTTCCAAGTATCAGCCAAGGAAAGCCCTGTGGATCAAAGCATTCTGGTCTTCTTGTGTATGGGGTCACCATGGGAAGGGGGCTGACTCAACAGCAGCTAACAAGAACTATATATATACGTATGTATGTAGACTGTCATAGAGAAAAATTAATAACAGACATCTTTTTTGATTTTTTTTTTGTTTTTCTGCTTAAAATGCACAGCTTCACTGATGAAACGCAAGTCTTAGATTAACAAATGTAAACCAATACAAAAATATAGCTTATTCATGATGTATAATTAATTCATTATCTGTTTAGGTAAAGAGTAAAAATATCTCAGTCTGGGTAGTAATATTGAATCAATAAATACTTTCTTTGTACAAGCTCCGATATTCATTTGGCATCTTTAAAATGGGCCAGCCTAAACCCAACCCTCACAACCAGTGTCACTGTTGGTGAGCTGTGCTATTCATTAGTCCAAAATGGCAGCTGAAAGATCCCTTTGCCTTCTGAGGATAGGGAAAAACAAAGAATTCACAAAATGCATTGTTCCCAACTGCAGACTAAAAAATTGCCTCGCTACCGTTTGGGACAAATCCCTAATTAGAGTTTAATCAATGCTTTCAGAACTTTTGCTCTCACCACCAGATCACTGTGATTTGCTAATGCTTTGATTTTCTTAACACACACTCCATATTCTTTGAAAAAGGAAAAAAAAAAAAAAGGACTTCTGCTGAATTCTTTCCTGGATGATGCAAACCCTTCACTTTTTATGTTCTCATTTATGATCTCAAATATGGTAAAAATATTAAGAATCTATCTGACGGTACTTTACTGAGGAACAGCTTTCTTGCCACGGCTGGATTTCCAGTAAAGTTTATAATTGGTTTCAAAATCTGTATCTTGGTGAAATGATTTCCCAGGAATAACAAAGCAAAAAAGTCTGAAAAAAAACAGGAAAGCAAATGTTGGTGATGATTAGTCTTGTTGGTTAACAGTCTTAGCCCAGCCATCTGCAGAGCTAAATCCAAACAACAGATTGTGGCGTCATCACACACTCGACTGATACACGTCTTAATCTTGCCCTGATTTTCTGCAATCACACTCAAGTTATTAAGTGCGTTGTAAGCCTTTTCCTTAATAATAGGGTCTTTTGTTTGTATGGTTTTTGCAAAAATGGAGACGCTACCCAATTCACGAATGGCATTTTGGTTAAATGTATATGCTGCATTGTTACCCAGAGTGACCAAGACTACTTCTTGAATAAAATTATCATTTGATCTCTCCAGGATGTTAACGACTTTTTGAAGGTCTGTAGCACCCAGAATATCATCGATTTTATAGGGAAAGTTGAACTTAACCCTCTGGGCAGGCCATGCCACAGCCAGAGGCCTAGTGCTTCTTGCTTTGGGGCATCCTTTCGGTTTCCACTCACTCTGCCCCTAGTCCTAGCCCTGGTGGAGTGAGTGGAAACCTCCACCCCTGCCTCCCGGCCGGGGGAAACTCAGTGCAACTCAGTGCTGACACCCACCACGCCTCCTCTGCCCATCTTTGCGTTTGCCTGTTCTTTCAGTGTGCTGAGAAGAGCTTGGCCTTGGCCTCTAGGCCACCCCCACTCTGGGGCCCCGACAGGACCTCTGCCTTTACATCTGGACCACTCTTGGCTCCCAAGCCCTCCTCCGTCTCGGCCATTGAGTCAGCCTCAAATCTGGCTGCAGCCAATGCCCAAGGCTTAGCCTGCACTCTTTTCTCTGTCTCCACCCCAGTCTCTGCCCCATCAGCAGTCTGTCTCCTCATCACCATCCCAGAATTTCTCACTCTCATCTTTGCCCCAGGGCGGTCTGCATACCCAGTAGCACGCACCAGTTCCATCACCTCCCCGGAGGCCACGCAGCCAGCATCCCCAGGGCAGCCCATGGTACAGCTGGGGAGAATCTCTGAGCGAGACGCAGGCACAGTGGGCTTACTCTGACACGGAGAAGCCAGGAGGCAGGGTCCTCAGCCACAGCTGGCAGTTTCTGCTGCAGAGAAAGTGGGGCGCCACACCCATCCGGGCAGTTTCTTCTTCCTCCTCTTTCCTGCCTCAAGGTGCACTGCGCACTGCATCCTGCAAACCTACTTGATTCGAGATAATTGACTTCCTCTTGCTGCTAGGTTCCTGCCTCACCCTACAGATTGGCCTTCAGGCAAAAGATTCGCAGACATGGGCGGGCGACTCGGCAGAGACCAATGGTTCCACAGACAGAGCAGCACCTGAGAGGGTCCCCGGCACGTGCAAGGATCTGGGGCAGATTCTTTATTCCGTTGCTCAAGTGGTACAGCGCCCTGCTGAGATCAGGACAGACGCCACCACCTCCTCCCGGGGACACAGGCCCGCCAAGCCTCGAGGTTATGGGATATGGCAACCAAACCAAATGAAGCCCAGGATTAGAAGCATCTTATTTTGATTTTAAGGTTTTCTTACCCATGAAACCAAATATTCACTGTAAGTCCCCGGACACCCTTTTAGCTCAGTAATGAAGTCACTCCTGAGGTTCACCCTTCAGCCAAAGATTAGACAGGCCCATAAAACAAAACGAGACTA
>NW_004444056.1:6906069-6926522 GCF_000243295.1 Trichechus manatus latirostris | reverse complement strand
GGACAAGGACTAGAAGGCAGGAGGGGACAGGAAAGCTGGTAATAGGGAACCCGAGGTCGAGAAGGGAGAGTGTTGACATGTAGCGGGGTTGTTAAACAATGTCACAAGACAATATGTGTACTAACTGTTTAATGAGAAGCTAGTTTGTTCTGTAAATTAAAGTACAATAAAAAACAAACAAATATTCACTGTAAAGGAATTCCTAACCGAAATCAGTCCTGCTCCTGACTTTTCTTTCACTCAAAATTGCTAATCTTTTCTTTCCAGTGTGAAGCCAGGCTTGCTAAATTTCAATTTCAAAAGGTGAGGCTGCAGGTGGGTGGAAGGTCAGAGACAGGGTTCATTCTGTCACTTTTAACATTAACCAGTGGTTGATCTTCTGTTCTTCTCCCTCCTCTTTTCTTTATAAGCCTCATTGCCTAACTGGAGCCATTAAGCATTTGGCTGCTAACCACAAGGTTGGCAGTTCGAATCCACCAGCTGCTCCTTGGAAACCCTATGGGGCAGTTCTACGCTGTCCTATAGGGTGGCTATGAGTCGGATTGACTCAACAGCAACGGGGTTTGGTTTTATTTTTTTTTAAATCAACATTGTCTCCCTACATGCATACAGTGGAGCAGTGGTTAGGCGCTCAGATGCTAACAGAAAGGTTGGCGGTTCAAACCCCCTAGCCACTCTGCAGGAGAAAGATGTGGCAGTCTGCTTCCATAAAGATTACAGCCATGGAAACCCTATGGGGCAGTTTTACTCTGTCCTGTAGGGTGGCTAGGAGTTGGAATTGACGGCAGTGGGTGGGTTTTCTACGAATATAGAATAACTGCTCAGAATAAACCTTACCCCTGCCTCCTACCGGCAGTCACCTCTCCACTTCTGCACTGTGAGGTTTATTTAATTTAGTTTAATTTGCGCCCAGTGCGTGCATTGCTATCCTCTCAGGCCGCAGCAAAGGACTCCTGTGGGGCCCTGGCTGGAGCCACACCATGGACCCCAAGGGCCAGCCAGGGTACCTGCGCGCTGGACATCTCTGGGGCCTGGGCTCTGCGCCCCCAGGCAGGGCTTCTGATTGTTATGTAAACACAGCACTGCCCACGCGCGCCTGCGGTGGCTAGCCCATCTGCTCGGTGGCGGCACACGTCCTCCAGCCTGCTCTCCTTGTTCTAATCACGCTCCATCCTCTTAGGTGAAAACTTGGAAAATGCAAGGGGCTCTCAATCTCCTTTTCATTTGCAAACGAGCCGTTTCAGCTAAGCATGCCCCTATTCTTCTCCAGGCATTTGTGTTTGTGAAAAGACCCGTCTCAAATTTCTGGAGCAGCAGCAGCTGCCGCCAGGCCGCCTTTCAGGGGCCCCGGCTCCCCCAGCCCTCTGCTTCCCTCCCCTCTCCTCTATCCTTTTGTCTCTGTCTGAGCAAGCTCCCCCTTTTGACCCCCGGCCAACTCGGAGCCTCAGCCTTTGTCAGCCTCCGCAGACAAGTCTCACCCTAAATCAGGCATTGTTTGGGCTCCCAAAGCCAGCACGTGCCCACATCCCCTAATCTTTTAATTTCGCCCCAGGAAAAAGCAGCTGTTAGTTATACACGCAAGGTACAGCTGTCAACTGGGGCCCTCTGCCTGCTTCCAGAGGACAATTAAGAAGAAAGAAGGGAGGTCACAGGGCTCCAGTCATATGTACATCTCTCTCTCTTTATTCTTAGGGTTCTTTTTTTTTTTTTTTTTTTGCAACAGTTGGCAGCACGTGCTGTGAAATGCTGCCCTGCTGGAGAAGCCTCCTCCCAGCGTCACTCCTGTCTGAACCTGTTCGCAGCCCCACACCCCTCGGGTTTGAACATGGGCTCCTTTGAGAAGCAAACCTTCAGTTTCAAAGATCCCTGGTGTGTGTGTCATTATGCTTCTGCTGCAGAAATGGTCACCTGATAAATTACAGGGTGAGAGCCAGACGCCCGCACCCGACAGCGCCAGCACCCACCGAGGGTGGCGGCTTGTTTGTGTTAATGCTTTTCAGGCACTCTGGCTGCAATCAGTCTGGTATGGGGCAGGATCCCCAAGCACCCTAGCACGCTAGGGGCTCCTGGATGCCTGTCTTTGCAGGCAAGGTGAGCCTGCAGTGAAGTGACGGGTTGATCTTCCTGAGGCATTTCTTGGGGTACTCCTGGGCCCCAGCAGCCCAAGCCATTGAGTGAGGACTCAGGAGGCCTCCCTAGCCCTGAGCTCTCTGTGTGCCCCGAGTGAGTCACACCACCTCCCTGGGCCTCTATATCCCCGTTTGTGGAACAGGAGGATTGGAAAACCAGAAAAACAAACCCCTTGCCATCGAGTCGATTCCGACTCATAGCGACCCTATAGGACAGAGTAGAACTGCCCCACAGGGTTTCCAAGGAGGGGCTGGTGGATTCAAACTGCCGACCTTTTGGTTAGCAGCCAAGCTCTTAACCACTGCACCACCGAGTAACCCTCTACAGCAACATGGTCCAGTGGAAATTTCTGCTGATGGAAACATCCTAGATCTGCAAAGTTCAGTAAGATTATTGAGCACTTGAAATGTAGCCAGTGAAACCAGCAAACTAACTTTCTACGTTTGTACTCTATTTAATCTAAATTTAAGTACCACATGTGGCTAGTGGCTACTGTATTGGGCTGCACCGTTCTAAACTATGGGTTCTCAAATTCAGAATCCTAGGAGATGCTTTTTAGAAATACAGGTGCCTAAGTCCCATTCCCAGGTTGGCGGTTCAGTGGTAGAATCCTTGCCTTCCATGCAGGAGACCTGGGTTCAATTCCCAGCCCACGCACCTCATGCACAGCCACCACCCACCTGTCAGTAGAGGCTTGAGTGTTGCTACTGATGCTGAACACGTTTCAGCGGATCTCCCGGACTAAGGTGGACGGGAAGAAACGCCTGTGATCTACTTCCAAAAAACCAGCCGATGGAAGCCCTACAGATCACAAGGATCCCATCCATTCCCTTGTGCGTGGGGTTGCCGTGAGTTAGGAGCCGCCTCGCAGGCAGATAACAACTTTGGAGCAGCCTGGGTACTGGGTTTTTTGTTAAAGCTCCCCAGGTGGTTCTAATGAGCAGCAAAGTTGGGGGTTGCTACTTTAAACCATCTCCCCGCTGGAGGTCTGGGCTCTGCCTCCCTCCTTGCAGAGAAGAGGCGCCTCCAGCTAGCCCACCTGGACGGGGTGTTTGGAAGACACGTGTTTGCTTTAGCAATAACAGATCCCTGTTTCTAAAATGCAGAGGATTCTCAAAGCCCTTACCCTGCTTGCTGACTCCCAACACGTGGACCCCAACAGCATGCCCTTCTTTGCCTGCCCTGGCTGGGCGTCAGCTCCAGAGTCACTAACAAAACAACCACACTTCCCAGCGCACTCGTGCCCAAAGGGGATTCCTGCAGCCCCAGGTCGGTGTGGGCCCCTTCTACACTTTGTCTCACCTGGCGGGTCATTGAAAGACCCTGGCAGAAACCTGACCCTCACCAGAGCATATGGCGGATTCCACACCTGCCCTGCGCCTGGCACCTGCTGAGCTCCCCTGGGGCGGGGGGGCCCCTCGGCTCGTGGCTCCAGGCCCCTGGCCAGCCTCTGGCTCATTAGCATGCTGGCCTCCTGCCACGTGCCTGGACTGTGGGCAGAACTGACATGCATGTCATCGCTTTGAAGATTAGCGAATCTGGAGAAAGCTGCTCGTTTGGACAACAAAGCCGGCGACCGTCACAGGCGGCCCTTCTCTGGAAGGAGACGCACAGGCACACATGGGGACCACTGCCACAAATAGTACTTTACGAGTTAGGGACTTGGCACGGAATCGCGTGGCTGTTGAGTGGGACCAGCCAGGCAGAGTCGTCTCTCTTGAGGGCTCTGCAGCAGCCCCCAAAGAGGTTGAGGTGCCCCCGGGGGGAGCTGGGCCCAGCCCACATTTTTATAACTCAGAACCAAGTCCCACCTGGTGGTTTCTGGGCGCCGACACCTCCTTTTCAGATCAAGAATCACTCTAATTTGGATTCATCTCCATAGCTAAGCAAAAAGCAAACTGGCAAAGTATTGGTGGCATTCCTATATAATGTTTCTTCCTAATGCTGGCAATCGCACACTGCGGTTGATCTCTGAAACTCCCTGGAAAGGAGTAAATGATCTTTTCGCCGGTGGCACTACAAATAGCTCAAGCCTCTTGCTCACCTTTCTTGTCCTTTTGCACTCTGCCTGCTGCAGGAGACAAGGCCAAGTGGACAAGGCCCATTTGGATGGTGTCTTTCCTTGGAGAATCTGATCCTTAACCCTGGAAAGGGTTAAAAGTCAGAGCAGGTAGAGGACCACTCAGCTAAACTCAGCCAGTGCCTCCTGTCCCCTCCCTCCTGGTGGGGTAACCAGTTAATGGACGGGGGATTGAGCCATCATTGTGGCCGGGGCCCACAGCCTTCACCCATTGCAGGCACTCAGGCCCATCTGTCACAGCAGCAGCAGCTCTGCCACCGATGGAGGCGGGGCCTGCAAAGAGCAGAGGAAGGCCATGTGGTGACCCAGCCGGTCCGCAGAGGGAGGGGGGAGGTGCCCCATGAAATATTGTGACATGACACTTGAGGCCAAGGCTAATCACTGCAGCCCAAGGACAGGAGGGGGGTGCTCTCATCCCTGTGCAACAACCACCGCCCCCCCCCCCCCGTCCCAGCATGATGCATATGTCCCTTTAATTTGGAGCTGAGATTAGGGTTTTGCTCCAGGGCCAGCAGGGCAAGGCAAGGTAACAGGCAGGCACATTTTAAGGCCATTTAGTGAGGAACAATGGGACGCTGAAAGGGTGATCCTGGTGAATAGAGGGACGAGAGCGGCTTGTGCCAGCGTGCCGCAGGCCGGCCACCCTTCCAGACGGCAGATGGAAGGTGGCTGGTTGCTGGGCAGTACTCCCTGCCGGCTGGCCAGGCGGGGGAGGCAGAAGCCGGGGCTCGGAGGCCTGCGCTGCAATTGGTGAAGTCCCCTAACTCACAAAGCCTTCCAGAGGGATTGGTGTCACCCCAGGATTAGGACTGAGACAGAAAAATGTTTTCTTAGCGTGCTGGTTTGAACGCAAGGCAATTTCACTCAGCCAGGAGCCTTCACTGACAGGGCATCTTCCCTTGAGAAGACTGGGGCCCTGAGCCCTGTCCAGCAGGACCCCTGCTCAGCTCTGACACACTGACCACAGGGACAGGAAGTGCCTGAGGAGGGGCCGTGCACCCTAACCATTTATCTGGTCTTTGCTTTGTCATTGCCTTGGCACCAGGGGCTCTCGACTCCACTGAGCCTGTGGAGACTCCTCTGGACAGGTTGTCTGAGGGGCAGACACACTCCCAAACTCACTTCCCTTCAGTGGGGCGGCCCACAGAGCAACGGCCTCAATGCTGGCAGCCCCTGCAAAACACTGCCTCGGAAGGGCAGACCTTAACCATGCGGACGGTGGACTGGTGAAGGAGGGGAGGCTGGACACCCTTGCTTCCTCCACACCAGCCTGCTTGGAAACCACAAGGACACCTTTCAGACCCCTGCCACATTGTCTCAGCGCAATCTTTCGGAGTTAAAGTGGTTGCGTTTGCACAAATGAGTTTCCTTTCTGCTAGAGCAAGCACAAGTCTGGGATCCTACTCTCCGCTGAGCAGCAATGGCCAAAATCCACAGCCCCCGGTTGCCATTGAGTCAATTCCGATTCCTGGCAACCCCTTGGGTGTCAGAGTAGAGCAACCACTGATTTTTCGGAAATGGGTCTCCAGGCCGTTCTTCTGAAGTGCCGCTGGGGGTACTCGAACCTCCAACCTTCTGCTTAGCAGCGGAGCACATTAAACCTTTTGTACCACCCAGAGACTCCAAAATCCACATCAGAGGGTGTGTTTAGCACTTCTGGCCCCTGAGCAGGCAAAAGGCCAACCGTGACCGCCTGATCAGCCTCCACTGTCTCTGCACTGGAAAAACAATACTTAAAGGAAACATTTCTGTGAACTTTCCAAATTTAATTCTTAACAAATTCAGTGCTAAACAAACGGTAAGACCAAATAAACACACAGTCTGCACCTATGCTGTGTGCTGCCCGAAAGGATGCACATGGCATTGACATTGCTGCTCTGGATGAAGGTTAAAAGGCCACAGTTTTATCCAGGGGGGTCCTTATAATTCATTCATCCAGGAAAACTTGCAATTGTGTGCACACGGCAATGTGCCCATAAATGTTGAAGGCAGCTTGATGACAGAAAGGCAATGCCAGAGACAGTCTGCTTCTGTCCCATCAATGTCTTAATTCCTTCAGCAAAGCAGTGCCTTTTATGCAGTGACCTCTGTTACGGATTCAAGAGCCCCTGTGTACGTTAGACAGAACTAGACACGTCTGCATGCATTGGCCATATATTCAATTCTGCCCAAAATGCTGTCTTCTAGAACTCCCATTGTTAACATAAGATATTAAATTAGTACTAACTTTTTTAAGAAAAATTTAAAAGCACTATCTCAGTCTCCTACAGCTGCCATAACAAGATACCACAAAGTGGGTGTTTTTAAAGAACAAGAATTTATGGCTTTACAGTTCTGGAGGCTGGGAGTCCAAACCAGGGTATCAGCCATGTCGATTCCTTCTGAGGGCACTGTGAGAGGAATTGCTGCATGACTCTCTTCTAGCTTCTGGTGGCTCCTGGAACTCCTTGGCAATCCTTTGCTGCTTGTAGGTGTGTCTTCACATGGCATCTAGCTTCCCCTGTGTGATTGTCTCCATGTCTGTTCTCTCCCTTTATAAAACACCACTCAGATGGGATTAGGATTAAGACATACCATACCATGGTGGAAACCCTGGTGGTGTAGTGGTTAAGAGCTATGGCTGCTAACCAAAAGGTCAGCAGTTCAAATCCACCAAGCACTCCTTGGAAACCGTATGGGGCAGTTCTACCCTGCCCTACAGGGTTGCTATGAGTTGGAATCGACTCAGCTCGACTGCAATGTTTTCGTTTTTGTTTTTTTTCTACTAGAGTAGGGCCTCATTAACTTAACTGATAACATCTGCAAAGAAAAACTTGATTTCCCCAAACAAGGTCACATTTACAGATACAGGGGTTAGGACTTCAACATATCTTTTGGGGGAACACAATTCAATTCATAATAAGCACATAAAAGAATCTAAAAAAAAAAAAAATCAACCTCTTGAAGATGGTAAAGATTTTCTGACTTGGAAGAATCCTCTCTGAAATTATCCCACATCACGTCCTCTGGTGGTTGGGTCTATACATGGATTCAGATGGGCACATTTCAGGTCAGACAGACATACCCGATAGGTCCCAGATTGAGGAGCCCCAGATGGGTCTGACCTCCGGCTGCAGTCCTGTAAGCAGCCTCACTCCCCTAGGACATTGAAATGGTGGGCCACACGTCATGTGTTATCACCCCCACGTCTTTCACCATTGGGAAGAGCCAGGCTCTGCCCTTCCAAATTTGTGGAGCTGCTGGTGGCTTTGATTATTACACAGACCTGGCCCTTTCCCATGACTGGGACCTCACCCTGCTCCTGGCCCAGTACCACTGGTGCCTTTGGGTTTCTTGAGTGCCAAGCTTTCTCCTGTGAGGGACCATGAGTTGCTGTTTCCTTCACCCTCAACATTTTTCCTCCAGATCCTGCACATTTGGTGCCTCTTGCTTTTCCAGGGTCAGCTCACATTGGCTCCTCAGGCAGGTTTGGCCTCCCAGTCTAAGATAGCTGTCACCCATCACGCCATCACTTCACCCAGTCATCCTTCCCCAGTGCACTCATTGTAAAACTTACATCACTCATTGACTGGCTTCCCCAGGGGTAGAGCGTGGGGGTGCCTTGTTACCACTTCATCCCCAGGGTCTAGGACAGGGCCTAACACAAGCTGGCAAACACTTACGGACTGGATGGCTACTCTGTGGCTGTGCCCCTACCCTGCCCTCCACCCCTCATTTTCTGTTGGTAAATGTTATTGGGATGAGACGCTTCAGTCATTCTGACTCTGAATCTGGTTTCTTGTCCCAAACTGGCAAAGACCCTGAACAGTCCTACCAGGGATCCACATCTCCCATCCCATGAGCTCCTTTACAATGGGACCGATACTCCTCCCACTGGGAGGTGGAGGTCTCCATCCCCTCCCCTTGACTCTGGGCATGCTCATGACTGGTACAACTAACAGAGTATGGTGGAAAAGATGCGAAATGACTTCCAAGGCTAGGGCATAGGTTGCAAACAGCTTCTTCCTGGCTGTCTCACATGTGACAGGTGCCTTTGGAGCCCTGGGTCCATGTAAGAAGTTGGTCAACCCCAAAGCTGCCATGTTGGAGAAGCCAGGAGCAGAGACTACAGAGAGAAAGAGAAGAACCTGAGGACTCCAGTTGTTCTAGCCCCAGCTGGTTGGACCATCCCAGCCCAGGCACCAGATAATATGAGTGAAGAAGCCTTCAAGATGATTCCAGCCCAGCCACAAACTGACTACCGCCCCTGAGGGGCCCTGAGTTAGAACCACCTAACCAACCCAGTCAACGCTCAGAACACCAAACATCATAATAATAAATTTGATGTTGTTCTATAGTAATAAATTTTGGTGAGTTCATTTGCCAGCCAAAGTAACTGGAATCAAAGATAGAAAAGAAGATTTTTTAAAGAAAAAAAAAAAAAGTCAGACAGAAATAATGAAAGAGAAAGTATTCAAGGGAAAATGACCAACTTCTTTCTCAGGGAGAGAAAATCAGTTTGACATCAGACTTCTTAGCAGTGACCCTTCACATTTTAAGATGAGGGAGCCATATACTCAAAACACACAAGAAAAAAGTATGTGAACTGAAGACTTTATACCCAACCAAACTGACCTCATATAAGAGCTACACTGAACAGTTATGAACACGCAAGAACTTAAGGCATATTGTCCACAGGGCTTTCCTGAATAATCTGTCAGACAGCAAGCTTCAGACAACATGGAAATCATAGAAGAACTTTGTTAGAAGGTCTAGTACTGGGCATGAAAAATATTTAACAGTAGAACTACGTCTAAATAATAGGGATAAAGATGGCAGTATAATTGTGTCAAACCAAAAAACCAAACCCGTTGCTGTCTAGTTGATTCTGACTCATAGCAACCCTATAGGACAGAGTAGAACTACCTCATAGGGTTTCCAAGGAGCAGCTGGTGGATTCGAACTGCTGACTTTTTGGTTAGCAGCTGAGCTCTTAACCACTGCACCTCCAGAGCTCCAGGATGGTGGGTAGATGTGAAATATTCTGACAATATACATTCTAATGCAGCTAATAAAAATGGAAAGAGGAACAAGGAGAGGGTGAGACTATAAAAAGTAGAATAAGTTCAGTGATTGCCTCAGGTATAAACTGGAGATAAAGAATATAACTTTAATTTAGATGCTAGGAAGAGGAAGGAGATGGGAAGAAGTTAAAAGATAAACTATTGCTCGGAGAAGAGAACCAAAAGAGACTTTGAATAAAAGCAGGACCTAACGGTATTAAATGAAGGGATTTGCTGTACATGTTAAGGGATATATTGCACATGTGCCCAAGGAGTTCTCCTTATCACCCTCCCACCATCACCATCATCACCACCACCATCACCACCACCATCACCATCACCACCACCATCACCATCATCACCATCACCATCACCACCACCATCACCATCATCATTTCATCGCCATCAACATCACCACCATCACCACCATCAACACCATCATCACCGTCACCATCACCACTGCCACCACCACCACTATCATCACCATCACCATCACCGTCATCATCACCAATACCACCATCATCACCACCACCACCACTATCATCACCATCACCATCACCACCACTATCATCACCATCACCATCACCACCACTATCATCACCATCACCACCACCATCACCATCACCATCATCATCACCAATACCACCATCATTACCATCACCACCACCATCATTACCACTACAACCATCACTATCACCACCCCTACACCATTTTCATCATCACCATCATCATATCTAATGTTTAAACTATGTGCCAGGTGCTCTTTTAAGTGCTTTGTTTAAATTAGCTCATTTAGTCCTCATTTCAACCTTCCAGTGCGTGTACTCTTCTTATCTGCATTTTACAGATGAGGAACCTGAAGCACCGAGGGGTAAATTAATTTGTGCAAGAACACAAAGGCAAGAGCTGGGGAGCCAGGATTTGAATCAAAGTAGCCACCCTCTGGACTCTGCCCCCGTGGCCTTACAAAATGTTCAGACGGGCATTGCTTGCAATATTAAAAACCCAGAAACAACCCAAATCATTCCTAAAATGGAATATTAGGCAGCAATGAAAACGGTTGAATGACAGACATATGCCTCAATATACACGAGTCTCGTGAGCA
Source organism: Trichechus manatus latirostris (assembly GCF_000243295.1). Taxonomy (NCBI): domain Eukaryota; kingdom Metazoa; phylum Chordata; class Mammalia; order Sirenia; family Trichechidae; genus Trichechus; species Trichechus manatus. Next base: position 6,916,165 of record NW_004444056.1, on the reverse strand, counting down.
GAAAAAAGCAAGTCACAGAATTTTTACAATATGATTTTGTCTATGAAAGTTCAAAAACAGGGAAAATTTAGCAATGTATTGCTCCATGACACATACATAGACAGTAAAACTTTAAACAAATCGATGTAGCAGTTAACACAGATTCAGGTCAATGGTTACTGAAGTTGAGGTGAGGGAAAGAAGAAAGATAAGATGGAACTGCTCCAAAGGTGTGGGTACTGTTCTAAATGTTAATCTGCATGGGGAGGTGGGAGGGCCTGGGTATTTATTTATTATTGTTCTTTAAGAGGTATATATAAATTACATATCCCTTTTTTTTTAACGTATAGTGTATTTCAGAATTTTTTTTTTTAATTTCAAACCAGGAAAAAAAAAATCATAAGGAATGTCTCTAGGTGCTCTGAATCTGGCCAGGGAATCCTTCCTGCAGCAGCACCATCCTCAGAATTTCTCCCTTGGGCAGTGGGAGTCAGAAGCCCAGAATGTTTCCTCCAACCCCCAGCTACTGAGAAGGCTTTCTGACCCCAGGTGTCTGTCTCCTAGTCTTCGTTTGTGCAAAAATATCGCATTTCATTATTTTATTTTTTGACTAACTTAAATCTAACCGTAGGGCCCTGTCTGGATGCATAGATGGGAAGTTCACTCTCAGAATTTTGGGGGAGTACGCAAACATCATCAGGCCATGTACAGCCCCAAGATGTGGGCAGCCTCTCCCAGCCAGGACAATGGGTAGTGGCAGGAAATGTCCCAGATGCCCTGCAGCCCACCACACTCAGGACACAGGGTGAGCTGGCACCTGTGTTGGAAGCCAGCCTCCCTGGTTAAGTCATGTAGCCCTCTGTTCTGAAGTCTCCCCAGCTCCCCGGGCCTTGCCAACCTCTAACTGATGGTCTCCCCTCCATGATGGTCCTCTTCACTGAGCTTGGCTTTCCCGAGAGAACTGGGAGTTGGCCCAGGCCCCAGAGCTCTGCTAAGACCAGAGAAAGCAAGTCTGCGGCCACAGGGAGCAGAGTCCAGCACACCTGGGTGACCTCACGCCTGCCCTTGCTCCTGTTGCAGACACTGCCAGCTCCTGCCTGTCTCCTGCAGGGCCACACCCATGCATATGAACTCTAAGGGTGCAATGGTCTGCGTCAATTCTAAAGCAGCCACCTAGGAGGGCAGAGTTTTGACCAAATGCGCTGGGCACAGGGTCATATATGACAGACCCCTTTAGCCAGCCTCGAGGGTGCCCCAGGTGAGCACCTTGGTAATTCGCCTGCCCCCACATGCTGCAGGGCTCCCCCTCATTGGGTGCCATCCCTGAAAGTAGCTGCAGTGTTTTGCCTCAGTTCCCATCGCCTACCCCAAGCCCTTCTCTGGGACACTCATCTCCTATCTTCCTGTCTTTAGTTACTGACCATTTCAGGCGTTCCTTGGGCAAGGGGAGTTGGAGGAGGAAAGGAGAGGGCAGGCGCCTGAGAGATGAGAGCTCTGTGTAGCAGCCTCCTGGCCCTGGCCCCGGCCTCCTCCCGAGGACAAAAGGGGCCCATCTGCTGCAAGCTGGCGTGTGGCAGCTGGGCTGCTCTAAGCAGGGGCCGAGGAGTGAGCTAATCTAATGATGACTTTTGACCTCTCCACAGTCCTAAAGCCTAGAGCACCCAAAGACTCACACACGCACACACACACACACATGCACACACGTGCACACACACACATACACATGAGCGCACACACATGCATGCACACACTTGCAAAGCATGCACGTGCTCTCACTCAAACACACAGACCGAGCGAGCGCCCATGAGCCCGGGTTGGACTTTCATGTCTATACAAATTGGGTTTGTTTACGTTTGCAGGTCTGTAATTCCTTATCAGTAATTCAAAACCCAAAAAAAGCCCTGAGAACTGAGAGTTGTTCCGTAACTCACTGAGAGGCAGATTTTGACCAGAATGCACGTGAAGCTTTATCCCACTTAGTTCGCTCTGCAAAATGTGAGCACATTTGCTTATGGGGTGTTACCCCACACGTCACTGGGGTGTTTTGTAATAGTCAGTGTACGCACAGTTTGAAAACTTCTCAGTTCCGAGTCCCATTTGGCCCCAAAGTTCCACATAAGGAACATGGGCCTGTGTGCACGACCCATATTCCCAAGAGAATGAGCACACTCCACTTATCAGTGAAGGTCAAGTCTGCCAAATTACTGCTATCCTAAAGTGCTTGTCAGGGGAGAGGGCGCTGGGCCACCAACCTACAAAAGGAGCCGGGTCCTCAGGAACAAGTCGGTCACGTTTGCTCCCACCTCTCTTTCCAACAGGAGTGGCAGATGTGTCCACAGGCTTAACAGAAGCTCCTAGAAGATTCGGGGCCGGCCAGGTCTTGTAAATTCCTCAGAGTCACTAGATGCAGCAGAGGGCTGCTGAGGTCTGTCCATCCTCATACTAGCCCCTCTGATGACCTTCCCGACACATGCGCATGCACACGTACACACAGACGCACACACATTCTCCACGTCAGAGCTGTCCCCAGCACAACTGTCTGCAGGACTCCAAGGCACTCAGTGGTAGTCTACACTCACGTAAGCTCAATTTGGGATCATTCAGCCCATGAACATGATGGGACTATCAATGAACAAGGGGGCTATTTTTTGCCAGAATTCAATGCACCCGCTGGGACTGATACCCTCCAAGGCATGTTATTCTGCAAAGATGACTCCTGAGAGGGTCACGCATTTATTTCCATGATTTTACCCCAACAGTTTTGGATCCCCTCTTCTAGAATTGTTCCCAAAGCCAATCACTGGAGAATACCAGGCTCCTTCAGCACATGCCCTGAAGACACTGAAGCCCTTGCCTGAAGGTGTATACTCCTACGTAAAATCAACCTGCTCCTTAATGCACATGAAGGCCCTCCCCTCTAAAAGAATGGTCTCCAAACCAAGCAAAGCGGCATGGAAGTGTGACAGCTATGGGGAGGGGTGTCACCACGGTGAAAAGGATGAAAGGTCATCCTGCTGGGTGAAGATGCTTCAGGCAAATGCATAATTGAATCCAGAAAAGGGAAAGTTCAAAATTTATCCTTTTTATATTCAAAGTGGATACACATGAAATATTCAAAATGGATACATATGAAATATTCAGAATGGATACATATGAATGGATACAGCTGAAAATGGGTATGTATTTCATATAGACAGTTTCCAGAATCTTCAGGAGGTGATATCTTTTATGTTTCTCTGCCACAACATTGAAAAGACCCCAAGGGTTCAGACCAGCATCCTCCTCAGTATCAACAGGCCTGTGGAGCAATGCCAGCTCCTTCCCACCTTCCCATCTTACTGCGCTGTGTCCACACACATTTCCAAACACCCTTGGAAAGTCCGAAAAGCAAATACTTGACCACCTTCAGGAACTTGCTGGATGTGAGCACTTGAGTAAGAGCAAACAAGCATAGCAGCCCTTGAGTGGGTCTGCCCCACTCGGCACCAGGCACCACAGGCAGGAGGCCAGGGGCCTGAGATGCCCAGCAATACATCCTCCATGCAGGCTACCTGGGAGTCAGGTCGAGGCTCCCACAGGCAGAATAAGCAAGGGCCGCGCTGGTCTGACATAGGCGCCCTTTCCAGCAGGCCCCGTGGGCTCCCAGGGATGCACACCAGAGGGAGGTGGGCTGTAGCTCATGTGCCCGTCAGCAATTTGTAAGGGATCAACAAGGAGTTCTGTGGGTGGTTGGACCAAACAGTCCCTTTTTATAACAAGTACTCTTAACAATACCTTTGTTATTGCTGTTAGGTGCTATGAGTCAGAACCGACTCGACCCTGTGTACAACAGAACAAAACACTGCCTGGTCCTGTGCCATCCTCACAATCATTGTTACGCTTGAGTCCATTGTTGCAGCCACTGTGTCAGTCCATCTCATTGAGGGCCTTCCTCTTTTTCGCTGACTCTCTACTTTACCAAGCATGATATCCTTCTCCAGGGACTTGTCCCTCCAGATAACATGTCCAAAATAAATGAGACAAAGTCTCACCATCCTTGCTTCTAAAGGAGCATTCTGGCTCTACTTCTTCCAAGATAGGTTTGTTTGTTCTTCTGGCAGTCCATGGTATATTCAATATTCTTCACCAACACCATAATTCAAAGGCATCAATTCTTCTTTGGTCCTCCTTATTCATTTTCCAGCTTTTGCAAGCATATGAGGTGATTGAAAATATATATCATGGCTTGGGTCAGGTGGACTTTAGTACTCAAAGTGACATCTTTGCTTTTGAGCACTTGAAGGGTCAGGTGGACCTTAGTCCTCAAAGTGACATTTTTGCTTTAGCAGCAGATTTGCGTAATGCAATGTATCAGTTGACTTCTGGACTGCTGTTTTATGGGCACTGATTGTGGATCCAAGTAAAATAAAATCCTTGACAACTTCAGTCTTTTCCCCATTTATCATGATGTTGTTTATTGGTCCAGTTGTGAGGATTTTTGTTCTCTTTCTGTTGAGGTGTAATCCATACTGAAGGCTGTGGTCTTTGATCTTCATCAGTAAGTGCTTCAAGTCCTCTTCACTTTTAGCAAGCAAGGTTGTGTCATCTGCATATCACAGGTTGTTAATGAGTCTTCCTAAAACCTGATTTTGCATTCTTTTTATATAGTCCAGCTTCCTGGATTATTTGCTCAGCATACAGATTGAATAAATATGGTGAAAGGATACAACCCTGGCACACACCCTTCCCTATTCCCAACTACATAGTATTCCCTTGTTCTGTCACTTTATCCTACTGTGATGGCTTGTGTGTTGTTGTGATACTGGAAGCTACGCCACCAGTATTTCAGATATCAGCAGAGTCATTCGTGGTGTACAAGTCTCAGCAGAGCTTCCAGACTGAGACAGACTAGGAAGAAAGACCTGGCAATCTACTTCTGAAAAATTGGCCAGTGAAAACCTTATGAATAGCAGCGAATATTACCTTTACTATCCTGAAATTAAATTTTTGGATAGATAGATAGTTGGATGGATGGATGGATGGATGGATAGATGGATGGATGGGTAGGTAGGCAGATGAGTAGATGGGTAGGTGGGTAGGAGGGGGGGGGGGTGGGGGGGGGGAAGGACGGGTGGATGGGTGGGTAGATGGATGGACAGACGGACAGACATACAGATAGATAGATAGATACACAGATAGATAAGTAGGAAGGTAGGTAGGTAGATAGGCAGGTAGACAGACAGAGCGAGAGATAGAGAGATACATAGATACAGTGCCTTAGGCCTTAGAGGTAATATAACAGAAAACTCAAAGAAAAGTAATTTGTGATAACATATCTCAATGAGTGCATGCTTAGACATAACTGCACTAGAGGACTCAATCAGGACCTCACATACTTGCATCTAATGTGAACTTTCTAAGCAAATGCAGGCTGATGGTGGGTGCTGATCTGGTGATTCACTGCCCTCAGCACTGTGATTTTTTAAAAATTATAAACAAAGTTCAACAAAGCTCTGAGTAAAACAAAGTCTAGATCTTCTGTTTGTGTACATAGCAGCTGCATTGCCAAAAAATTTAGTGTAGATGACAATCATGCAAGACATGTATTCGGTGTTATAGAATGCAGGGATGGGTACAAGACCCAGCTAATTAAAAACAGATTCTTCACCCAAAGGAGCATCTGATGGGACAGTTTTATCCACAGTACCATTCCGTTGGTGGGGGACTGTCCTCATACTGTAGAACATCAAGCATTTCTGGCACCACAAATGCCGGTAGTCCCTACCATCACTGTTTCAACTGAAAACTGTCCCACAAATTCCCAGCAAGCCCCTTTGGAATCCACTGCAGATCCTTCACCACCGTGAGTGCTAACACCAGCAGCAGAAATCATTCCCACGGGAACTCAGGGGTCTTTCCTTTTTCCAGTATCCACATCCCACCATGATTCCCCAGGATCCCATGGGGTTGTCCTATCAGGCATCAAAACCTGAGTTGCTGGGACAAGGCTTTCTGTGAAAACTGAGTCCCCCTTGTCAACCACGAGACAGGTGTGGCAAGAAACCAGGCCCAGGCCATGCACAAAAGATGGTCAGCCCACCTCCAGGTGCATAGGGCTCAACCAGGCAGCCGCTAGTCTCTGCTTCTAACATGCTGACCCTCCCTCTGCACCCTGGCTCCCTCCGGGGGCCCCAGTTCAGCCCAAATACACTAGTGGTCCCCCATACATTGCCAAGAAGAGAAGTCCACAGAATCTGTAAATTATCTACCAATTATGCATCCATGTCTGCTAATTCTAAGGGTTTATACATGATGACCACCATGTCAGTTTGTCATACTGTGACTGATTGCATGTTGCTGTGATGCTGGAAGCTATGCCACCAGTATTTCAAATACCAGCACCCATGGTGGACAGGTTTCAGCAGCGCTTCCAGACTAAGACAGACTAGGAAGAAAGGCCTGATAATCTACTTCTGAAAATTAGTCACTGAAAACCTCATGGATTACAGCAGAACATCATTTGACTCACCAGAAGGGATCAATCACTGGAGGAGGACATTGTTCTTGGTGAAGTAGAGGGCCAGCGAGGGAGACCCTCAGTGAAATGGATTGGCATAGTAGCCTCAACAATGGACTTGAACATGCTGATGATGTCAAGGAAGAGGCAGGACCAGGCACTGTTTCATTCTGTTCTGCATAAGGCCACCATGAGTCAGAGTTGATTCTATGACAGCTATCTAACAGCTCTCTATCTCTGTCTCTCTATCTACCTATCCATCCATCCATCATCCGTCCATCCGTCCATCCATCCATCTACCTATCTATTCATATATCTATCTATGGATCACAATCAATTGATCGATCTATCATCTCTCTTTCTATCTATGTATCTATCATCTATCTGTCTATCCATCTATCCATCTATCCATCCATCTTTCTATCCATTCATCCATCCATCCATCCATCCATCCATCCATCCATCCATCCGTCTATCTATCCATCGTGAACTTGACATTTATGACAGAGTTTGGAACCAGGAACACTCCTCCTTCCTCTAACACCCCAAACACTGCTCTCTGAATCTTGCATCGTTCATTTGTTATTTCTCTGCACCTTACAGCAGCGCCAGGTGCCAGGCGGAGGAGAATAAAGTAGCAGCTACGAGCCACGCCTGCAGCCAAGACAGATGTAGTTTGACATCCCACTTCTGCCACTGATCGGTCATGGGACTTGGATGATTTTCCTTACCTCTGCAAGACACACCTTCCCCACATGAAAAATGGAGGATTGACAATACATAGCTCACAGGACCTCCTTGAGGCCGGAGGGAGGTGGGCATAGATAGCACACAGTGGGCTTTGCACAAATGGAGGCTCATACCACCTGTCTTTCCTGGGATCACAGGCTGAGCAGAGCCCAGCAAGCTGCAGTGAATCGAGTCAGGACTCAGCCTAAAGACTGACTGTCCCCATGCTTCCCACTGTTCCTGCCATGCTGTGTTCCCTCCTTTTGGCTGTGACTGCCAAGTCAACCTGTGTCCGGCAGCCTGCACCTGAACTTCAACATGAGCAAAGGCTGAGCAGATGACCAGTCCCTGCCTCATTCTCCCCAGACCTTCCCCTGTTGCCTTCCTTGGGATGGAAAGAAGAAAAGCAGCTTTCTGATGTACCGTCCTCCCTTGTATGCAAGCTTCCTCCCTTCCAGAAACCCTTTCCCTGTAAGCTTCCTGACCTTCACGTGCTGTGGTGCATGGACCTCACTGATCCTTATCTCAGCGCTAAGGCACAGACCCCAAAGCCACTGGACCACTTTCTCTGGAGAATGGTTAACCAGAGCCATCTGGTCTTTCTTCTCATTGCCCTGTCCATAGTCATAGTCATTTAGAGCATCTTCCTTTTAGAGACACCATCTAAATGCCAAGCTTAGTGACTGTAGAGAGCACCAGGTCTCCCTGCCCTGCAGGAAGTAAGCAAGCTGCACTTGCCTGGCCTCTGTGACCTGGCACACCCATGCCTTGAGAAACAAGAGCCTCCCTCTCATTACGCACATCCAGCAAAGGAAGGCGACCTGCTTTTAAGAAATGTGAGGCCAAGTCACAGGCCAAGCCAATATCCTCAGAGTTGGGAACAAACAGTCCTTCCCGAAGTTGGGATATGTCTGCACAGAGGATCACACTTTTTTGAGTCAAAAAGTCAGTATCTTTTGGAACCAGGATTCATAAGCTGCATTTGCTGGTATCTCTAACCTTACTCAGATAAATTCCCTACCAAGCTCAGCAGATAAACAGAAACATCATATTCCGGGGGATAAACATAGGGCACATACCAATCATAAAATAAACCCCTGAACCAGAAATAGCACCAACCTTTGACTTGCCCATGAACTTAATGTTTCCAACAGAAATATTAGGTTTTACTGCAGACTACTGTTGCCATTGTTAGCTGCTGTTGAGACAGCCCCTGACTCATGGTGACCCCATGCACAGAGGAATGAAACACTGCCCGGACCTGGGTCATCCCCATGATTGCTTATGGACTGGACCATTGTGATCCATGAGGTTTTCATTGGCTGATTCCCAGAAGTAGATTGCCAGGCCTTTCTTCCTAGTTCATCTCATGCTGAAAGCTCTGCTGAAACTTGTTCGGGATCGTAGCAACAAGCAAGCCTCCACTGACAGACGGGTGGTGGCTGCACATGTCATGCTCCCACGTGGACGGTGAGAATTCTACCCCTGAACCACCACTGCCCTCACTGGAGACTACAGGTGCACATTTAAATCAAAACAAAGGCAAATAAGAACCACTTCTAGAAATTACTCCAGGAATGTTTTCTGGTGTGGTAGCTAAAGCATTTGACCAGGTCTTGCTAGCTCCTATGCCTGAATTCAATTTCTGCTAACAGCAGAGCTGAACTTGGATGAGTAAATGAATCTCTTTGGGATCTACTGTCCTCAGCCTTTCAATGAGACTAAGGATAGCACGTGTACACACCCATCCTAAGAGATAGGGTGAAGGCCAGGGTAGGTGGTAGGTTGCCTTGGCTGGGAGGAGGCTCAGGGTTCCTGTGAGCCATTTCAGCTGGAAGTCATGCAGGGGCGCCACAGCACAGAGATCACTGCAGACGGGCCCCTGAGCTCACCTGTGTGGGGAGTACCTCCCTGGGCTCTGGGTCACCCATACACAGAGATATATGCAGGCAGGGAGGCCATGTGCAGCCACAGCAAGGGGCACCCAGGGCCAGCTCTTCTTCTCAGGGAGCCTGGCTCCCTCTGTACTCTGAGCCAAGAGTGGCCAAGCAGGTTCTCCAGGTGGTGGCTGAGCACATGCAGGAGAAAGAACAGTTTGTTCTGAGCAGGAACCTGCAGGGCTGCGTTCATTGCCCAGGCTCACCTTGTGATCAGAAGCTGACACAGACACCATGGGCATTGTACCAGTCACGTGTCACAGAGCGAGATCTGGAGTATGCCTGGGGAGGAAGAACGTGTCTCTTCGTCTAGGTTAAATATGATTAGGTTTTCATAGCAGGAGAAGGAGTAGTGCAGAGGAAGGAAGAGACTTCCTCCTTTATGCAGCTTCTCAGGAGGGGTTTGGAATGGATGGCATTGGACACCAGGGCCCCACCATAAGGAGGGGTCCAGACAGATTAGACATGGATCCCCCAGCAAGGCCTCCAGTAATAAGTGTTTGGAGAGAAGACAGCCTTGCCTCCTATAGTTGCCTGCATCAATGGTTCCAAATCTGGGAAGGAGTAGGGTTAAAATGAAGATCCCCAGGCCCCCACCCTACCAAAATCTCTGCAGGAGGGGTCCCAGAAATCTGTGTTTGTCAAAGGTCCCCAGGTGATTCTGATGCAATGGGTCCATGGACAAACATCTAGGAGCTGTGAGCACATCCTCAGGAGTCCTGTTCACCCACAGAGCTGAGATTACAAAGCCTGAGGATCCCAAAGCTACAATGATTGCTGGGCGACTTGGACCCATTTTTTCAGTTCACTTGTTGGCAAGGAGTGTCAATTCCTGGTCCCTTGTCCTGACATCCCAGTTTATCTTGGACTCTCTCAAAAGTCTCCCTTTACCTCAAAAAACCCATCTGTGTCTTCCCGCCCACCCATACCTCACACACTTGAGTGCAAGCACCCA
>NW_004444056.1:6894928-6904658 GCF_000243295.1 Trichechus manatus latirostris | reverse complement strand
GGGGAACACAATTCAAATCCATAGCAGAGCAGGTCAGAGCGAGCCACTTTCAGAGAGACCTTGAGTCGGGCAGCTGTCTGGCTGTTTTCTCATCTGTAAAATGGGTTCATACCCTATGCCCCCGGGAACTGTAGCTAAAGTGACATGAGATCGCACATATGCCCTGCCCGGCAGCATGCCTCCAGGTGGTAGCTAATCACTGCAGGCTAACGTTTTCCCAGCCCCCCCTGGCAGAGGGGGAAACCGAGGCCATAGCAGTGCTGAGACAGCTTCTCTACGCTGGTACTGCTAAGTGAAAGGAGTCACTCTGAAAAGGCTATGTACTGTATAATTCCAACTGCATGACACCCTAAAAAGGCAAACCTATGGAGACAGTACAAAGATCAGTGGTTGCCAGGAGTTCAGGGAGGGGAGAGGGATAAGTAGGTGGAGCACAGTGCATTTTTAGGGCAGTGGAATTATTCTGTATAACATTGTAATGGTGGACACATGATGTTACGCATTTATCAAAACCCATACCTGTTGCCATCAAGTCGATTCCGACACATAACAACCCTATAGAAGACTATAGGACACAAAGAGTAAGTTCTAATTGAACTATGGTCTTCAGTGGAATAAAAATGTACCAATACTGGTTCATCAGTTGCAACAAATGTACTACAGGGATGGAAGATGTTAATAACAGGAGCAGCAATGTGCTGGCGGTGCATAAGAGAACTCTCTGTACTTTCTGCTCAATTTTTCTGTAAACCGAAAACTGCTCTAAAAATATAAAGTCTACTATTTAAAAAATAAAAATAAAAAAAGGATAGCACCTCCAAGACTGCCTTGCATGCAAGGGAACGCTCAGCCCCTGAGGGGCATCACCAATTGGCTTCCCGCCCAGAGGTCAGCAGACTGTTTTCCTTGGGACTTCCAACAAAGGGGACGAATGACCAAATTGCATTGTGCAATTTGCAGGGTGCGCCGGTCCTCCCTCTCGGGGTGGCTCTCTGCTGCCCAGGACCCTTCTGTCTGAAAACAACATGTGATAATGTGTCCACAAACACAGCGAGGAGCCCGCAAGAAGGCACTGACCCTGGAGCTGTGTTTCACAACTCTGTCGGTTTATGTTTTCAATTAGCTAAGGAGGTGGCCGCCTGCAAGAGGTAGGAGGAGGTGAGGCTGTGCTCTCTCTGGCCTGATGCTGTTTTCCTCTGCGCTGTTTGTGAGCGCCCTGTCCTGGGAGAAGTCGCCCTGCCGCACAAACAGGGCTGGCACCACCATCACCTTCCTCCTCAGTTGCTGGCCCCACCCAGCACTTGGCAGGAGCCCAGAACTCTGTCAAGGGCCATCCCCGACCCGAGGAGGATGTGTGCCTCACTGAACACAGGCAGCTCTGTGCAGTTCCAAGTTCTTTCCAAATGAGCAGGCTTTGCAGATGTGCAAATATGATTTGGAGAGCCCTTTATTGGAAGACAAGCCTCAGGGCTCACACAATTGGATGATAAATAGTGACAGTGGCAGGGAAGAGGCCCCCAGGTCCACTCTGGTTGTTGCATGCAGTCTGCCAGCATTGCAGGAGTGGGAGGGAAGAGCGGTGGAGAGGGAGGGGATGCAGCCACGTCTTCCTTTTGAGTGGTCCATCTGGAGAGGGAAGAAGGAAACCACCAGAAAGAAAAGACAACACAGAGGCTCACAGATTCGCAGCGGCTAGTCTTAGCAGCTCTGCGCACGCCAGTGAGCTGCAGAACGCTTCCATCCCTCATCCGCCCGGCCTTGGGCACCCCCTAACCGCCTGCTGTTTTCTACCTGTGATATGTCATGTGCAAAACTGCCCGGGCACTAGGGGGCAAGAGCATTTGGTGGCTGCACTGCAGAGGCAGTTGGTTACAGAAGACACCTGGCCACTCAGGATCTTCCCCTACAATCTCGAATTCTGGGACAAAGTCCCCCTGAGTTAGGGCTTGGTTCCCTAAGAATACAGCCCTCTCAGAGGCTCCTTTCTCCCTTCCTTCCCTCTGCTCCATCCATGGGTGTGGCATGGCAGGGCTGTTAGGAGAAATATACACGCACTGAGTTCTTCTTAGCAAAATTCCGATTATTTACGCTCTTTGAACCCAAATATCATCTCTCCATGCTACAGAAAGCTTTAAAAAAAATTACAGAGAGAATGTTTCCTGTTTTGCAAAATTCCTCCTGGGGTGAGTGTTTGAAATGTAGACTTGCTTGTCTGAAGAAGACGCTGCTTTGCAGATACACAACGATGTGCTTCACTGAGGATAATACTGTTAAAGAATAACTGATAGAATTTTCCTGAAGTCCATCAAATATATAAAAGGGCAAAGGCGTGTCTTTGAAAAGGTTGAATACAAATACATTAAATTCGACTGGTGCCACCTTTTGGTTCTCAACCTTGAGATTTTTGTCTTTAACCTCCGCACACCCGAGCTTACTGCCTTGACTCTCCGGAGGTCGCCCAGCTTGGACATCACCCAGGATGGAATATGCCCGAAGTCTCACCCATATTTGATTTAGATGATTCAGAAAATGAGATTTGGGACTTGGAGGGGATTCAAGACTTTGGGATGATGTGATGGGGTGAGTGCATTTTGCATATGGGAGGACATGAATTTTGAGGGACCAGAGAGTGGAATGATACCAATTGAATTGCGTTCTCCTAACATATGTGTTGTAAATCCCAACCCCATCCGGGTGTTTATAATCCCATTTGGGCATGAGTTTTCTTTGTTATGCTAATGAGGCAGGACTAGTGTAGGGTGTGTTTTAAATCAATCTCCTTTGGGATATAAAAGAGCAGATTGAAGAAACAGCAAGAAAGCAGATATGGGGAAGGTAGATCCTGTGTCACGTGATCGTCCAGGAATGGAAGCTGAAGAGAGACAAGGATCTTCCCCCAGAGCCGACAGAGGCAAAAGCCTTCTCCTAGAGCCAGCACCCTGAATTTGGACTTCTAGCCTCTTAAACTGTGAGAAAATAAATTTCCGTTTGTTAAAGCCACCCACTTGTGTTTCTGTTACAGCAGCCCTAGATAATTAAAACAATATGGAGCTGCTTTTTCTCACATCCCTATAACCTGCCTGTTCACAGCGTGGAGGCTCAGGGTGACACCCCTCCCTGCTGAAAAGCCCAGAGGGTGTGAACGGGCAGACAGTGCAGGGTGAGGGCATGGCTGCCAGTGGCCCTCAGAAATTGGGGATGGTCTTGCTGGGGACCTCCGTCCTTTAGTATGGGGAGAGAATGACAGCCCCTGAGCAGGGGCCATTGAGGAGATATGTCCTCTGCAAGTGGCCTCTGCCAGCAGGTCTGAGTTGGGGCAGCCTTGTGTACGCAAACCACTGCCCACCAGCCTGCTGGAAGCACTCACACACATCTAGACTGCCTTATATTGTCTCTGATGTCTTTAGCATTGTTAAACCAAACCAGTTGCCTTCGTGTTGACTCCAACTCATGACGACCCCATGTGGCTCAGAGTAGAACTGTGCTCTATAGGGTTTTCAATACTCATTTTTTGGAAGTAGATCACCAGACCTTTCTTCTGAGGCACCTCTGGTGGATTCAGACTTCCTACCTTTCACTTAGCAGTCGAATACCTTAACCATTTACACCACGCAGTGACTCCTTTACCAATGTTGGGGTAACCATACCACATGAACCCCAAACCTTCTCTGCAGCATTTTCACCATGACAGTGTTGCATGGAGAGCCACTTGGAGGTGTAGTGTCAGGGCAGGGTGAGACTTCAGGGGTGCGCAATGGGCTTTGTCTCTGTGGGGTCTTTGGAGAAGAAGAAAAGTACTTGGATATGGAATAAAAGACTGTCAAACTCTAGAGCTTCAAGGGAGAAGACAGTATGTTGAAGCAGGAAGAGCAGCCAGCGTCCACCCTTGCTTTCCAGTCACCTGCCTCCATGGAGAATGATCGTGGGAGAAGCTGATCCTCCTAACAGCACAATGCCCCTCAACACAAGGCTTTTCTCTGCTGTGGGAAGACTCCAAGGCAGGACCATTCAATATGTTTGATTCATTCACTTCAGAGAATGGAGCATCCATTTCTTCTAGAAGGAAGTGGCTCTGCATCTGTTTTCACTGTGGAGAAGCTGTTTCTGCTCTTCAGTGTCCCTTCCCCAAACATGATGGTCTCCTTAACAAGGCCCACTGGTCCCATTGTTCGCCTCCCTCCCTGCTTTCCAGAGATCACATGGATTATACTACCCAGATGTCAACATAAAATTGTTCTAGAAGAGACTTGGGCCAGACATTCACAAAGTTGAATTTGGTCGTTCAGCATGGGTGGCCTGGCTGCCGGGTGGGGCGGGGAAGGGATTCTGGGATGTGTGAGAGCTTCTGAGCTTTAACAGCCCAAATGTAAACTTGGGGGCGCATCTGCAGATGGGGGCCACCTGGGAACACAGCCAGACATGCACAGCTAAGGGAGAAGTATACATACGTTGAGTCTCATTCCGGCTTTCTTCAGGATGGCCTTTGGCAATGTTTAATCTTGAGTTTCTCTCCATTTCCAGAAGACCCCCACACCGCCTCCACCAGCGATCTGCGACTTCAGAATCGCAAGGGAGAAGGAGGTCACTTCCCTCCCCCGGGATGCCTCTCCCACCAAGAAGGGCAGTGGGCACGGTCCTGGTGGAGGAGTTACTAGCCCTCTAGACCAATCAGGTGGTTTTAGGCAAGACATTTAACCTCTTGCTTCTCCACTTCCTCAACTGTAAACCACAGATAATAGCATCCATACAACCCTGCTCCCAAGGCTGCTGTGAGGATCAACTGAAAAATACCAGTGTGACCCTTGGGAAGCAAGTGACAACACCAGAGGACTGACCTTTACAACTTGCTTGATCGATAGCATGCAGAGGAAGTGGCTTCTGGTACCTCTGAGGCTAGATTCTAAGAAGCCTTGCAGCCTCCACCTCCTCCCTGGGAATGCTCCCTCAGAGAGAAGCCAGCCCCACAGGGAAGTCTCAGGGCCCTGAGATGGTGGCTTGACTGGAGGGACCTCAGGTGGGCACAGGCCAAGAGTCCCAGCTGAGTGTCACCTTCCATCAACGCCACCGGGTGACTGACATGAGAAGCAGAAGGATCGCTATGCCACACGCCCTCCCTGCCCAAACTCCTGACTCACAGTGTCAGGAGATGCAATAAAATGATTGCTGTTTCAGACCACTAAATTGGGGATACAGTGTAAGCATTAGTAGTTCTCCAGAACATATGCCTATGTTTCACTTTCAATCACCTTTATGGATTATTCCACATCTGCCAACGGTACCCAGCAAGATCAGAGAAGGGAGAGAACGTGCACACGTGGCACTCCGTGCTCTTTACAGCACATTGCCTGGTGGTGCTGCATCCAGGCACCTGCGATCTCCTCAAAGCAAGGCTACCCAACAGGGTTAGCGTCTCTGGTGTGCATGTGTACACTGTCACACGCCCTCACACACGCAGGACCACGGCTGAGGCAAATCAGCTCGAGCATAGAGGAATCATTAGCAAAGACGTGAATTTAGCTGAGTTCACGTCGATGTTAGCAAACCCATATTGAGGCTTTGATAAGTTCCAGTACCCCCCAGACTTGCCTGTGATGGAGAACGTTTTCACATCCTCGAGACGCTCTGTCCTTCATCAGACCTCCCCTCCACCGGTGGCTGAAGATGCTGTCTGAACTCAGCTTTGGTTTCCAGATTGCGAAATTCCAACAAGTTCAAATGAACTCACCAATCCCAAGGAGGATAAAGCAGATTCAAGGTAACCCAGTGGCTGAGATTAATCTCCCTTTAAGGCATTCTGATAAAAAGAAAGTGGAGCTCTGCCTCGAACCCTGCATTCACCAACATTGAAGACCTGAACAAGCCCTCTCAGCCTCAGTGTTTTCATCTGTAAAATGGGTGGCTCCTCAAGTTGGCTCAAGGCCCACTGTGGATATGTGTATTCTCACAGGCGCAGATGATCAGGTGTGCCGCAGGTATGCGCCCTGTTTCCCAGGTGGGGACGCTGGGCTAGGCTGATTTAAACACGCTTCCTGCAGCAGCATTCATGAGGGCTTGGAATGTAATCTCTAGGGGATTAAGTACGTAATCTCCAAGAGGGGACCACAGAAACAGTATTCCCAAACAAGGGACATGTACACCTGCTTAACTCCACAGCACCCAGTGACCTGCATGGGACAAAGGTCAACTATCCATCACTTACCTACTCTGCGTTTCCATGTCCTCATCTGTGAAACAAGAGAGTTAACCAGAAGCCCCCTAATGGGTCCCTCTGCCTTCCTGCATGCTGTCTATGGTTTACCATTCTGGACATTGGCCATGGTTTTCACCCGAGCCATAAATAACCAACTTAAAATGTGCCTCACAACGGACTCAGCAGCGTGGATGGTCTAGAGTGCTTGTGTCGAATGCCAGCTCCTGTCACGTGTTGAGAAGGATTTCTGAGCTGGGGGCAGTGGTGGTTCTTCGGTAAAATTCTCCCCTTCCGTAAGAGAGACCCAGGTTCAATTCCCAACCAATGCACCTCATGCACAGCCACCACCCATCTGTTGGTGGAGGCTTGCCTGTTGCTATGATGCTGAACAGGTATCCGTAGAGCTTCCAGACTGAGACAGACTAGGAAGAAAGGCCTGATGATCTACTTCCAAATATCAGCCAATGAAAATTATGGATCACAGTGGTCCGGTCTGCAGTCAATCATGAAGATGGCACAGGACGAGTAACACTTCCCTCCATGATACATAAGGTGGCTAAGAGTTGAGACTGACTGGACAACAGCTAACAATGACAGCATTTGCTTCCCAAGGAAAAGGGAGGAAGTAGAGGAAGCTTATGTGTTAGCATTTTGCCATCCCAGATTCAAAGACAGTCGGAGAGAGAGGGGGAGGCAGACAGACGGACTGGCAGAGATGTTACAGGAAGCAGCACCTTCGCCATGCTGTTGGCTGGCATCTGAGGCTTCGAGCAGCTGGGCCTTCTCAGTCTGCACCAAGAGGACAAAGGACCAAGGTGACCCTGCCTGCAACCAGACCGGTCTGCACACCAAGTCAAAGTGGGTGCTTGGCCTGGCAGCCAGCCCCTTAGGTTAGCGCATCCAGGCCACCGACCCAGAGGGCTGGGAAATCAAAACCATCTGCTGGAAAAGATGGACACGCTGCATTATCTTCATTCCAGAGGCTTAGGGGAAACAATCCAAGGGTGTGCCTGCGTTCAATTCCACAGGCGATCCCAGTCTTAGACCTCCTGGCCGGCGCCTCCCTGTGGGGTGCAGGCAGCCTTGAGCAGGGCAAGGGCAGAGCTGGGGAGTCTGCATCTTTTCAGGGTTGCGTGAGTATCTGGGATTTGGAAAACAAAATGCATTCTTTTAGAAAGAAGCTA
The DNA here is from genome assembly GCF_000243295.1 of Trichechus manatus latirostris. NCBI lineage: Eukaryota > Metazoa > Chordata > Mammalia > Sirenia > Trichechidae > Trichechus > Trichechus manatus. The sequence goes on along the minus strand of NW_004444056.1, from coordinate 6,897,284 downwards.
AAAGCTGGCCAGACAGGGCTTCCAGCTACAGAGCTGCACGTGGGGCTTCCTTGCTGGAGCACTTTAGCTGAGTGATAAGGGCAGTGTCGGGGCAGCCTGACCTCCCCCAGCACCTGGAACTCCAAGGAGGTAGACAGTCTGCAGGCTGCAACCACGAGGCCTGGATTAGATGTCTTTCCAAATTCTTACCTGTCCTGTCGCAAGCCAAATACCTATCCTCTTTGCCTCCCAGAGAGAGTGTGATCCACAGATTTGTGTTCATCCAGGCCCTGCTACCAGTGAGGCTCCCACACCAGGGATGCAAGGACAGGACCGTTTCATCTCCAGCTCCTGGAGCTCAAGGTTTGCTAAGTGGAGTGACAGGTCCAGGGTGTCCCAGGGGAACAGCGCCAGGTACAATGTCCCAGACTGTATGAGGCTCATGTGTTCAGCCAGTTGGGGGACAGCCACAGCGGGAGTGGTGTTGACGAGGAGTATAAAGGGAAATGGACTATTGATTGACAGGAGAACCGAAGACAGACGCTCCAGGCAGAAGGAATGGCACATGCAAAGACATGGAGGTGTGAGGGGAGGGTGAGCAGTCCATGGTGCGGTGGTAGGGACAGGACCTGGAAGGTTACAGCAAGGCTCAGGCTAGCAGGCAGGTCTGGGCTGGCCAGCAATACAATTGGGGTTGCCGGGCCCTGTCCCAACTGGATGTGGAGGAGAGACCAGGAGTGTCCCTGGGTCTGCTAATGAGGGAGAGCGGAAAGAGACAGAGCCAAGCCAGGCCGTTCTAGCTGGAGGAGGCAGTGGAGGTAAAGACAGGAAGATAGGACACTTGTAATCTAGGGCGTTGGAGGCCCAGGCTGGAGAACGGGTGACTGTGCGAGGCGGAGACTAGGTGAGGTGGGGCCTTGGCAAACACCAGCCTTTGAGGGGTGGGTGGAAGAGGACCCGGAAGAATTCTGGGAAGGAGCAGCTACGGAGGAAGCAGGGAGCTCAGGATAGGATCGTGTTGCAGGGCCCAGGAAGGAGGGGTGAGGAAGTGTGGGAATCACAGCCCGATGCCATGGCAGGGTCAAGTAAGGCAAGGACCAGAAGTGTTCCTGGGATCTGGTTACTAGGAAGCCGGTGGTGACCTTACAAGGAATGAGTTCAGCAGAGCTGAAAGAGCCCAGCTAAAATTCCGTGTCCTTCACAACATGCATAAAAAGAAACTCCTGTTGAGTTAGATACATAAATATGCTTTTTAAAATGATACATTTAAAAGAAAAACGTGGGAGGAAATATTTAGAAGCATGCCAGGGAGATGACTTTCTTCAGCAAAACCTGAAACCCAGGAGTCAAAAACAAAGTATTTGAAGTATGGAAGAGAACACAGAGTTTGAAAACGGAACCATAACGTGGGAGAAAATATTTAAAACCTACTTAACTAGACTAAGGGTTAATGTAGATAATATATCAAGCGACTTAAAAATTAAAAAAAAAAACTAGTAAAAACATAGGCAAAGGACATGGCGGCATCAAGAGTACCCCCAACTGTACGCGCCCACCTGCATTCCCAGCCTCCCTTGCGGGAGGACGGACCTGTCTCCCCCTGCCACAGCGCCCCCTAGAGTCCGTCTTCCTGAAGCATAGCTTCAAGATGGCGGAGACTTTGAGGAAGCAAGAGATAAACCTTGGTCTTATTGAACTCCTTAGATTTTAGAGTTTGCCTATTGTAGCAGTCATCATTAATCTCCTGATTAGTATAGAAAGGAATTGACAATTCCTAGGAAAAAGTAATAATAAATTGGCCATAAACACATGAGAAAAATGTTTATCCTCACTAATAATCAAGACGATTAAACTGAAAGTAACCTTCAGATACTGTTTTTGACCCACCTGCAATATTTTTAAAATATTTCCAACATCCAGTGTTGGAGAAACCAAAAAACCAAACCCGTTGCCGTCCAGTCGATTCTGACTTGCAGCGGCCCCTATAGTGTTGGAGAGGGCATAGGGAAATGGCCACTCTAATACTCTGTTGGTGGGAGTATCAATTAGTACAGTCTTTTTGGAGAATAATTTAGCAGTAACTATAAAGAATTTACATACACATATCCTTCAAGTTAGCATTTCTATGAATCTATTCTACAGACATACTCTCACTAGTTTACAAATACATTTAATTCACTGTTGTGCTGCTGGTATACGTAACAACACAAAAAGGAAACGACTTTAATTGTCATCAGTAAGGAATTATTTAAGTTAATTAAAGTATACTCATTCTAAGGAGTATGATGGAACTGACAAAATAGACAAGGAAAATTTGTATGTGCTAACGTGGAAAGATGTCCATGACTTACCACACAAAAAACTAAATTGCACAACA
>NW_004444056.1:6892233-6893453 GCF_000243295.1 Trichechus manatus latirostris | reverse complement strand
TTATAATAGTGGTCTCATGCCATATTTGTCGTTTTCTGATTGACTTATTTCACTCAGCATAATGTGCTCCATCATTCCTTGGCAAGACCGAGATGTGAGATGTTTCGCGGATTCATCGTTATTCTTTACTGTTGCATAGTATTCTGTTGTGTGTATGTACCAAAGTTTGTTTATCCATTCATCTGTTGATGGGCAGTTAGGTTGTTTCCATCTTTTTGCTATTGTGAATAATGCTGCAATGAGATGAACATGGGTGTGCATGTATCTATTCATGTCATGGCTCTTATTTTGCTAGTATATATACCTGGGAGTGGGATTGCTATATCATATGGTATTTCTATTTCTAGCTTTTGAAGGAAGCATCATACCATTTTCCACAGTGCTTGTACCATTTTGCATGCCCACTAACAACGTATAAGAGTTCCAGTCTCCCTACAACCTCACCACTATTTGTTGTTTTCTGTTTTTTGATCAGTGCCATTATTGCCAGGGTGCGATGTTATTTCATTGCAGTTCAGATTTGCACCTCTCTAATGGTTAATGATCCCAAGTATCTCTTCATGTGTTTGTTGGCTACCTGAATGACAAACATTTGGCTAACTGACGTGAGATAGGAACCATTCCTAACTGTCCTGACTTACATAAATATTTGACTTAGACACAGACGTAGAAACGGAACTCATTCATAATCTGAGGACTGCCTGTACTCTAAATAGTCCCCTTTTTAACATCCCATCATTGTTGCCTGGTTACGTCTTTGTTTTCGGCATTATCTTGGAGTTTTCTTTGTTTTCTGCACTCTCTTTCTCTGAGTTCCTTTTTCCGGTCGTGGTTTTTGTTGTTTGCCTTCCTGAGAGAGGCTTTCCTCAAATGCTGAGGTATCCGAGACCCTCTCTCTCATGTTTAAGACCCTAATCCGCTGGTTAGAAGCTCACCGTGAGTGGATGGCGCTTATTACCTGGTCGCTTCACTGCCAGCCAGTCGAGTATCTGGTTATTTCATTAAGCTACCCTCAAATATCAACCCTATGGGTCTTTTCTGTTTGGTTTTTCAGTTTCACCAAAGAAGAACCCTTCAATAGCCTGCCTACTGAGTGGGAGGGCCTCTCACTATTTGGAAAGCAGATTTTTACTGAATTCACCTGCTTTCAGGCTGGAGTCTATTCTCAGCTCTGACTGACTGGGTCTCCAAGTTCAGAGCCTCTCTGGGTCAGTCTCTGT